>NW_004524640.1:7302380-7313456 GCF_000260255.1 Octodon degus
TTTTGGCTGAACCGGGGATTGAACTCAGGCCCTTGCACCTGCCAGGCAAGCACTTATTCTAATGAGCCATCTCCCCGGCCCCCTAAAAGTATAATTTTCAATTAAAAAAAAAAAAAAAGATGGAAATCACAAGCAATCCCTGCTCTGGAATTAAAAAGACAGAGAAGTAGAAGTCCCGAGGTAAATGGGGAGGTGGGGGCTTTAAGACTGTTGGGGTTTTCAGGTGCCAGGGCTTAAAGGGGGTGTCACAGGCACCAGGACAACTTCTGCATTTGTTGGCAGAACAGCACGTAGCCCTCACTGGGTGCCACCTAATTTCCACCAACAGGAGCAAGACACCAGGGAGATGGGAAGGTGTTGTAGTCATTACTGAATATTCCGCCTCCACAAGACAAGGTCAGAGTGCTCAGGAAGAGACAAGGAGGGACCACACACCTTTTAGCACTGTCTCCTGGGATTTCACAGAAAGGGAGGGTTTTAGGGCAGCTTGCACATTTTTTAAAACAAAGTAATAATAGACATGCATATGCATACCTTTATGTTTTGTCATTTCTAGTGTGTAATTCCTGGAAGTTTGTTACATAACCTTCGTCTTTATCACTTACCTGTTAAATAAAAATAATTGTACATTTAAGAAATTCACAGGGCTGGCAAGATAGCTCAGTGAACTAAGCACCTGTCTAGGCAAGTGCAGGGACCTGGGTTTGATCCCTGGCACTATGTGCCAGGCTGGCCCCACCCGCTGGCACTGAGCCAGCAACTGAGTCTGAGTGTGGTGGTGCCTGTAATTCCAACAGTGAGGAGGCTGAAGACAGGAGGATCACGATGAGTCCAAGATGCGTAGCGAGACCCTGTACCAAACATTAAAAATTAAAAACAATTCATAGGGGCCGGCCAAATAGCTCAGTGGATTAAAGCACCAGCAAGCATGGGCAGGGGCCAGGGATTCAATCCCCAGGCCTGCCGTGCTAGTACCGCCCCCAGGACGCACTGAGATGGCAATGGAGATTGGGCCTGGTGGCATGTGCCTGTAATCCCAGCTCTTGGGAGGCTGTGAACAGGCGGATCACTATGTGTCCGATCTAGTAGTGAGTCTGATCTAGTAGTGAGACCCTGAACACCTGTAGACCCTTCCCTAAAAATAAAAAAACTCACAACTCAGGATAGCATCTTCTCGTAACCTCTGCCTTCTCAGAGGTCTCTGTAAGCCTCTTGTGAGTCCCCATCTATAAAGAGTTGCTTTTAAATATGTATGCACACACAATTGAAGCCCTACTGTGTACCTTGGTACTGCACCTTGGACTTTTTAAAGTTAATGACACCCTTTGCAATATTTTCCCCCAAATAAACAAAAAGCACTAAACCAAGCAAACAACACTTTCAGCATATAGTAATAGGGTAGCATTATGTAGGGAGCTGCGTGTAGCCGTGTAGCCGTGCCCTAGGATGGCGCCGGTTTCCGCCTTCCACCCTCTCAGGGGGTGAGCGCTCCTGGTAATCAACAACTCTATAAAAGGCCAAGGCTTGGGCTAATGCATTGCTTCCGCGTACCTGAACCAATGGATGGTACACACGTGGCGCCCCATGATTGGAAGCCCTGAGACTTATAAGCTAAGAGCAGGGGCCTCGGGGAGAGGGAAGAGAAATGTAACAGGGCAATAAAAGCTGCGCAGACACAACCAGTGGTCGCGTCTTCCTTGCTGGCAAGGCCGCGCGCGATAGCATTATAACCAGAATACAGCGTGCCAACATGGAAACAGGCTGTATTTCCCAAGCAGTAAACATAGGAAGACTACACTTGGGATTCCTATAAAACTACAGAGGAAGCTAGGCACCCAGCGCTAAGGAGGCTAAGGCGAGAGGGTCACAAGTTGAAGGCCATCCTAGGCAACTTGGCAGTACTTTGTCTCAAGAAGAGCTGGGAATATAGCTCGGGTGGAGCACCGCTGGGTTCAAGCCCTAGCACCGCACACACACACACACACACACACAAACACACACAAAACCGACAAGGAAGCAAACTGGTTATTGGTCTCTGTTGTGGTTGCTATAACCCCTAAACCTCAGCACTTTGCTTTTATTTTTATGTACAGTGGAGGAGGAACAGGGCTTTAAAATAGTAATCTGTCTGCTCCTTGTCTCAGGTGACAGTGTGGTCAAGTGCTTAGCGCTTATTTTTCTCTTTAAGTTGTTAGAAGTTATTTGATATGCCCTATCACATGTGCCGACGTGCCCTAACGTACATGCTGGCTCCTACTTCATGCAAGACTCTAGACCTGTGTAAAACACAAGAGCGAAAGCATCTCCGTGGAGACGAAGTAAATACGTAGTACGTATCACTGAAGAAATTCAGAAGAGAAATCTGGTATGGAAGGAGAGTGAAGTCATTGTATTTGTGGAACAGAAGTCTGTCTTGTGTTGAGGAAAACTTCAGGCTTTAATAAGCGTAGGAGAGCTTCTCCTTGGTCAAGTTACTTTTCTCTTGTCACTGAGACAAAGTATCTGACACCCAGAAGGAGAGAAGTTTACTTAGCTCAGTTAGTGGAGGTTTCACTCCATAATCAGCTGGCTCCCTAGCAGGGTGGCATGTCACAGGGGTGGAGCTCAAGGCATCAGAGGACAGCAAAAGCAGCAAGAATGAAGCGGGAAAGAGCGAGCCTCTTTTCCTCCCTTATACTGTAAGCAGGCCACCTGCCCTAGGGCCAGGGCTGGCACTCACACCACCCCCTTGTTCTCTTCTTGCACAGGACAAAGAACAGACCCTGGCTTCCTGCTCACTGAGTAGCTTAGTTAAACTAAACTTCTCAAACGGACACAATGGGGCCTGGAGAGATAGCTCAGTAGAATAAATGCTTGCCTTGCAAGCATGGGGTCCTGAGTTCAATCCCTGGTACTGCAAAAAGAAAACAAACCATGTCATCAAACTGACACAATGTATCAACCATCACATCAAAGAAAAATCTCCAAACCCTGTCCCTGAAATCATTTCTCCTGACCCCCAGTCCTAGACTTGCTGATGTATTTATATATAGAGAGAGAGACAAACGGAGACTAGCTGTTTTAAGGAATTTTGATACATGGACAGTCTCTTCCCCCACATGAGGTAGCCTTTTTATGAAGGGAGGAAAAAGGGTTGGCAGGGTTGGTTTCTTCCCAGGCCTCGCACTTGCGGAGGGTTGCTCTGAGTGATGTGGCTTCCCTCTGAGCAGGTGTGCCTGCACGTCCTGGTCTGGAACCCAGGGCCTCACATGCGCTGAGCCTGTGCTTCTACCACTGAGCCACACGCTCAGCCCCGGGCCTCCTCTTGGTAGGACCCCACTCTAAGGGCCTCATCATAATTGCTTTTTAAAGGTCCTATCTCCAAATAAAGTTGCATTCCAGGGTGCTGGGGAGTTTGGGCTTCAACACTTCAGGGCACAAACTGACCCACAACATAGAGGGAAAAGGTAGCCACTGTCCTGCCAAAGGTGACACCCAGCAGGAAGCTGGATTCCAGGGCAAGGCCCTGTTTTCACAACAGGAGCACCAGGAACACTAGGACTTACTTAGTGAATGTCACTGATGGGCATTAGAGATCGTCAAGGAGCGAGCCAGAAAATGAAATGCTGTGTACAAATACTGCCGTGGAGAGATTTCTAGCATTCATGATTTTAAATGTTTTGTTTGAAATAAATGACAAGTGGGTCTAAAGCCTCAATGAGTAACTCAAAAAAACATGTTTGTATGAAATTAATAATTTCCAAGAAGAGGTCATGATAAGGAATAACATTAGCAGTGTTCTACAAATTCATTGGCAGAAGGTGAAGATAGTAAGTGCCTTATGTCCTCATCATGATGGGGTAAAGCACACTTTGATAGGAAGTCAGGCATTGTCGTGGTTTGGGGCTTCTTCAAAGGAAACAATATAGTACAGGACACATTTTTTTTTTAAATTTTATTTATTTATTTATTTATTTATTTATTTATTTATTTATTTATTGTGTGTGCGGCCAGCTCAGCCCACCAGGGGGGCGGGCTGGCTGGCATGTGGTGCTGGGGGATCGAACCGCAGTCCCTGTGCTTTGCCAAGCCTGTTCCAAGTAGGTGCTTTAGACCACTGAGCCATCTCTCCAGCCCCCAGGACACATTTTATAATAGTGTTTTATAATGAATCAGCCAAGCATCATATATAAGAAGTGCAAGAAATCTGTCCACACACATAACTCTAAAGACTCCAGCTGAGAGCCTCTTAATATCCTGCATGAGGCCAGCTGAAAACTGAGCTCACAACAATGCCTCCCACGAGTCCAGCTGGAGGCCTAGAGCCCACAACAAAGTCTCATGCAGGCTGGCTTCATGGATCTGTGCTGGAAAGGCCCAAAGGTCAGTGGTGGAAGCTGGGAAGTCTGTGCCAGTGGGATGAAGGATCTGTGCTAGCAGGCTGAGGGATCTGATCTGGAGGTAGGAAGCGATGCTCAAGTTAAGCACCAGAACTCCCCCAAAGTACCACAGCCATCCTCAGCTCCTACAGTGATGAGGACAGCCGAGTTCCCATCAGGAGAGCCAATGTGACAGGCTTCTCCATGAGGCTGAGCAGTGCACCAGGTTCCCCTCCAGAGCCAGGAAGTGATGCTCAAGATGAGGACCAGGGGCTGGGGAGATAGCTCAGTAGGATAAGCGCTTGCCTGGCAAGCTCAAGGGCCTGAGTTCAATCCCCGGTTCCGCAAAAAAAAAAAAAGATGAGGACCAGAGCTCCCCCAAAGCTCACTGGGAAAGCCAGCATGACAAGGTCCTCCAGCAGAGCAGCCCAAGAGAACCAGCAGCTTTCAGCAGCTCCAACTGCTTCTCCAAACAGCATCCCTAATGGCATTCCAGCAGCTTCTCCTGTTCTGCCTTTATGCTGCTGGCAACAACCTTCAGGCGGGCCTCCTGCACCCAGCACCATGCTAGTTTAATTCAGCTGGGTGTAAGAAGTTGCCCGCCAGTTAGAAATTCACCACAGGCATCATTCCCCCAAAATAGAAGGAGCAGGTAACAGGATCTCTGAAGTCCTTTATTGCCTAATATTCTAGTAATTTTGTTGTTAGAATTAGTTTTCTATCTGCAGAAAATTCCCCATCATCAACAAATTAGTTTACTAGAAGGAATCAGCTTTCTAACAAAGAGTATAAATTTGAACACACTGCTCCGGTATTTTACAATACAAAAGTAAACTACCCAGATTAGACAGCTTTGTTTCTATAGCTGTGAAATTTTTCTCCCACATAGTATTGCCGTGGTAAAAATAGTCAGTAATAACTTTTATGAGACTGCCAAAACCAAGAGGCTTTTTAGCATTTTTTTGAAAATAGGTATTTATTATAAAAATTACACAAAGTGACTTTTTATTACAAATCATAGTGGAAGTTTTTAAATAGTTTGCTTCTTCCCCGCAAAAAAGTATGTTCTGCCTTTTACAGCCTTGAGGCAGTATAAGAATTTTGATGGTACAGAGAACAACTCAGAAACATTCCATGAAGCCCTGTTAAAATGTACAAAGATATGGTAGAAACCACAGTAACTACAGTACATTTTTTAGTCAAACTTTTTTTTTTCCCTCTCTCTTTTTGGCCAGCTCAGCCCACCCTGAGGGTGGGGCTGGTGCAGCACGTGGTGCCTGAGATCGAACCTTGGTCCCCTGCACCTGCCTAAGCTTGCCTAAGCAGGCACTTTAGACTGCTGAGCTATCTCGCCGGCCCCAGTCAAACTTTTTGGACAAGGTTTATAAAAGTAAGAATTATAGAGTAGTAAATGGATATCTGCCCTGAATTTTTCAAAGCAAAAACAGTTCATTTTGTATTTTCTCATTTTGCTTTATCTTCCCCAAAACACTTTCAAAAGCAGAAGATAAGATTGCTCCAGGTATGTGAAACTTCTGTACTCTTCTTTGTACTTTGAAAAAACCCTAAAAAGCAGCATCAGTTAAGTAGTGGTTACCTCACACATGTATGTGTCCCAGCCACAAGGACCCCAGCTAGTGAGGGGAACTGGCTCACAAGCCAGTGCTCTCTCAGTCAGCAGCAGGGATGCAGCCCAGGGCATCAGGGTCTTCTTGTGGGGAAACAAGGATATCAGACTGAGAGCGCTCCTTACAGATTCCAAACTGGTCCTGACTAAAAGTAGGTCAGGCCCAGCATCCCGGATGACGGTCTCCTCATCCCTTCAAAACACAGCACACAGGCCTGAATGACAGGAAAGCTGTCATTGCAAACCATTCTAGGTTAATGCTAACACCACTGCTTTCGCCGACAGGATGATGAAGTATGAATTTTTCAAAGGTTGTTAACAGCACTATACATTAAAGCTAGAGATCAATTTATTTCCTAGAAATGAAACATGATCCATGCCACCTAATGCAGCTTAAACTCTATTGTAGAGACCCTGAAAGGAAAAAACAAAAACAACAAGCCTTTCATTTGAAACATAAATTATCTATATAAACATTCTACCATCTATGTAGAACTGACCTACTGTCAAACAACAGAAGTGATTTATCCACTTAAAGAATTAGTGCTTAAAGCAACAAAAGGCAAAATCAAAAGATCCCATTGAATTCTACACTCAAAATAAGTTGGCAAGTTTAATGTGTATTTTACCACAATTAAAAATTTTAAATATTGGAACATAGGTACTTTGTTGATTTAAAAAAAAAATGTCAACTAAGTAGTTAGATTACTTATATAAGAAAGTTACTTCTCTTTTCATATTCTGACATTCAAGGGCTTGAGATCAATCCCTCTGTATGCAAACGGAAAGGCAAATATCCAATAGAATACTTTTTTTTTTTTTTTTTTGGTGGTACCAGGGATCGAACTCAGCACCTTGCCCTTGCCAGACAAGCACTTATACCCCTGAGCTATCTCCCCAGCCCTCAATATAATGCTTAAATACCTTTCCCTCCCCAAGTGTGGACAAAGCCAGGGGAAGGACTTGTTCAAGAACTTCAAGAAACACCAAGGGGAGAACCACTGCTTTCCACTTTTAAATTTTTGGTGTATTAATGGAATACATCAATTACATATTTATAAACCCAAAGATAATTTCTTCAGTAGTTGGAATAAGGAAGAGCCCCCCTACCACCGACTTTTTGGTTGCCTTTGTCCTTCACTGACTTAGACTCACCCTCATTGCCTAGTGTACCCTCACCTTCTATGAACAAAGACACCACAATATCATGCCAGCCTGACCTGTCGGGACTGCACCACACACCGCTGAAGCCACCTGGGCATGAACTCCAGAGCCAAGATTCCGCGCCCAAGCCTGCACCCCTCTACAGAAGCAGGGGAGTCCTCTCTCCTGCAGGCTGCTCCTTCCGGAAGAGGTCTTTGATCTGAGTTAATCTGCCATAGAGCCTTTCTCTCAGTGGAGGGATGTGGTAGCTGGGATCCAGAATGTTCGTTATTCGGCGCTCTCTCTCTTGCTTCCACAGCTTGTAAGGGTGAGGTGGGAAAGGCGGTCTCCCCCTTTCTCTCCGTATCTGTAACGTGATTCCGCTTACAGCCAGCATAGCCCATACCGCCAGGATGACAAAGTCTAAAAACACAGCAGAGAAGGGTCATTTCAACTTGTGCATTCTAAAACCTAACATACACAATCAAAGAACAAGAAAGCTGCACTTTTTTTTTTTTTTTTTTTTTTGTATTTTAGGGAAGGGTCTACAGGGTGTTCAGGGTCTCAATACTAGACCAGACTTGTAGTGATATGCCTGTTTATAGACTCCACCAAGAGCTGGGTTTATAGGTGCGTGCCACCACACCCAGTCTCAATTGCCATCTCAGCCTGCCCTGATGATGGGGCCAGCATGGCAGGTCCAGAGATTGAACCCCCGGCCCCTGCGCCTGCTTGCAGATGCTTTAATCTGCTGATCTGCTGAGCTATTTGGCTGGCCCTGCAGTTTTATTTTTGAAACTAAAAATTTTCTATTCCAGGTGTCCAGATGTCCAAGCCAATCATTAAAGCCCCGATCGTCTGGATCCTTGGCATCGCAGCACTAGGTGACCAACCTGTGCCCAGCGGCAGTTGTTGGGGGCTGGAGGAAGAACGTGGTGATTATAGCCACATTGGTGTGCTGTGGGACACCAGAGCCTGCCAAGCTCACTTCCTCCCCAGCCCAGTCTCTGAGGGACCCAACCTCACTCACATGCAGAAAACCTACCTGGGGATGCATGAGCAAGTTCCACAGATTGTCCTCAATTTCTAATGCATTCTTACTTGTACTCAAAAATCCCAAGGCACATGGATCTCAAGGTCTCCATCATCATCCTCTTACCCAAAGAAAACACTTGGCCCTAAACAGCTCAGGGATCCCAGTTGTGTCTACTCAGGGCATTCTCAATACTGAAACATGCTTTCACACTCTTCAGATCTTAACATTTCTTTTTTTTTTTTAATATTTATTTATTTATTTATTTAGTGTGTGTGTGGCCAGCTCAGCCCACCAGGGGGCGGGGCTGGCTGGCATGTGGTGCTGGGGATTGAACCGCGGTCCCTGTGCTTTGCTTAGCTTAGCTTGTTCTAAGTAGGTGCTTTAGACCACTGAGCCATCTCACCAGCCCCAGATCTTAACATTTCTGAAGTCAACATAACTTACTGACTTCATGAACATTTAGTATAGTGGTCATTTTATTCCCCTCTAAAAAGTCAAAGGAAAATCTGTAACGGATAAAATTTTACAACAGAGGAAACAAGACACTAATTGAAAAATCACTTTCACTTTCAAGTACCAAATGTCCCGCTTCCTTAAAGAAGAGAAACAAGACTCATCTGATTCTAAAGGACTTAAAATTTAAATCAGGGGCTCATTCGCCTCCCTCGCCCTTCGCCCAACCCTGGAATATTAAGCATCTTCACTGTCCTCTAGTTTTTTCCCCTTTGAGAATCAACTAGTAAACCAAGGCAATCCAGGCTTAGCAATTTCTTAGCCAAAATCACTTAATAGCTGTTTAGCATGTTATTATGTGTCTCTTCCTTTCTAAGTCACCCCAGCTCCCTTTTTCTTTCTTTTCTTTTTTTTTAAGTGCTCTTGTTAGCATGCAAAGGTCAATACTCCTATTTAAGCATTACCTGGTTTTTGAATGTAAGAGTCTTACCGTTAGTTTGAGAAGGCACACTTGTGAAAGCTCTGCGGAAATCTGGGTTGAGTGCTCTCCTGAGAACGTTCAGAGTGATGTAAGAAAGGCTTGTGTACATGTAACTGTCAACAGCCAAAACCACCGAGTAGGAGCCGACCACGCCGCAGGTCAGGATGTTCAGCTGCAGGAGAAGAGCAAGGCTGAAACAGGACACCGAACGAACGTGGCCTCCACTGCAGGGGATCACTTCAGATCCCAAAGGACACGGGAAGAGGGGCCGTGCTTTAGAGCTGACACAGATAAACTAAAACCTTCCACCTTCACATGCACCGGGAGTTCTTAAGACGAGTTTATCTGCTTACTGTAAAATTCTATACCACATAAGGATGTTTCAGGGAATGATAGAAGATATGAGGGTCCCACAAGGTTATAGACAGTATCCAGTAATGCCATAGCCCCCTTTGTTTGTATAAGAACACTGTGATGTTTGCATATGCTGTTGATGCAATTCTTGGAAAGTAGTCCTGTTGCTAGGCAATGCGTGACTGTACTGTACAACAGAACATCACCTTGGGGGCTGGGGAGATGGCTCAGTAGAATAAGTGCTTGCCTGGCAAGCGCAAGGGCCTGAGTTCAATCCCTGGTTCCGCCAAAAAACAACAAAACAAAACAAAACAAAACATCACCTTGGGGCTGGAGAGATGGCTCAGTGGTCTAAAGCACCTACTTAGAACAAGCTTAGCAAAAGCATCAGAGACCGCGGTTCAATCCCCCAGCACCACATGCCAGCCAGCCGCGCCCCCTGGTGGGCTGAGCTGGCCTCTCTCTCTCTCTCTCTCAAATAAATAAATAAATAAATAAAAATTTAAAACATCACCTTGCCTATAAAACAACTTCACCACTAAGAGCTCATTATAGGAAGACCCATGCTGGATACAGCTGAAGCGAATGCTCCCTGGGATCAGTGCGCTGGACTTGAGACTGCCTTCTGCGCTCGCCCTGCTGAACTCTGTTGCCAGGCAACACTTTGTTTTGGGAAGGGGACACTGGGAGAGAATCTTCTGGACAACTTCCTTTCCCTTCACATAGCGACAAAATTATGGAGAAGCAGTCACCCAATGCAGTTAGCCCTACAACCCTCTCTAGTGAATAAAACATGCAAATTGATGCCCACATTGAGGGATCGGCTGAAGGTCCAGGACAACAGAATGAATAAACCTAACTTTTCATGAAACACTTACGATTCTCAGGCAGCCCAAGAAAACTACTGGAATGAAGAGAGTGATACAAGAGAAAGTCACCCAAAACACACCATCATCCCGAAAAACCTTTAGGTTTCCTGAAAAAGCAAAGAGAAGAGTAAGCAACAGGTTTATCAAGTTAAATTTCATTTCCTCAATACCTGAACACAGATATATACTGCAAGTTGAAAGTAACAACTAGGAAACATGTTGGCAACTACAAATACACTGCTTTTTTTAAATTTGTGTCAATACAATCCCCTTTGAAGGGTGTATTCTGAAAGGTCGAGGGGTGGCAGGCCATGCAGATGAAGGCCCTGCACCTAGCAGCAGGATCAAGAGTCTCAGCTCTTCCATTCGCTAGCTTCAAGACCCCAGGCCTCAGCTCCCTAGCCGAGAAATGGAGAAGACTGCATGTATGGTCTCCCAGCTCTAAGCCATCCACCTAGTCCACAGTATCTGTGATTTCCTGTTTTTATACTGAGGAAACAACAAAACACCCACAAGTGAAAAGATTCAAAGTTAAGCTGAGAACCCAACATACGCGGCAGTATCGCCTTAACAGATTGTCACAATCAACCCATACCCTGCCAGGCTGCTCCACACAGGCCGTAAACATCTGGTCCTGCCAGAGGCTCTTTCTACAGCCCAACTGCAACACGCAGCACACCTTAGGGTGCCCAGAACCAATATATAAGAGCTCCTCTTTTAAAATTGTCTTTAAAAAAATAAAAAATAATTAAAAA
>NW_004524640.1:7313996-7331070 GCF_000260255.1 Octodon degus
AAAAAAAACACTAAAAAGTATCTCTGGGACTAGAACCAAGTCTGTATTTTTCTGTTATCATATGTTCCCCTGATTCTACTCATGAAAAGTAGGTACAGTGGTGCACACCTGTAATCCCAGCACTTTGGAGGCTGAGGCAGGATGATGGTGAGTTTGAACCCAGTCTGGACAATTTAGCAGGACCTTGTCTCAAAACTAAACCCAAAGGATCAGAGAAGTTGTTTAGTGAGAAGGTCCTGCATCAAATCCCCAGTTTGGCAAAAGAATGTCGTCTTAATTAGTAGACTCCAAATCCAGCCAATCATCCCTTCATCCTCTAAGAGCTATCCCAAAGGGGGGAGCCACTTAAGCAGCATTTGATTAAGCACAGTTAGGGCAGCATCTCCAATCAGTATTTTGTTTGTTTTGTCTTTTTGAGACAGGGTCTTGCTATGCAGTTCATGCTGACCACGAATTCACTTTGTAGCAGGCTGGTCTTGAACTCCCAACCATCCTCTGATCCTCCTGCCTCAGCCTACCATGTGCCGGGATTATAGGTGAGTGGTGGGATTCTAGGCATGCACAACCATGCTTGGCTGGTATGTTGTTTTGCCCTTTCTGATACTGGGGTTTGAAGGCAGCACTCAGCAATGCCCCTAGCACAGCATGCCTTTGAGAACAGAGGGATGGGATCTCCTTTGTTTTGGCCTCTCTAAAGGTGCCAGTTTCCTTAACTCTTTCTTCAGAAGGTGGAGACCTGCAGTGCCACCCTGGTCAAGGCAAGATGTGAGTCCAGAGAGTTCAAAATAAAATCTCCAGATGAGGAATCAATGCACAGAAAGTCAGGTACACGTCGCCTACCCAGAGGAGTGAAGAAAGTTGCCGCAGAGACCAGGAAGCCCAGGACAAGGCCAGCACACAGCATGCACAGGGCAAGTGTCCCAAATCGCCACCAGACAGCCACCAGGAAGATTCCACCGACACTGCCCACTGTGGCTGTCAGGATCAGTCGAGCTGTACAGAGGGAGGTAACAGGTAAATTAGAACTGAGGACAAGGGAGCCAAGAACCCTGTTAAATGTGACAAGATAAAGTTGGGCATGGTGGTGCATGCCTATAATCCCAGCACTCGGGAGGCTGAGGCAGGAGGATCACTGTGAGTTCCAGGCCAGCCTGGGCTACAAAGTGAGCTCAAGACCAGCCTGAACTGCATAAGAGAGACCCTGTCTCAAAAAGACAAAAGAAGGGTCAGCCAAATAGCCCAGCAGATTAAAGCAGGTACACGGGGCCAGGGGTTTGATCCCTGGGCTTGCATGCTGGCCCCATTATCAGGGTGTGCTGAGGTAGCAATTGAGACTGGGCGTGGTGGCGCACACCTATAATCCCAGCTCTTGAGAGGCTGTAGACAGGCGGATCACTACGAGTCTGATCTAGTAGTGAGACCCTGAACACCCTGTAGACAAAAAGAAAAGAAGAAAAAGAAAAGAAAACTGAAAACAAACGCGACAGGACAAGGGAAAGGGAATATTTGTTTTTTTCTTTAGTAGTAGGGATTGAATTCAGAGCCTAAACTAAGCTACATTTTCCAGCCCCTTCATTTATTTATTTATATTTATTTATTCATTTATTTATTTGAGACAAGGTCTTGCTATGCAGTTCAGGCTGGCCTTGTGCTCCCTTTTGTAGGCCTCAAGCTGGTTTCAAACTCACAGAGATCCTCCTGTCTCAACCTCCCAAGTGCTGAGATCATAGGCGTGAGCCACCACGTCAGGTTCCAGGGCTGCACAGTGGGTGCCTAGGTATCCAGGGCTGAGACAGCACGGCATGTGGGGGCAGGGATTGGACTTGAGTCCTTATGCTTTCCAGGTAGGTTCTTATGCCTCTGAACTATGTCCCCAGCCCCACTCCTTTTTATTTTTATTTCCTTTTATTTATTTGTTTATTTTTGTGACAGGGTCTTGCTAGGGCACTAAGTTAGCCAGGCTGGGCTATAGCTCTGTCTCAGCCTCCCAGAGTGCTGGGATTACAGGCCTTAAGGGCTCAGTGTTAGTTTTAAAATAAAGAATATGCAACAATTTTATTATTTGTACATTTCATATCTTCAATATATCACATAGCTGGACCACAAGTGTATAATGATCATGACCTTCCATTCCCTGTGTACCAAGGAATTTCCTGCATAGCTAGGAAGGCCAAGCAAGCACTGTAGGAAAGACGCGCTGTAGAAAGATGCTACAGGCAGTGACAGTCGGGGACTGCTCATAAAGGGCAGCAAAAGCCAAGTGCCACGACGGGGCCCTGTTCAGATTGTGCCTGTTTTGTGCTTTCTTAGCAGAATCAAACAAGGATATAATGGGGGACCCAGCACACATACGCAGCCCTGGAGTTAAAAACACAACCGTTACACAGTCCAAGGACCACCTGCAAACCTGCCTCGCCCTCCTTCCTGAGCAGACCCCGGAGCTCAGACACTGGTGGGACGGGTTCTGTGCAAGCCTGGATCCCTGATTTGCATGGATGCTCTGGGCATGAACTTCTAGGGGAGCTTTTTCTACACAAGCTGCCACTTTCCCTTTGTGGGGCTGCCAACCTGACTTGGTCTATGTCACAGCTGTATCTCCCTTCTTGCCGGGGTGGGTGGACGCTCCATAAAAGCCATCCCTGTTGCCTGTATTCCTTGGGCTGTGGTTTCATCTTTCTGACTTTTGGACCCAAGAACCCAGCTCCAGTAACAGTGGCCTGTTATTTCACACACATCTCCAGATACCTGTCGCACGCAAGGGTCAGTCTGCGGAAGGAAAGGTGGAACACAGGTACAGCAATACGCTTGATCAGTGCGCACCTAAACTACCACATGGGCTTACCGTCATACTTCAGAAGCGTCAGTCTTGTAATCAGTATGTAAAAGAAGAATCCCATGAAGATAAAGCCGATGAAGAATAATTCTGGCAGCAAACCAGCAGGAAAAGAGACAAACAAAATAACAAGCTTGGTGAGGTACTCTTTTTTACAATGTAATTTAAATATCTAAAGTGCAAATATATGCTGTAGCTCCTAAAATTTGCAAATTATGACATTCAAAGGGGAAAAATAACTACCTAAAAGGCAGGTGAGGGGCCAGCGAGATAGCTCAGCAGTCTAAAGCACCTGCTTAGGCAAGCTTAGGCAAGCACCCAGGGACTGTGGCTCCATCCCGGCACCACATGCCACACCAGCCCTGCCCCCAGGGTGGGCTGAGCCGGCCACAAACAATCAATCAATTAATCAATCAATCAAATGGCACATGACATTTAGAAATTATTGGGAGTAAATTTGCTATCAAATAGATAAAATATTCAAGTACAGTATTAACTCTGGGACACACTATCATGTAGTGTATCCGACCAACCTGACCTGTAGGCAGGTCAATTTCATTTATTAAATGGTTACTTGTTAATGTCATAGCTCATTTTAACATTTATATTTTCTACTTTAAAATAGTGCTTTTGTCACTTGTGCCTCATTTGAAATCGGACACTAAAGTCAAGGGCTTGGGAGATAGCTCAGCAGAGTAAGTACTTACCTGGCAAGCACAAGGGCCTGAGTTCAATCCTCAGTTCCGCAAAAAAATAAAATAAATAAAAATTAAAAAATAAAAGCAAAAAAAAAAAAAGGTAGATTTTTTTTTTAAAAAAGTATCATGAATTCAAGGATGGTATTTCTTTTGAATTGCCTTTTTGTCTTGATCCATAAAATACAAGACTACAATCTTTTTTCTTTTTTTTTTTTTTTTTTTTTTTTTTTGCATTTCTGGGGATTGAACTCAGGACCCTGTACTTGCCAGGCAAGTGCTTCTTCTACTGAGCTATCTCCCCGGCTCTACAAATACTTTTGTTTCCTAGATATAAGCCTACTCCTGCTTATGGGCAACACAGCTCTACATATTTCGTTCTGCTGAGTTAATAATAGTTGTATTCAATTTTAATACATGTAAACTAATACATATCAAAATAAAAACACATGTCAACATAAAGGAAAAACCAAACCAACTGGTAGTACCTGCGATTTTAGCCACAGCAGAGTAATTAAATTTTCTATTCTAGGGATGGCCATATAGCTCAGTGGACTAAAGCGCTCTCTTAGGCAGAGCGCAGGGACCTGGGTTCAATCCCTGGTGTACTGTGCCACCCCGTCCCTGGGCATACTAAGACATCGATTGAGACTGGGCACGGTAGCGTTCCTGTAATTCTAGCAGTTAGGATTACAGCTCTTGGTTGAAAACAGGAGGATCACTACGAGTCTGATCTATGTAATGAGACCCTGTAGACCCTGTACTAAATACATAAAAAAATACAATTCTCTATTCTAGAACCATTCTATACTTTGAGAGATTAAATATTCCTCACAATACTCTAAGAAAATTGTGCAAACAGAAGAAAAGGAGTTCCTATTTCAAATGCTTTGTTATAGCCACCTGGTTATGGATTGTGTCTACTTATCTCCTCAAAGCCTCATGCAGTCATGGAGTGGGGACTTCCAGAGTTTGTGATTAACTCATGATACACTGGGATTATGGGTGTGAGTGCTGCTGGGATTATGGGTGTGAGTGCTGCTGGGATCATAGGTGTGAGCGCTACACCCAGCCTGGGGCAGAAAGCCAGATGCAACTTAAGGGGGACAGACTTGCTCTCAGTAGCCACCCTTGCTGCTGCTCCTCCCTTGGCTCCGCTTGCTCTTCGCTGCCGCCATGAAAGTCTGCTGTCAGTCCTCTGCCACTCTGCCTTGGAGCCAGCTGAGTACGGACTGAATCATCCACTAACTGTGAGCTAAATAAACCTTTGCTTTGCTATCTTCATTTTGGGTGTCAGGTATTTGTCCCAGCAATGAGAAAAGAGTAACTGAGACACAGCACAAGGAGCTTCTTTAGATCAGGATCACGTCCACTCTACCCTCAATGCTCAGCTCAGTAAGGACCTTTTTAAGGTACGGATATTCCTTGTTTAACGACCTACATGTTTAATAACTGTCTGGACATGCTACTGAGGCACGCTGCTCTAAGACCTCCCCTGGCCCCATTTGGAATTACAACCCATCCTTTTTTTATAGTTCTGTGTATCTTTTTTTTTTTATTTTTTTTGCAGAACCGGGGATTGAACTCAGGCCCTTGAGCTTGCCAGGGAAACGCTTATTCCACTGAGCCATCTCCCCGGCCCCTAGTTCTGTATATCTTGTTTATAGATCCTCAGTGCCCTTCTGGTACAGCACACTTTGTTCACACACTACTGCACTTTTTGCTGATTGTACTGTACACTGCAGTACTATAGTTTTATGTTCTGTTATGCATTACAGTACTGCATGTAAGAGTTAGTCAAATAAAAACAAAGTCATCACATGGCCAAGCTTCCTTTGACCACATCTTTGATCTGAATAGTGCACTGTGCCTATTGATTATACACAATTCCTCCTCTGGTGGCCAATTCACTTAATGACCTAGTGGGGGACTGGAACATGGTTGTTCAACCAGGAATGTCTGTGACTTAAAACATCACATAGAAGACAGCCCAGGGGCTGGGGATATGGCTCAGTAGAATAAGCACTTGTTTGGCAAGTGCAAGGGTCTGAGTTCAATCCCCGATTCTGCCAAAAAAAAAAAAAAAAAAAAAAAAAGAAGAAGACAGCCCAAATGCTGAAACTAACTCAGGGACATGTTTTATATTCCACTATCTATGTCTCACGCAATGGATTTTTTTTTTTTTTTTTTTTTTTGGTACTGGGACTTGAACTCATGACCCCATGCTTGCCAGGCAGGAGCTGTGGTGCTGAGCTACATCCTGGCTCTCACTCTGTGGATTCTTACGTTCCCTTTGGTAGCTGAACCTCCCAGACTGAGCTGGTACTTCAGGCTCACTGTATAGCCCAGCCCTGGGGCCTGACTCATACACAATCAAGTCCATCACCATTACCAAATTCACCTGTATTTTTCTGCAGATACCCTGACTTCTAATCTCAGCTATCATTAGCCGACTAGCACATCTAGTAGATGAAGACATTTGCTACACAAACCAAATTCCTCCCTTAATAAGAGGCAGTTACAGCTACCCATGATGCCTCACACCTATAATCCTGCCACTCGGGGAGGCTGAGGCAGGATGATCACGAGTCTGAGCCCAACCTGGGCAACTTAGCAACTTAGTGAGATTCTGTCTCAAAATCAAATATATATTTAAAAAGCTGAAGATGTAGCTCAGTGTGAAGGTACTGTACTCAATCCTTAGCCACCCCCCCCCAAAAAAGTTTGCATTCCATTGTAGAGAAAAGAAAATTAAAATCTGGAGCAACTCTGTAGAATTATCAAAAGACTCCAGCCACAAATCCATGAAGACAGTGGAGAGTGAGCGTGCTTTCTCTTCATAGATTTCCCATAAATACATTCCCAGGCAGCACATAAGACAGAAGACTACAAAGAGCTTAACTACCATTGACATCAAACATGATACCTGTTTTCCAGAATCTGTGTCCAAAGAAACAAACGAAGAGCCCAAGCAGGGCAAAAAGAGTGAAGAACACTTTGGTAGATACTCTTCCTAAAAAACAACAAAAACTTAGTGGGTAACACATGCAATTGACACCTTGGACTTCATTAACAAAACACCACAAAAGCAAAGTGAAATGACATTTACTCCACACATGTATAATTTATCTTCTAAACACTCTTGCCACCCATTCATGAGTTCATTGATGCAGGTAGTTCATCCCATTTCCCCCTGAAAATAAGACCTAATAGGAAAATAACGTTAGGTTGACTATTACCATGGTGATGACCAATGTCATGCAGGAAATTATACCTCACTGTTCTCTTGTTCAGTGACTACTCTGCTACTGACAGGAGTATATATAATAGTACCTCTAACAGTCTTGGGGTGGGGGGTAAGCAAGAGCAAGAAAGCAAGGAAGAGAGGGAAGGAAGGAGGGAGGGAGGGAGGGGAAAGAAGAGAGAGGAAGCAAGGAAGGGAAAGAAAAAGGGGAGGGGAGAGAGGAGAAGGGGAAAGGAGAGAAGGCATAAAACAATTGCTTCCTCTTCAGTGAACTGCAAGGAAAAGGGGGACAGTGAATTACAGATTCATGAGACATATCAACTAACTACAATGCATAGACCTCATCTGAAACCTTATCAAACTGGAAAACAACTGAGATGACTGGGGAATTATAAATGTCGGCTGTTAATTTCAGTGCAATTCAGGAATTATTTTCAATATTTTAGTTGAACATTGTGTTAATGATAGGGAGGTTATACGTATTTTTTCGGGGGGGGGGGCTCAAGTTCTTTTTTTTTTTTTGGCAGAACCAGGAATTGAACTCAGGCCCTTGCACTTGCCGGGGAAGTGCTTATTCCACTGAGCTATCTCCCCAGCCCCGGTTATACATATTTTTAAACAGTGCTTACCTTCTGGGAACCACGAACTATAAACTGAGTCTGCGGATGCCCAGGCTTGTCCTTGCCCTGCCCTTGGAACGTGGAAACTTCTGGGGCTTTTTTGTGGGCACAGCTGGAATCTCTAGGGCTAATGACTGCTGTGGCGTTCACAGGGCAGGATAAGACCTACTGCGGTCTATAAGGCATCTGGGGAAACTACCATTTCCTCATTGCTCCCCATCTCGTCCTTGTCCTTGCAAGAATGATTTATTTTTCATAGTCTACCAGAGTCACCATTATTGTTCCCAGAAATACCCACTGCCCCTGACTCCGGTGTAATGGATAATAACCCAGGTTGTGGGTTCCTCATGGCCTCTGGCTCCCGGAGAACAACTGGCCACCCCAGATCACCACCCGCACCTCTAATCTGTCTCTTGCTCTTTCTTCCCACCCTATGCCTTATCTCTAGGCAGGAGATCAAGGACTCACTGCAGGGGTCCCTGATAACTGGGCCATGAAAACAATCTCCGTACCTACCTTTGTGACATATATTTAAGTATTTACTAAATACTTTCTGACATACTAGTTAAGACATATACAAATATGTTTATGAATATGTACTGAAAATGAAGTCCAAGGATTTGCTTTAAGATAACCGAGAGACAAAGGAGACAGAGAAGTAAGTGGGTTGACAGCAGCAACAGGATCATAGCCATGAATTAAAATTGCTAGTGCTAAGAAAATAAAAATATTTGCTAGTACTCAATAATGCATACACAGAGGCACACTGAAGTTTCTTTAAAAAAAAAAATCCAATCTCACATTCAAAGAACTTACATTAAACTTTAAATTACAAATTACTTCCAGTCTTACAAACACATATTGCTTCTAGGGGAAATGTGGCATTAAATTCAAAAACTAAAACACAGCATGCTTGGTGATGACAGAAATCTCTAAGGTCTAATTCCACGACCTTTGTAGGTACAAACTTTAAATGCCATGACTCAAAAGATACAGCTATTTCATTTCATTTCATTTTTGGTACCAGGGCTTGCACCGAGGGCCTCTGCACTGAACCGCCTTCCCTAGGCCTCCTCTTATTTTTTATTTGGTGACAGGATCTCCCTAAGTTGTTAAATTGCCCAGGCTGGGCAAAATATGGTTTAACTCAAGAGAAAAACAGACTCACTAAATTCACCATTATCATATCGCCTTTGAGATAGGCACAAAAGAATAATTCCTGAGCTAAGAGCAGAAACACCTACACAGTCTCACAGGGACATGTTACAAGACGCAGTAAAACAAACACATCAGAAGGCTGAAAAATGCCCCAGTGGGCCACCTGTGGCACCTGTGAGCCCAGCAACTTGGGAGCTTGAGACAGAAGGATCACAAGTTCAAGCCCACCCCACCCCCAGACAACCTAGAAACTCGGAGACACTGCCTCAAGAAATTGAAAAGAGCTGAGCGTAAAAGCCCTGAGCTCTGTCCCCAGCTACCTCCCACTCCCCCAAAAGAAAGCTCAGATGGAAGCCCCACAAAGACATACAGTTAAATAAGGGCTACAAAATGTAACATCAGGGCTGGAGAGATAGCTCGGTGGTCTAAGCGTGATGGTACCCGCCTGTAAACCCAGAACTGGAGAGGCTGGGACAGGAGGATCACTAAGAGTCTGAGCTGCATAATGAGACCCCTACAAAATAAAATAAATAATTAAATTTTAAAAATGCAACATCAGACTTTGCAAGGTGTAATATGTGCCTATGTATCAGCTTTCGGAAATCAGGAGCCCAGTGAAATATTAAATGAATGATAGCAACAACACATTCTGTTTACTTCAGACCTACAGTTGATTATCATCCTAAGACTTACTGTTTATATTTAAAACATGGAGTTGAGTGGGGTGATTATTTCAAAATGCAGTCTACATTTCCAGCAAGTCCAATCACCAAGACAGCAAGGTACTCCACCCCAGCAGAGACCACTCTGGGGCAGCCGTTCATCCCAGACAGTACAGAGGGAGTCCATATAGTACCCTATCAGTAACCAGCGACAGGGACGCCCTATCACAGTCCCAGAAAGCAGAGAGAAGAAAAAATACCGAAGTACACTGGAGAGGAGAGAAGGTTCCAGAAGAAGTACAATTGAGAAATAACATAAGTGAAAAAACAGGTGGTCACTTTGGGGGACAATGAGGACAAAGGAATGAATGAAATAGGAGGAAATAGGAGGACAGGACCAAGCTAGAGTGTCTTCAGTAGAGGTGACGATGACACGGCGGCCACAGTTTTAATTTCAATGTGCAACTGCTACATCTAGATGTTCTCCCAAAGCCTCATGTGCGAAGGATGGGGCTTGTATTTTTATTGATTCTATGTATTTAGTGCAGGGTCTACAGGGTCTTACTATACAGATTGGACTCATACTGATCCTCCTGTTTTCAGCCTCCCAGGTGCTCGGGTCACAGGCACGAACCACCATGCCCAGTCTCAATCGCCCTCTCAGCGTGCCCCATGGGTGGGGCCGGCACAGCATGCTGGGGATCGAACCCCCAGCCCTGTGTCTGCCTAGGCAGGCACTTTAGTCCACTGAGCTATCTGGCCCGCCCTAGGATGGAGCTTTTAGATGGTGACTGGATGGCTGGGGCCTACAACTCACCGCTGTGAAGAGGGGATGTCTGATCAGAAGATGTGAGTCACCTAGGTTTGACCTGAAAGGATTTATGTCCCTCTCTGATTCTCCCTGTACTCTCTGCTTCCCTTCTGCTCTGCCAAAGGCAGCTTCCCTCAGCCATGAATCTCGCCTTGAAGCCAGCCAAGTGAAGCATGGGCCAAAACAAACCTTTCCTCCTTTATCCTGTGGGCGCCAGGTATTTGTCCTTAGGAAGTGACTAAGGGGTTGGAGAGATAGCTCGGCAGTCTAAGCGCCTGCCTGGCAAGCAAAGCATCCGGGTTCAATGCACAGTACTGCATGCTGCACCATCCCCTGTACCCTGGGAGTGCCGTGCCAGCCACCGGAACCAGGTATGGTGGCACATGCCTATAATCCCAGTGCTAGGAGGCTGAAACAGGAGGATCACCACGAGTCTGAGCTGCATGGTGAGACCTTGTACCAAATCAATCAATAAAGATTTTTAAAAACTTTTTTAAAAAGTGACTAAGACGGAAGGCAACATGGAAGCTGGGCATGGTGACATACACCTATAATTCTAGCGCTCGGGAGGCTGAGCCGGGAGGATCTCATGTTTGAGGCCAGCCTGGGCAAATTAATGACTTAGTAAGACTCTGTTAAAAAAAAAAAAAAAAAAAAATGGAAAAAGAAAAAGAAAGAAAGCTGGGGCTATAACTCAGTATAAAGACCCTGAATTCAACCCCCTGTACCACAAATGAGAAAAACACGCTTATATCTGTTTGGGTCTCTTTCATTACACCTCTGAAGGATCTGAAGACTGGGCAGGACAGAATCTTTGCATGACTACACATGAGTCAGGCTCCTGAACCATGTAAAACTCTGTTTCAGCAAAATCTGATCTACCAGATTAGCAAGAGCTCCTGCCCCGTTATCTGATCACCCCTCATTATCCGATTGTGTTTCCCTCCTCTACATCCTGAAGGTCTCCCCACCCTAGCCTATCTTCAGCAGAATCTCGTTAGCTTAGTTTAGACAGCATCATCCACACTGGTCCCTCTGAGTAATCCCCCCCATATTGGCCCCTCTGCTCCCACGCTGCATCGGAAGCCCAAAGCACTCTCTCCACCCCATTGCAAAATCCCCTTGCAGCAGTCCCTATGACTATTGCAACAGCCCTTCCCTTGAATAAAGTCTTCTTGGCTGTGTTTCAATAAGCGCCATCAGTTTTTCTTTTCTTAAACACTGGAACACAGCTCTATCAGTGGTAGAGAACCCTAATCAAAGGCACCAGAACAACTAAGAGGCATCCCTCTTAGAGCAGGACCCCTTGACATCCTTCTCCAATTTCTGTCCTTCTGCTCATTCTACACAAATATACCACTCCAGTGCAACAGCACGGTCTAGAACCAGGCTCTCCCTAGTGCTGGTGCCAGTGCTTATGTTTCAGTCTCTTAGCTGAGCACTGTGCAGTATCTGACAGTGTTGATCACTCCAACTCCATCTTCCTTGAACTACTTTCTCCTGCTGCCTTCAAACCTATTGGCAGTGATTGAGGCTGGAAACTGGGCAGAGGAGTGAGGGCAGGACAAAGCCACAGTGCCCAATGCAGTCAATCTACCTCAGTCTTGAGAGAAGTATCCTGTCTAAGGGCCGGCCAGATAGCTCAGTGGACTAAAGCACCTGCTTAGGGAGGCACAGGGACTGGGTTCGATCCCTGGCATGCAGTGCCAGCCCTGCCCCCAGGCTGCACTGAGATGGTAACTGAGACTGGGCGCATCTGTAATCCCAGCGCTTGAGAGGCTGATAACATGCCAGTGTTTCAGGATCACTACGGAGTCCCATCTGTGTAGTGAAACCCTGTGGACCCTGTACTAAATACATTAAAAAAAAAAAAAAAAAAAAAAAGAAAATTATCCTGCCTGGCCAATGTCAGCTATTAGTCACCAGGCAACCTTGTGATACTAACTTTGCAAGAGTATAAATAAATGTCCCTACTATTGTTATTTAGATCCTTTGCCCAGCTGGTAAAGAGGCCTCCACCTGACTTCAGCCTCTGTCTCTTATCTTTTTATTTTTTAATTTTTTTTAACATTTATTTTGTGTGTGTGTGTGTGTGTGTGTGTGTGTGTGTGTGGCCAGCTCAGCCCACCAGGAGACAGGGCTGGCTGGCATGTGGTGCTGGGGGATCGAACCGTGGTCCCTGTGCTTTGCCAAGCTTGTTCCAAGTAGGTGCTTTAGACCACTGAGCCATCTCTCCAGCCCCTCTGTCTCTTATCTTTATACAAACACAAATGAATTTAAATGCTAGGAAACACTAAATTCAGTGCATACCCTGTACTCCTTAAAAAAAAAAAAAAAAAAGTCAAAGTCTTAAAAGACGAATATAGACTGAAGAATTATTCCAGATACAGGGGAGTGAGGAAATACATCAATTAAAAGCAATGTGAAATCCTGAACAGGATCTTGCACAAGAAAAAAAAAAACAAACTTGTTCTGGCTTCTACAGGACGTTAATAATGGAACGACATGGGCAGCCAGATAGCTCAGCAGACTGAAGCCCCTGCTTGGGCAGAATGCAGCGGCTTGGGTTTGATCCCGGCATGCCATGCCAGCCCCGCCCCGGGGCACACTGAGACAGTGACTGAGACTGGACGTGGTGGTGCGTCCAGCACTTGGGAGGCTCAAAACAGGATCTGCGTAGTGAGACCCTGTAGACCCTGTCCTAAACATTTTTTTTTAAAAAAAGAACAACATATCTATAGATTAAGTGGTAGTACTGTGTCAATGTTAGTTTTGTGATTTTTGACTATCTTATTATTATGTAAGGAAATAAACAGACATACTCAAAACTATAAGCTCTTTTATCTCTTATCTGGTTCAGAATTACAAAGTATTACATGTCTGCACGTGTCTGTACACAGGAAGAATGAAAAGCAAACAGCACATTAACTAATAAGATCAGGGTGAAGATTATGAAAAGGTTATTATTGTTTTTTATTATTGTTATTTTAATGTATTTAGTTGTTGCAGGGTCTCACTCTACAGCTCGGATTCATAGTGATCCTCCTGTTTTCAGCCTCCTAGAGCAGGGATTACAGGCATGCGCCACCACGCCTGGACTCTGGCAGGCTCAGCCCACCCTCGCGCAGTATGTGGTGCCGGGGATTGAACTGCGGTCCCAGTGCTTGCCTAAGCGTGCCTAAGCAGGCGCTTCAGTCTGCCGGGCTATCTCGCCAGCCCTCTCTGTGTTATCGTTGCATCTCTTCTGACAAGGTCTTTCAGGATGCACCCGCACAGCCCAGGAGCACATACTTAGATGTCACAATGCCTTCAGGGCCAGGTTCTCTATCGATCACCATTGTCCCTCACCTGGATCAGGTCAGTGACTTCTAATCACCCTTGCTATTTCTGCTCTTGCCCTTGTCTTTTCTCGCAAAACAGTCAGGATCAGGAATCTCATCAAAGTGTATCAGACCACAGGACCATTTGCTCAAAATCTTCCAGTGCCTTTCCACTTCCTTTGAAATAAAGGCTAGGGAAGGTTCCCGTTATGACCTCCGAGGCTACACTCAGAGCTGCCTGCCCCACCTCTGCCTTTGACTTCTTGTCTTCCTCCGCCCACTGTTCTTTTTTAGGATTTTTATTTAACATTACAACATTGTAAAAGCTCATCTAATCACTGTTTATCACAATATTCAATATTTTCACACTATTTTCAACATAATATACAATAAATTACATAAGATATTCCATACTGCATTATATATAAGCTAGGCTTTGTGTTAAATGGTTTTGCCCAACTATAATATGAGTACATTTAATATGGGCTTGGCTAATGTATGGTATTCTGTAAGCTGGGTGAGTCAAATGAGTTTTCAACAGAAGGTATTTTCATTTTATAATTGGCTTGTTAGACGTAGACCCACTACAAGTCAAGGGGCATTTGTGTAGATATATTCATGTATATATATTTTTTTTTTCAAAGTTTTATTGATAAACAGCAATGAGACAGTTTCAAATCAAATCGGAAGTACAGTTTCAACAAATAATACACTGCATATATTCTTCTTAGTGGTTAATTGCTGTACAAGAAGTGGACTTGTGATCCTATTTACAAACAACATTAGAACAAATCATTCTATTCATTAAGAGAATGCAACTATATATCTATCCTAACCACTTTGAATACACAGATACAAAATGAACATTCATCGGTATACCCCATTTTTTCTAAGTTCCGTTATTGAATATTATAGGTGTGTAAACTCAGCAAAATATTCTAAAAGAGTCCAGTAGCCCATAATAGCATTGGGTCTTCTGTTTAACTGGCAATGTCACAAATTATTGGCCTGAGTCCCCCACAGCTCAACATAACAACATGGCTTTATTTCCTATATTTCGTCTTCATACTTTTCTACTGGATGGATAAGACCAAGGTAAAGCAGGACCTATGCAACAAGAGTTGTAGCTTTTTGGTCTGAGAAGGTCAGTGAAATGCCCTCAGGATTTATCTTGAGGTCCTGTACCTCAGATTGTAGAACCTTTGTCAGTGCAGCCATGTGGATGAGTCACAGCCATTGCTTGGCCTATAAGGACTTTTTCTTTTCTTTTCTTTTTTTCTTTTTTTTTTTTTTTTGCTCCTTGAATGCCTGCAGGGCACTTTTGGCTGGCTGGAGTGTTGTGGGGATCGAACTACAGCAACCTGAGGCTGCCAGCATTATGGAAGCAGCCACTTAAAGAACCGAGCTAGTTCCAGGCCCCCCATGTACTGATATATATGTATATTGTTGATATACACATATACATATACATACATATGTGCCAGGTAGGCAGATAGGTACTTGTGCCACTGAGCTCTACCTTGGCCCTGCCCCGCCCACTGTTCTTGCTGCCCTCCTGCAGAGCCACAGCAGGCTGGGAGCAGGGCGTGGTGCCAGCTATTTCCTCTGTGTGGCAGGCACCACCCCATGCCCGCCCGCAGATCCTGCCCCAAAGCCTTCTCCAGGGCCGCACCTCAGTTTCCTCTCAGGGCCACATGCTCCTTCTCTTATTTTTCTTCTTAGTGCTCATGTGATTTTCACGTATTATATACTTCATAAATTTATCTTGCCTGTCTCATCTCTTTCACTAATATAGAAGTATTTGCGGTTCTGGTCACTGCTATACTCACTGCTTAGAACACTCGCACAGTGTTAGGGCTCTGAGGGCCTACGGAGAAAGGGCGCACAACAGTCAAATGTAAAAGGCGTCTTTCTTCCTTCTTTGCTTCTAGAAATAGATCTGCCAAACCAAAGAAAAGTTTTGCAGCAAAGATGAAACTCACGTACTCACCAAGGGAAGAGCAGCCACCTTCCAGCGCCTCAAATCTGCAAGCATAGGTGTGAGCAGGAACGTAAGCAGCAGACGTGTTTAGGAGCGGGTCCCAAACAATGACATTGTAAATGACTCCTTGTCCCCGCAGGGAGGAGAAGGAAACGCTTGTCTTATCATTAGCTGTTAGGGTAAGCACCTAAAGCCAAAAATAATGCGCAATTAATATTTAGATTTTTGAAAGCTATTCTATTATAAGCCTACCTACATATAATATTAGATCAACCACTCCAGGGCAGGATCTCTTGAGTTATCCCAAGTTATCGGTTGGGATAACAGAATCCTGTGGCTGACCTAGAATCCTAACGACCACTGTAGACATCCAACAGTGGTTGCTCAGTGTCTCTGCTGCCCAACCTGAGGCACTGACCTCTCACCCTCCTTCTTGTATTACTGACTTTGTCTCTGGTTCTTACTGTGTCCTTTCGCTGTACCTCTCATACAGGCAGCTGGGATCTTGGCCAGGCCCAGATACACAATGACCAGCACCAACTAAGTATTCCACAAATGGCCCAGTGACTTTCTCTGGTGACTTTCTCCTTCAGATTCCTTCTACATGTTGTAGCTGGCATTCTCTGTAACTAGTTTTGTCTCACCAACTGGAATTTGTTCAATTTTTAAAAGACAAGACAGGGGCTGGAGGGGTAGCTCAGAGGTAGAGCGCTTGCTTAGCATGCCAAGTCACTCATTTTCAGTCCAACTACTGAAAACAATAATTAAACAAAAGTGAGGCAAATTCCTTCCCTTGACCAATTTTCAGTATTTTGTATCATTACTCTTTCAGTGATGAATTTCTTTAATATCAGCAGGGACTCCCTTCATTTGTTGAAGGCTCATACTCAATCACAGTTATCACTGTTTTCTTACTGGCCCCTGAACTTCTGCAGAGTGGCCAGGGCAAGCCCCTGCAAACGGGCTCCGAAGTCCTTCACACGCCCTCTCTGGCCTCTGACAATTTCTTTGCAGGCTGGCAGATGATGTATTCTCTTAACTGACGGTTACAAGGCCTACTGTTCAAATTCTTATATTCTGCAGAAGACTAAAAATGCTCTAAAAATTCCTAGTAAGACCACTGACAGGGAGTTAGCAGGTTAGCTCAGTTGTTTAAAGCGCCTGCTTGGGCAAATTCAGTCAGGCGCAGGGGACCACAGTTTGATCCCCAGTTCCACGTGCTGCACAAGACCCACCCTTAAGGCAGCCTGAGCCAGCCAAAAAAAACTGATAAACTTTATCAACAGAATTGCTTCATAGCACATGCTAAACAAGTACACAACCGGAGACAGACACACAAACACACACACACACACACACACCCAACCCCAACAATAGCATTTCATTTATTAATGAGTACAGTGGGTTTTCTTCCATTCCAAGTCTCCTCAGAAAGGATGACAGGCCAAGTGACAGCAACAAAGCGAGATCTTGCTATGCCACAGATTACGCCCCGGGGCTAATCACCTACGCCAGGTTCAATCACTCCTTTCTACATAATCTAGCGGCCTACTAACTTTCTAGGAAGAATCAGAGCAGTCCAGAGCAACTCCACCCATCAGCCACTGGACTGAAGGATGGTCCATACGTTACGCTGCTGTCCTGCGTGCGCTCTGCAAAAACGATTTACACCCGTGAGTCTCAAATTCTAGGATGCCCAAGAATCATCTGGGGGCTTATAAAATGTGAATAAAATACAAATTCTGACCCA
>NW_004524640.1:7331480-7337871 GCF_000260255.1 Octodon degus
GGATTGAGACTGGGCGTGGTGGTGCACACCTATAATCCCAGCACTTGGGAGGCTGAAAACAGGAGGATCACTATGAGTCCGATTTACGTAGTGAGGCCCTGTACACCTTATAGACCCTGCCCTAAATTTATAAAATCAATAAAACACTGTGTCATGCCTGCCAAAAGTTTTTATCCAATAGTTATCGGAGCACATAGAAAATTAGCCACTGCTTCCACCCCTATTTCAAGACTACAAGTTCACAGCTGTAGCTGATTTAAAACACAGCTTCCATGCATATCCACAAAGGCCAGTGTCATTTTGGGCCACCACTAGTAAGGGCTCTCAAAATGAAAACACAGCGAAAAAGCATAAAGTGGTTAGCCCCCAAATATCAAGAAAACAGTAAAGCAATAAGCTCCCAGTAGCTTCTCCCCTCTGCAACCCCTACAAAAGCGTCACAGTCTAGCCATACCCACCAGGAGAAGTAGACTCACCTTCACAGCGTTGGCCATCACCTGGGCCACCTGGGCCATTCTCCGCAGATGCTGCAGCAGCACATCTTCTGTGAGGTCATTCTCGGGCAGAAAATACTGGTACACGTGGTACTGCAGCCTCCACCTGGACTCCAGGCCCATCCCAGCATCGCAGGGCGGGGGAGCTGCATCTCTAAAGCCAACGAAGAAAACGGAACATCACAGGTGAATGGCTGCAGCTTGAGACCATCCGCACAAGTGAAATAAGTCAGACTCACAGGTGGATACAGCCTGCTGTCTCCCTAGTATTAAAAACCTGAAAGTGTAAACAAGATCCAAAATGTACAATAGCTACTGCGAAAGGAGAAGGAACTGCTCAAAAGGAATGAACAACTGGGATGAGGGAAAGGAGAAAAGGAAGGGAAAAGAAAAAATAAATACACACATACACACATATAAGCACTAAATAGCTAAGATAAGTATATTACTAATTTCTATTAGTTCATTAAAAAGAGCAGTTCATGCTTTTATATTGTTTAACCTTTCAGCCTATATCTTATAATCTGAACAACTACCCTGAAGATAACAATATATAATATTGTTAATATATTGTCCTGTTTTGAAACTCTGTATCATTGTTTTTTGGTTTTGTTTTTTTTTCTCTCTCTCTCTCTCTTTAAAATCAAACAGAATCAAGGAGATGGCTCAGTAAAATAAGCGCTTGCCTGGCAAGTTCAAGGGCCTGAGTTCAATCCCCGGTTCCACCAAAAAAAAAATTAAAATAAAATAAAATAAAACAAATTAACCAGGTATGGTGGCATATGCTTATAATTCTAGCACTTAGTGGCTGAGTCAGGAGGATATTATTGAGAATTAGAGACCAGCCTGGGCTACAAAGAGAGCTCAAGGCCAGCCTGAACTGTATAGTGAGACCTGTCTCAAAAAGACCCAAAAGGAAAAAGAAAAATAAACAAACAAAAAAAAAAATTAAAAAAGAAAATAGAACAGCAGTCTTGTGTGGTGCAAGTTCCACCTAGAAAAAGGAACCAAAAGCTCTAATTAAAACCTTTCTTCCTTCATTTCTAGGGGCCTTGAGTATGCCGGGCGACTGCTCCACACTCAGGTTAGTATTAGTTATTGCAAATTATAAGTCTTCCAAAGGAGCAGATGGTGAAGGCTTGAATAAAATCCAAGTGGCTTGAACTTTGGGCTCTGAGAAGTTCAAAACCCTCTCACAGAATTTTAGATTCTCTGGGACTAAGACAAAAAACTTCTCTAGGCAGCCCAGAATTATTTTGTTAGCAAACAAAGGAGAGGAATACTGAAGAAATAGAAGAAGCTGGGTGGGACCTTAGGAATCCCTTTAAGGACTTCCCCAAGTAATACATTATGCTAACTTAGGTGAACCATGTTACCTCCAGGCAGGCCTTCACCTTAGGAATGCGATGCCTGCAGCCACAGTCTTTACCTAGTTAACAGAGGTTAGAGACAGGCATGCTTAGCTGTGGCCTTGTTTTGTGGCCTCATGGCTTCACAGGTCTTTACAAGCCTCAGTCAGTCGGGACCAGTGACTCACAGAGGTTCACTTGCTATGAGTCTCCTGCCCACCTCCGGTTGAGGGGCCTAGGCCCTGGGCAGCCTCACAAGTACCCACGAAGACCTAATCAGTTAACATAAATCCTGCTCAGAGCCACTTTGTGGGGTCTCCATCACTCTACCACTGTGCTACAGTCCTAGCACTAAATGCAAACGTCTACAGCAACAATCCCACTTTCACAGTTCCCCTTTCATAGAGTCATAAATCGCATTCTGGAGAAAAGTGTCACAATGCTAGGGACCAGGGGTGTGTGCCTCATGTGGTGGCATTAGGACGTAGGACCTTTGCAAGGTAACTAGGTCATTAGTGTCCTTTATCAGAGACCCAGGGAGCTCTCTAGTCTTCCTTCTGTCTTACGAGGATACAAGAAGAGTGCGACCTGGAACCGGGGCCTCGCCAGCACCCAACCGGGCTGCGTTCCCACCTTAGATCTCAGCATCCACAGCCATGAGATATAAGCTTCGTTGGTCATGACCCACCCACTCTGTGGTACCAGCTGACCATTCTTAACTCGAAACTCTGCCACCTGACACACACTTACGTGACACTGGAAAAGCTTTTGATTCTGGATTTTCAGATTAGGGATGTTCAACTGGTAACATCTCTACAAATATTCCAAATCCAAGAAACTGAAAGCTGAACAGTAGCCATGCCAGCCAAGAGATTCTTACTTCACCTATGTTGTCTGGTAAGACACACAGAGAGGCAAGCTGAATGACCAGATTCTACTGCCACTTGGTAGCTGTGTGCATGTGGGCAAGGCACTTCGATAACCCTTGGAAAACCTCTCAGTAACATAAGGACAATTGCCCTTCATAAAACTGTTAGGATTAAATGACACAGAACACATAGCATTCAATACTGTGAGAGGCGCAAGGGAAGATAATGTTATTCAACCTCATCGCTGCTATTAAAGTAGAAACCGAGGCAGAATTTTAAATTAAAAAAATGACCCCTGTAAAAATATAAGGATGTTTCAGAACTAACATTCTTTCCACATTTAAAGTGCTTCATAGTGACCCAGGGAGATAGCTCAGTAGACTAAAGCACCTGCCTGGTAAGCACAGGGTCCTGAGTTCAATCCCTGGTACCTCAAAAGAAAAACATAAAAAATAAAGTGCTTTATAAAAGCTAAGATGACTAGGTGTGGTGGCACACACCTGTAAGGTAGAGGCAGGATCTGGACTCTTTTAGAATATTTTGCTGAGTTTACACACCTATAATATTCAAATAACGGAACTTAACAAAAAAAGGGGATACAGATGAATGTCCATTCTGCAACTGTATATGCAAAGTGGATGGGATAGATATATAGTTACATTCTGTTAATGAACAGAATGATTTGTTCTAATGGTGTGTGTAAATAGGATATCAAGTCCGCATCTTATACAGCAATTCACCACTAAGAAGAATGTATGCAGTGTGTTAGTTATTGAAACTGTCCTAGCGATTTGATTTGAAACTACCTCATTGCTATCTGTTTATCAATAAAATTATAAAAAAAATAAAATAAAATAAAAATAAAAAAGGTAGAGGCAGGATGATCACCTCCAGTTCAAAGCCAGTGTAGGCTACAAGGCATGACCTTGGCTCAAAAAACCAAAACCAAAACCAAACAAAAGCTAATGGGCCAGCCAGATAGCTCAGCGGGTGAAAGCACCTGCTTAGGCAGATGCAAGGACTGCAGGGACCAGGGTTCGTTGTCAAGACAGCAATTGAGATTGGGCACAGTGCTGCGCGGCTATAATCCCAGAGCTTAGGAGGCTGAAAACAGGAGGATCACTATGAGTCCAATCCGTGTAAAGAGATCCTGTACTAAATACATTAAAAAAAAAAAAAAAAAAAAAAAAAAAAAGATTAAAAAGACAAGACAAGAGCTAAGATGCACTTTCAAGCTCATAACAAACATATCTGGCTCTTCAGATAAAGAGGTTATAAAAATGCCAGGCAGGAAATACTAGCTGTAATTGACAGTCAAATATCAATAATGAGGTTTAAAATTATACTAATCCCTCCTCAGTTTCTCAAAACAATTCAATTTTACTACAGAGAACTATAGACTTGCTGAATCTATACAATAGTCGTGAATGTTCTAAAAGCAACTTTAGGAGATGGAAGACAGTCATACCTTGCGTAGCCTAGGTTTGCTGGGGCAAATTTGATAGTTGTTTCAAAGAAATTGTACTCCAAATAAATGTTGGGATCAATATCTAAATCAAACTCCAAATTACAGCCTCCAGGGACAGGATCTGGATGAAAAATAAGTAAGTTACTAAATAAAGAATTCTTACATATCCAAATCAAGCTAAAAAAAAAAAAAACTTTAATAAGAACTCCCCATAAAAAGTTAAACATTAAACAAGAGTGCCTGCTTTGATATTACCTCATAAACTAAGGATAAAGAGAATAAAGTCAGCTGAGAGTAAGCAAGGGACTGGAAGCCTTCTCTGTAAAGGGCCAGACAATGAATATTTTAAGGCTTCACAGGCCTGCAGATCTTTGACAACCACCTAGCCACCCCCTGCACCAGCTTTGTGGTGAAAAGCCACTATAGACAATATAGAAATAGCTGAATTTTAATAAAACTTTATATATAAATGGACATAGCAGTGTTTCAATAAAACTTTATACACAAAGACCACTAGCAAGGTAGATATGACTGGTAATCTCCAATTTGCCTATCTCTGCTCCCCAGTTAAAAGCATTCAAAGAGATATTCTTAAATTGGTAATCAAAAGTAGGTTTCAGGGGTTATATGAATATCCTGAAATTGTGTACCAAATGTTGAATCTGTGCATTTTCTTGGGGGAGAAGTTCTTACTTTATGGTGGGGGTTTGTGATATCTGAAAAGCTTACAGTGCTGTGAATAAAAGGGGGTTGGGGGAAACACTGCCAAAGAGAAAAGGAACTGCATAGGTAAGAGCGTCAGGTATTTGTCCCAGCAATGAAAGAACAGTAACTTGAACACAGGGGAAGCTCCACAGTTTATAATTTTTCAAATCATGCACTGTCCTTGCTGGAAGCCTAAAGTCTATGGCTTTTTAATCAGCTAATTAACTATTAATTACAGATAACATTTTTTCCTACTAATGGTTCAATTTCCACTTACTTTACTACCTACTGCTTTTTTTCCTTCCCTTTATCCTTGAACTTTAATACTAGTGTAAATTACCACACCTCACCTTTACTCCTCAATCACTGTCACCATGTTCAACACTACTACTCCGTCACTAAAATGAGCCCCATTAAAGGCAGCCACTGGCTTCTCCCAGCTCTACCATATGGACAATCCTGGCCACCTCTCTCCGCAGTCTTCTACTCCGGCTCCTTGGGAAGGTTGGACCGGGGGCTCTCCCAGCACTACTCCTCAGTCCTGCCCTTCTTCTTCAGCAGTGAGTATCCACCGGAAACTTGCCTGACACACGGCAGGCACTAGGAAAGTCTCTGCTACTATTTCCACCCCACCTCCACCCCAAATCTCTAATCACCTGCCTGACCAATCTCATTCACAGGCAGGCTTTCACTAAGAGTGATTTAGTTGAGCATCTAACATCACTCCTCCCCTCCAGGCCTGTACTGGCCACTACATATTTCCACCCACATGTCCCACAAGTCTCTCAGTGTCATCGTGTCCCAAACTGAAGTCACCATCTTCTCCATCCCTCCCATGCAACAGCCAGTATCACAACACCGCTGTTCCTACGCTTGGTTTGCACCACTGTCTCTGGGCTTCCAAACAGCAAGCCTGGGCCCTCTCTCATCACCCAGGCGCTGGTTAGTCTATTGGCCAAAGCGCTCCAGCCTCCTCTCCACTCCCCGACTCGTGCCTCTGCTCAAATCCTCATTTCTCACTTTGAGCCCTCAAAGCTGTGCCGAGTCCTGGCTGTGCTGCGCCTTCTCCCATCCCAGCCCCTCACTGCTCCTAGACTTAGCTTCCTAAGAGATGAAATGAACAGCACCCCACCTCTGCCTGAAAACCCTATAATTCCTTAGAACCGGCCTCAAGATGCATGCCAAACCACAAATTGCGTACTAGGCCCTTCTCACTCTGGCTCCATCCACGCCCATAGTCACCAGCCCCCAAATACTCCACTCTTCTTCATCACCTCATGCTTCTGCTTCCTCTGCCTAAGGCAACTACTAAATAGTTCAGGGCCATGTTACTGCTTTTCCTTAAAGGCTTTTGAGTGAATAAACGATTTTTAGTCAGGTAGTCACTACCTGAGATTTTTTCAACGGTGATGCCTATTCTCAGACTCCCTGGCTGTAAGAACATTTCTTTTTCTTTTTCTTTCATTTTCTTTCTTTTTTTTTTTTCTTTTTTCTTTTTTTTTTTTT
>NW_004524640.1:7337971-7341959 GCF_000260255.1 Octodon degus
CTCACTCTGGCTCCATCCACGCCCATAGTCACCAGCCCCCAAATACTCCACTCTTCTTCATCACCTCATGCTTCTGCTTTCTCTGCCTAAGGCAACTACTAAATAGTTCAGGGCCATGTTACTGCTTTTCCTTAAAGGCTTTTGAGTGAATAAACAATTTTTAGTCAGGTAGTCACTACCTGAGATTTTTTCAACGGTGATGCCTATTCTCAGACTCCCTGGCTGTAAGAACATTTCTTTTCCTTTTTCTTTCATTTTTTCATTTTCTTTCTTTTTTTTTTTTTTTTTTAGTGATACCAGGGATTGAACTCAGGATCTTGAACTTGTCAGGCAAGCACTTATTCCACTGAGCTATCTCCCCAGCTATACAAACATTTTTGATTCAATACACTGCACTTATAACCCTTAACAGGAGGATTTCTCTTCCACCTTCACAAACATATCCCATGGGCCACAGAGCAGCAGGAGGTCAAAGACAGAAAGGTTACCTCTTTCTGAGTAGGAGAGCGGGATGGCCACACTTTGGACAGGCTTGGCATCCAGAGACTCCAGATACCAGGTGCACATACTCTGCTCTGGCCTCAGAATGGAAACCAGTCCCCTGTCATTGCCTGTTCCTGAAGTACTAGGAAGGACAGTCTGCAATTAAGAATAAAAGTCATCATGAACAGGGAATGGAGCAAACTACAAACACTCTAGAGGTAACCAGGTATGGGTGTCCTACTCTAAATGGTCTCAAAATAAAGAGGGGGAGGCGCCTAGAACTTCTTCCATAATTAAAGAACACTTTCATCCCTATGTTCCCATGGCTACACCTACACACGGGAGAACTCTTTAAAATGTGTAACTGCCTTAGTCAGTTTGGGTTGCTATAATAAAGTAGCATAAATTAGGTGATTTATAAGCAATAAAAAGTTATTTCTTACAGTTCTGGAGGCTGCAAGTCTGAGATCAGATTGCTGACGCGGTCAAGTTCAGGATAGTTCAGGACAGGGTCATCTTTGCTAAGGATACTAATTTTATAAAGGCAGAGTTGTCATGACCTAAGGCCTCCTGCAGACCCATTTCCTAACACCAAGGCACTGGGAAGGAGCAGGGAACACACAGTGTACAGCAATGACCTTTGGTGAGGAATTGCATCTGTGAATTTCTCAAGCAGTTCAACTCACCTGCATTAAGATTTACTATATTGGGGGGGCTGGTGAGATGGCTCAGTGGTCTAAAGCACCTACTCAGAACAAGCTTAGCAAAGCACAGGGACCGCGGTTCGATCCCCCAGCACCACATGCCAGCCAGCCCCGCCCCCTGGTGGGCTGAGCTGGACACACACACACACACACACACACACACACACACACACACTAAAATAAAATAAAAACACTTTAAAAAAAAAAAGATTTACTATATTGGGACAGGTGAGATAGCTCAGTGGTCTAAAGCACCTGCTTAGGCAAACTTAGGCAAATGCGGGGACCACAGTTGGATCCCTGACCCCAGGGTGAGCTGAGCAGGCCACACGCACAAATAAAAGCTTTACTATGTCATGTACTGGGGCTACCAAGATAAAGACATGAACTCAGGCCTCAAACGCTTCACAGATGGTAGAAACTTTTACTGAGTTATTATATTATAACATACATTATTTGATATGAAACCAACAGCAATTCAAGACAATGAATATATGCATTACCTCAAATAGTTTCTTCATTCCCTTTCCTGATCCTTCTCCATGCTCATCCCTTCTAGAATCTTCCATGCCCAGCTATCTAGAAAGCTTCCTGAATAATAACACGCTAAGCTAAGAGGTAACAGGGTCAGTGTTCTCGGAAAGCTAAGAAAATGGGAAGAGGAAAAGATTTCTCAGTTTCAATCTGACAAGCATTCAGCTCGAATTGATTACCTACAGGGTTAACAGTGTCAGAGAACCAACTCTCAGGATGACTCAAAAGGAAAATTTTAAAAAGAAAAAGAAGAAGAAAAAAAAAAAACAGTGCCACACGCTATGTCAGGAAGGACACAGGAAACAGAAACAACTGTCTTCAGAGCTCACTGTCAGAGCCATGTGCAGCCTGGTCATCAGGCTCTAGGCAGGGCAAATCGTGGACACACACACTAAAGACGGCCCACGAGAGGAACTCTGGGATAACTGAGGAAAGCTACCACCCTGCAGGCCTGTTCCGTCACCTACGGGTCCTGCACACATAGCTCTGTCAGTTTTCTGAGGGGGAAACAGGCACTGCAGCGATTTTATTGGCTACTGTGAGAATTAACTCTATGGAAAGTTAAACACAAGGATTCCAAAAAAGGACCTAGGGTCCCACTGAGTTTCCAGACATTCCTATGGGATAACACCTATACAGCGATACTACCTATATAGGCCCCCTGTATTATATCTTTTTCTGGGACAGCGTCCCTAGATTTGGACCGTCTCTGGCCTCAGGAGCTTCAGAGTCATAGCCTCGCACACAGCAAGTATTCTATTATGGAAATGCCCCTGTCCACATCCTCTCTTTCTATCTTCATGGCTGTCACTGTAATCCTCTTATTTGTGACAACCCGGATGAAACTGGAGATTATTCTATTAAGTGAAATAAGTCAGGCACAGAAACCCAGTACTGTACGATTCCACTGCTATGCGGAATCTAACAAAATATGCTGATATACAAGCTGAGAGCGAGCTGGGCGGGGGAGGGGGGGTGCACACCTCCAATCCCAGCACTCAGGAGGCTGAGGCAGGAGACCAGCTGGGGCCACCAAGTGAGCTCAAGGCCAGGCTGATCTGCACAGCGGGACCCGGTGTGGGTGCGGAGGAGCTGAGAGCTGCTGGAGGGTAGCAGAGGTCAGGGAGCGAAGCGGAAAGGGCAGAGAGAGGTTGCTGGGTTATAGTAAGGTGGCAGCGAGAAGTCCTGGTTTTGTCGCACAGTAGGCGACCGTGGGTAACATCGCACACTGTTTCCAAAAACCTAGGAGGAGTTTGAAGGTTTTCATCGTAAAGAGAAGATAAATCTTCAAGGAGGTAGATAACATTTAGCCAGATTTCGACCTCAAACAATTTCTGCATCCATCGAAACATCGCAAGGGTACCCCACGGACATGGATATTTCTGTTTTTATTATCAGTTAAGATACATCCAGAATTAGCATTAAATATAAATACTGTCTTTGCTGTGATGTCGTGAGAAGGAAATTGTTATTTGCCAATCAGTAACCTTGTAATTATATAGGAAGAGTGCCTCAAAAAGTTTGTTTTTTTTTTTTTTTTTAAATATAGCTAGCAGAAAAAGGAGGGCATGGGCTCAGGGACAGATGTCTGTAATCCAAACTACTTAGGGGGCTGAGGCAGGAGGATCACAAGCAAGCTCAGGGCCAGCCAGGGCAACTCAGTGAGACACTACTTCAAAATAAAACAGGAAAAGGAATGGGGAGGTAGCTCAATGATAGAATACTCCTGGGCTGGATCCCTAATACCAAAACAAAATAAAAAATAAGAAACATCTCCATGTCATTTTATTATGTCTCTATCAGTTGATCAATCAATCTGTCTATCTACTGTCTTTTTGAGACAGGGTCTCACTATGCAGGTCAGGCTGGTTTTGAGCTCACTTTTTTAGCCCAGGCTGGTCTCGAATTCCCAAAGATCCTCCTGCCTCAGCCTCCTGAGTGCCACCTCCCCTGGCAGGAGATGTAGTGATATGAGTCACAAATTTACTGTCCCGAGGGAGCAAGGAACAAAGAACAGAGCCAAAGGAAAGTGGCCCCTTGTAATTCTGGCAAGACTAACAGATTCCTGGAGCTGCAGCCCTGGCTGTTCTTTGTTCCTTTACCTGGGAAGTTATGAAATAATGATCTGTAAACTTAGAGTTTGGGTGAAAGCCTAAGGGGGTGTAAGTAACAGCTTGCTTACACCAAATTAGCGATACACATTCCTTAGCTTGCTTGCAGCCCTCAGTAAAGGTGAGAAGTTTCCGTGGCTGGTAGCTCACTTAGAG
>NW_004524640.1:7342939-7353309 GCF_000260255.1 Octodon degus
AAAAAAAAAAAAAAAAGCAAAACACATTTATTAGTCTTAAGGATCATATAGGCTAAATATAAACATTTGCAGAAACCTGTTGCACACGGCAGTTCCTTAGCAGCTTAAGGTCATCCAAAGCAATTAAAAAAACTTCTCAGGGCTGAGGAGATAGTTTGGTGATCTCAGTACCTGCCTCGCAAGCAAACTCCCAGTACTGTAGGCTGTGCTGAAGCCGGGCGTGGTGGCGCACACCTGCAATTCCAGTGCTGGGGAGGCTGAGACAGGAGGATCACTACAAGTCTTAGCTATGCAGCGAAACCCTCCACCAAATAAATAAATAAAAATTTAAAAGAAAAAGCTTTCCAAATCTGAGGCTACGTTTAAAGAGTTAGTGATGACCCCTATAACAGGGTTTTTAACTGTGCTGCTATACCAGCAGGGATAAGCTGAGCTGTTTCATTTGCACGTGAGACTCCAAAGAAAAAGGCTAAACCCAAGGGTTTCTTAGTAAAACTACAGTACTAAATAGTTGGACAACAATAGGAACACATTCCAATGTAAAAATATTCAGGTAAAAAAATCAGTAAGGACTGCCTGGAGTAAGACAGTGAAAAAGTGGGGAATCGTGAGGGAATCATAAAGGCAGGGCCCCTCCGCCAGGGCTTGGCCTTTCCAACTCTAAATGCCAGCAGCCACCTCAAGCAAGGCCTGTGGTCCAGCCCGCGCCCACTCACGGCCACTAAGCTGACCAGATTCCATCTTGGGTCTTGGTAAAACATGTAAGATACAAGCTAAACATCGAATTCTAATGCGTACACCAAATACAAGACTCAAACAGATCAAATGATTTTTTTCGGTTGATTCAGCTGCAGTCATTCCTTATACTTACCCTCGAATAAGACACTGTGGTATTCTGATACTGCGAGTGTATCTGGAATATGAGGAAACTCGTGTTGCTTGAAATGTGGCTCAAAACGGCTTCCTGTGGAAAAGCCTTGTTGAGCTGGAAGTAGCTAAATTTCCCGACAGAAAATTCTAGAAACCCTACAACGGGAGAAAGTTTCCATTATAAGACTGGGTCTCGAACGTCAATTTGTAAATCTCATTTATAAACAGAATGTTCATTTAACCTTCAGAAAAACTCCTTGAGGTAAATATGGTGATTGCCTCTGTCCCTGTTGAGGGGGCGGCCTACAGGCAGAACAGGGGCCGGGGACACTGCTCAGTGGCAGAGCGAGTTGGAGACCCTGGGTTCAAGCCTCAGCACGGGAGAGGGGGTCCTGAGGGTCATGCAGCTAGAAAGTGGTAGCACCGAAGGCTAGCATGGAGAAAATGTGTTTCACAAGAGGGGAACACTACAGAGTGCTGAAGATGGGTTCTCAGAGCACAGAGAATTTTTTCCACTGGATAGGAGAATAACCATTCTCCTCAGAACAGAGTGCCAGGGTTTAGGATGAAGCACCCCCTTGGGGGTACCCTGGAGAGTGTGCTAGAAATGAAGAATGCTAGTGGTGTTGAAGTCGGCAGCCTGAAGAGACACCGGTGCCCTCATGTAGAGCCCGCGTCTGGCTTTTCAGGCCACTTACCATACGGCCTGAGGCCTCGATTTTTCTTATCTTTCAAATAAGCATTGTTTTGCCTGACGGAAGCAGGTACCACCAGCATTGGCAAATATGTCTGAGGACAGCCCACACGACGTACTTCAACACACAATTGTGAACCACAGGCATTTTGGAAAAGGGAGATTTTTTTAGCCAGGCATGGTGGCACATACCTGTAATCCCAGCACTCTGGGAAGCTGAGGCAGGAGGATCACAAGTTGGAGCCCCGCCTGGCAATATAGCAAGAACTTGTCTCAAAACTTTAAAAAGGGGTGGTGATGTAGCTCAGTGCTAGGGCCCTGGGTTCAAGCCCCCGTGCTACCCTAGCTCACTGTCCCTGGTTCTGTGTGTTGTCTTTCCTAGCTGCGTGCTGGTTCCTTTTTTTTTTCTGATCCAATTCTCAAATATTCCACCAAAGGAAGCTGGTTTTACTTCTGTGTGGTCCTGGATTCATACCTCCCCTCCAACTCTCTACTTTGGATATCTGTATAAATAGCAGAACACAGCATTGCATACAAAATGGAGGGAAAAAGAGAAAAAAGATTTTTACATTTAATATAAATGGAAAAGAGTTGATAAGAAAATCGTTATAATTCATCAGTGTCCCATAATGGAACTATCATGTCTTAGTTTAGAAATTATAGTCAGTGGGTGGTTAAAAAAAGTAAACAAGACAAAAACAACACTCTAAATAATAAATAACACATTCTTATTTACCATTTTCCAAGAAGGCCACTTTTCAATGTTTTTTTCTAAATTCAAATATTCCATTTGAACAATTAAAAACACAACAAAAAATACAAAAAATGGTCTACCTGTGAAAGGAACCCCCCAAAATGCATATAATTGGTATTCAGACTAGAAAAATGATTCATCTCTACCTAGCCCCCCCAAACTCTACAATGATATAAAACCTTCACAACTTAGGCTTTGTTTTTATAATTGGTGACAGAAAAACAAGATAATCTGTGATTACAGTTTAATTTTCATAAGTCAACAGCAAAATGTGAAATAGCATAGCCGTGGCAGTTGGCGATGCCTCCTATTTATATAGCCAGAAAGACATTTCACATTTTATGCAGACAGACTCCAATGAGAATAGAGATAAAGCATCTCTATAAAACAGAGAGCTCAGTAAGGAAGCCTGGAAAAATATAAGGGACCTTTGTAGGATATTTTTTTTAGGCAAACAACAACCAAACTCCTCCACTTTTTTTTTCACATTTTCCAGTTCTTCCCATCATGATTATTTAATTAGAAAACCAAACTATACACAAAACTAAATGAATCTTAGCAAATGTCACTAAAAATATTTCCCACACTGCACGTTAATTTTAGTGTCACCTATTTTCCGGCTTCTGAGTCTTAAACATACCTTTTCCCATCTGTTGGACTAAGCAACACTAGTCTATTTTCCCAGCAATTAAATGGACCTCAATCCTTCTAAAATCGAGAGCCTTTGGCTCACTTAGTTTCTTGCTTTTTCTATTGTTGGATTTTGTTTCCTAATCCACTGTGCCAGTTTATGTCTTTTAACTGGTGCTATGTGTGGAAATCATCACTGTGGACAGCCTGGCCACCCAGTCAACCCTCAATAGCCACAGAACAGTCCAGGACCTCGAAATTTACCCAAATCCTCCATAACCAAGTCCCCAACATTACATGGGGCAGTATTTATATAAATATCCTATCTATCCTATCCTATATATCCTGCATAGGGTATATCCTATATCCTCTCATACACTTTAAAATACGTCGTGAATTGCTTCCATGCCTAATACAATAGAAATGCTATACAAACAGTTGTTACGCTGTGTTGTTCAAGATAAGGGGGGGGGAAGTCCTGTACATATGCATTACAGAAAAAGGTTTTCCTAATTGTTTCTGATTTGGTTGAATCTGCCAATACGGAAGCCATGGGTAGGAGGGCCAACTCTGTCTTTTGAGACTGGGGCAGATCTCAACATGCCTATTTTCACATATATGCAAGGAGAAGGACATAAACGTTTGGCATCACCCACGTCATAGGTCTTGGATACCTTTCCATAACAATACTGATGACTCAGGGGCTGCAGGTCTAGCTCAGTGGTAGAACCCTTGCCCTGCCTGTGTGAGGCCCTGGGGATCCCTAGCACTGAACAAGAAATAAAAAAGAATCGCAGCTTTGTTATTCGAAAGCTATTTAGTGTTCTACCGAGAGTATGCAGCTAACTATTCAACTAATCCTCCAGTCATGAAAATAAAGGCTGCCATTCTACTCTGCACAAAGAATTAATAAGAGAGTTCTGCTAGGCACCAACCCAAGTGAGCTTTTTGCTAGGACAGCGTAAGACACGGTGTTTGATATTCAATGGTTAAACTGCCTAAGACGACTTGTGTCAGTCTAAGAAATTCAGATTAGGAAACAAAACCCAACAATATGTTGTGTACAAGAAACACATTTAACTCATAAAGAAACTCATAGGCTGAAAGTCAAAGAGACCCTGTACCAAATAACTAAATAAATAAAAGATTTTCTTTCAAGTCATTAAAATAACACCCCGAGAAGTACACAAAGTTAAGTCCAGAGGACCGCACTCCTAAAGCATCACCCAAGTCAAGGCTGCAGTTTCTGCTTCAGACATTTTCTTCAAGAAGTACAACTAAAACCGGGCATGTGGCGCATGACTGTAGGATCACTACGAGTCCAAGCTGCATAGTGAGACCCTGCAAAAAATATATTTTAAAAAAGAACAACAACAACAAAAAAGTAAGTACAACTAGCATTTTAGGAGTAGATAGCACTTTCATGTATTACTTCCAGGACTTCCAAAAAGCCACAGAAAGATGCTGCTTCCTGAACCACTTATCCCTGAGAGGCCTAAAGCACGAACCTGCAGAGGCCTGATAATGAAAGGGAAGGACACGGGCTGTATTATTTAAGGCCTGGTCATATGATGAAATAAGCCAGAGGTGTTAAGAGTAGCTACCTCTCTAAGGGCATATTCCAAAATTTTTTTCTTTACATTGTTTTTATTTTTCACACTTTCTATAGTGATCAAAAGGTGTCTTTATCATAAAAAAATTTGCAATATAGCTGGGACAGCATATTATAACCATTTACAGATGAGTTTTTAAAAAATTCCTCTGCCAGAAACCCTCTCCAGACCAGTTATATCAAAATCCCGGAGGGAAGGGTATTCATTTAAAAACAAGCATTCAGCCTGGGGAGATAGCTCAGTGGACTAAACGCCCGCCTGGCAAGTGCAAGGGCCTGAGTTCGATCCCCGGCACCACATGCTGCGCCGGCCACCGAAACTGGAAGAGGTGGGGCATGCCTGTAATCCCAGTGCTGGGGAGGCTGAGACAGGAGGATCACTATGAGTTGGAGATGCATAGCAAGACCCTGTACCAAATAAATGAATAAAAGATTTTTTAAATTCAATTAAAATAACACCCAGAGAAGTACACCAAATTAAGGCCTGAGGACAACACTCCTAAAATCATCACCTAAATCAAGAAACTCCACATAAAGACCCTCTTCGCCCTTCCAACCACTGCCCCTCCCTCCCTACACAGAACCATGATCCTAGCTACAAACACAGAAATTTCATTTCTGGAATTTAAATAAGTGTGATTTGCAGGATGAGCTTGATTTGGCCTGGCTTTTTAAAAAATCAACATCTCATTTGTAAAATTCACTCTGGTATTAAGGAAACTATAATACTAAATAAGCTAATACGCCTCAGCATTTTTCTCCATTCTATTTCTAATGAACACTTGGATTTCCACCTGAGTTATCACAAAGAACTGTGTTGGGAGCCACGGAAGCTGGAAAATCAAAGGTGTGCAGGTGGGACTAGACCCCAGTGCCTACAGCAAACAAGCTGCCTCAGCCTGCGATAAGCATCCTGACTGGTTAATAAGCATCCTGACTGGTTAAGGTGCAATACTAGTCACTAGGCAACCTTGTGTCACTTGTTACTAACTTTGCAACAGTATAAATAAATGTAGGTTTCCTTGTGCTGCTGGGGTCATCTTGCCCATCAGGCACATTGGCCACCACCTGGTACAGCTTTTGTGTTCTTGTCTATCTTTCTCATTCCTGCCATTTTTCCCAGGGTAGAACCGATCCAATGGAGATCAATGGATCCCTTCAAGTAGCTGTGCACATCTTTTACTTTTTTTTTTTTTTTTGTATTTTAGGGAAGGATCTACAGGGTGTTCAGGGTCTCACTACTAGAGGGACTTGTAGTGAGCCGCCTTTTACAGCCTCCTAAGAGCTGGGATTACAGGCACCCGCTACCACGCCCAGTCTCAATTAGGTCTCAGTGCACCCTGGTGGTGGAGCCAGCATGGCAGGCTGGGGGATCAAACCCCTGGCCCCTGCGCCTGCCTGCAGGCACTTTTGTCCACTGAGCTATTTGGTAGGCCCTCTCCATGTTCAGCCAGCATGGGTAATTCCAACCATAATGAAGAAGAAGGCAAGGCTAACTATATTTCCCCCTTTTCTTATCTTCAACGTAACCTCTATGGGACCACCTTCTGGCACTGTCACGTTGGCAGCCCAACAGCTATTTCACAATTTTATAGAAGGTTGCATTTTGACCAAACGGTTTGTGGTTTTACTCCAGGCTGTGCAGGGCTTTGTCACATTTAACACTCCGGTGCCTGGCACGGTACCAGGGCCTAGGTGGCACACAACAAACCTTTGTTGAACGATGAGCGAATTGTGCAGCCACAGGCAAGCCACTTATTTTGTCTAGGCTTCGGTTTTCTTACAGAACAATTAGGTAACTGAGCTGTGTCAACCAGGTGGCTGCTGAAACAAATTTTTCAAACAAATGGGAAAATTGTTTTTAAGCTGTCCAGCGCTACACGATAAAGTATCATTCACTTCCACCAATATACCATTGCTTCAGAGGCTCATCTCCTTAGGTTAAAAAGGAAAAATAAAAAATAAAAAAGCCAGTTACTTTCAGATCAGCCCTACAAACTATTGGGACGAAGCTGACGAACACAACCAAGGCACTCACAGAAATGTCCCGTACATCTCAAGCGTCAAGTTGCAAACGAGACTTCCACAGGGCAACAAGGAAAGACAATGAAAATCAAATGACTTTTAAGGCGCAGTCAGATGGAAACTGTATTTAACTTCTACCCATAAAAACGGACTTGGCAAAAGAAGACACGCATTCAAGACACATTCCGCAGAAGTTAATGAGAACTTAACTCCACCTCTAAGCTATCTGGAAAAGGATTCATGGGAAGCATTTTATGAGGCATAAATTAGATCTTATGACTTATGGAGTGGGAAGACAGCAGAGTAGAGGGAGACGCCAACACGGCGCGCACACACTGCACCTCCCCTCGAAGAAGGGTGGCTCTGCTTTTCTGCCAAAACTTATTTTTGCCATCAGAAGAGAAGAGGACTTTTTCCAGTTTATCATACACATCCTCTTATTCAGAGTCCCTCTTTACTTCTAATAACTCCATTCTAAAAAAATACATCCAATTCTAATCTTTTCCCTCCTTTCCCAATTAGATCCCTAGCTGGCAGCCCTGAAATTTTCCAACTCTTCCATTTTTACAAAAATGTATCTCACATATCTCTCTGCTGTGTGTGCTTCCTCACTATAACCAGGTTCTAGGAGAGATCTGTTAAAGTTCAGCCTTCGTAATTCTCTCCAAATGGAAGATTAAAAATAAAAATGGTTCAGCTACTTGAGCTCGCTGGTACTCCAGCAGCCCCTCCCAATTTCTCATTTCTATCTTCTTATGGGTTTTCATTAACCGTAAAACTTAAAAGGAAACACAACAATGAATACACAACTTCTCACTCTTTCCCCATGTATGACTGGGGAATGAATCCAAGAAGTTCTGAGTTACAGCTACAGTCCTTTTTGTTTAAAATAGTCTCAAAATAGCTAGAACTTGTGGTCCTGCCTCAGCCTCCTATAATCCCACGCATGGGATTAGAGCATGCATTATGCCCTGGCTCTCACATAAGCAATCATTTGCACCTAACGGCACAAGTGGCCAGCTGCCTTAAGGCACCAACGCTGAAGGCTCAAGTGACATTCCACTGCAAAGCTGGGTGATTCCACATGAGCTACTGGATATGCACCTAAAGCAATAACGAAAGATGATAAGGGGAACAGAAAATTGGGACGCCAAGAAAAAGAACAGCTATTTTAATGCTAAGAAAAAGAACAACTGGGGCTGGTGAGATGGCTCAGTGGTCTAAAGCATCTACTTAGAACAAGCTTAGCAAAGCACAGAGACAACAGTTCAATCCCCCAGCACCACATGCCAGCCAGCCCCGCCCCCTGGTGGGCTGAGCTGGCCACACACACACACACACACACACACACAAAATAAAATAAAATTAAAAAAAAAAAAAAAAGAAAAAGAACAACTATTTTAAAGTACGGATCATCACCCAGCCCAGCTGATGAGAGGCAGCACTTTCTTCTGACATTCTAGAACTTGATTTGTCACCTTTCAAGGTTCATTTAGCATTTGAGTCACTAAGGTGTACGAGTCAATTTACTCTGTTCAAGGTGAATAAATCCGTCTAAATTATACCAGTCACCACACACGTTCTTCAGTTTGTATCGTTATCAGAATCCTCAACGACTACATGAGCATTTCACAAGAGGCTAACGCAAGCCTTGAACTGTTCCTTAATTTCTATACTGACTTCTATCTGAAAGATGTAGAGAATATCCACTTTTATTATCACTTTGCAGCGAAGTCCCCACACATCATCTGCCTCCTGCACAGAAAAACACTAACACAGGCAAATATCTATATCTATGTCTATATCTATATCTATATAAAGATATAGATATATATATTAACTGCTGAGGAAATATAAATGAAATCAAAGAAAAGCAAGAACTACTGCCTAAAAAAGAATGTCTCAAGTTATTACTCATTTCTTAACTTTCATGTAAAAAAATTTCTAGATATTAAATACTTAAAGCACCAAATTAGAAATCAAATGGCCTGGGTTCCAGCCCTCAAACTCTTCAACTTCCTCCCAGGTTAAAATACACTTCACTGCACTAGGCCCAGTCCCCAGGGGCCTGCTGAGTCGGCCATTGAGACTAGGCCATTGAGACTAGGTGTGGTGGCCCAGGCCTGTAATTTCAGCACTTGGAGGCTGTAAACAGGAGGATCACTAGGAGTACAATCTGTGTAGTGAGACCCTGCAGACCTTGTACCCAATACATTTAAAAAATGAAAATAAAAACTAAAATACACTTCATCTCTCCACCTTCCTCAGAAGGCTATTTCGAGGGACAAGGGTTCATTGATGGATGAAACAGAAAGTGCCACCCTATGCTAAGGAGTCTCATTAAAAGCTTTGTGGAAGCAAAAAGGAATCATGAGATTTGCAGGTAGACCACTGGGCTTCAAACCTCATCCACGCACTTCCTAGCGTCATTTGTATAATGTGTGTTTCAAGCCTCAGTTTTATCCTTCACCAAGTGAGAGAATGTTCATTACCTCATGGATTTGTGAGGATTAAACCACACTGCACGAGAAGCCCTGGGTACATTCTGCACACGATGGCTATTAGAGTGCCCTTTCAGAAATCAGGTTTTTCTATAAAAGCGATGATGATGATGGTGGTAATAATAATAATAATAATAATAATAGCCAAAGGCCGGCCAAATAGCTCAGCGAATTAAAGCGCCTGCAAGCTTTCGGGGTTCGAACCCCCGGGCCTGCCGTTCCAGCCTTACCCCTGGGGTGCGCTGAGATGGCAATTGAGACTGGGCATGGTGGGGGCGCACCTATAATCCCAGCTCTTGGGAGGCTGTAAACAGGCGGATCATTACGCGTCCGATCTAGTAGTGAGACCCTGAACACCCTGTAGACCCCTCCCTAAAATACCAAAAATAAATAAATAAAAAATAATTGCCCGCCCTTCTCAAAGTTGACTTCAGTCCTATGTAAAAAATCCTAAGATTCTGTTTCTGTCTGCAGAAAAGCTTTTCTGGGATAAGCATGAGGAAACATAACGTCATTATCGAGAAAATACCGTGTCAGAACTGTAACTCGTCTCCCCAGCTCAACACAGAATGCAGAGTATGCTTAACACCACGGAAGAGCGCGTGATTTCCAGCCTGGCACAACTCGGGCTTTCTCCAGCTCACGTTAACAAGTCCCGAGGAGCCGTTACTAACACCCTTCCACCGAGCACATGACCCACAAGCTGAAGTCCCCTCCGAGTTCGGCTCTGCCCTCTTCAGCTCTGCAGAACATCGCCAACTGGAAAAGCACCTAGATCTTTGGAGTCGAAATAAGCCTTCTGCACGGGGGGAGCCATCAGCCATCAACCATCAATCATCAATCATCAATCACCGCTCGGGTCCAGAAGCCCAGACGCCCCCGAGGGAGCCGGGGAGCGGCGCGTGCGTTCAATTAAAGCCACCAACATGGCTGCTCCCAGTGGGAGGCAATAATGTTACTTATCTCTTCCCGTTTCCCCAGCTGAAATTAAGAGGCTGGCAGGAAGGCCTCCTTCGCAGCGAGAGTTTCCACTCCGCCGCGTCCGCGCAGGTTGCTCCCGAGCTCGCGGCCGGCGTGCACCAGCTCTCCGCGAGGTGCCCGGACCCCGGGCGGGTCGCGACCTGTCGCCCGCACAAAATGCAAAAGTCGCCTCGGGGCTGCGGGAGCCGGGCGCCCCACCTTACCCGGGCTGGAGCTGGCGGGCGTCTGCGCTCCGCCGGCGCCCACGCGGCCCGCGCCCAGCAGGGCCAGGAGCAGCAGCCGCAGCAGCCGCGGGAGCCGCAT
>NW_004524640.1:7353419-7355453 GCF_000260255.1 Octodon degus
CTCCCCCTGCGGGCGCCTCCTCCCGGCGGCTTGCAAGCACTCCCGAGCGCAGAGGAACGTTCGGTGCGCGCTGACGTCCCGCCCCGCGCCTCACCCGCCTCTGCAGGAAACCGGGAGCCGGGACTCGGCGTCCTCCCAGGCCTCCGCCGCGCTCTGCGCGACCGCCCGAGCCTGCGCCGCCCGGGCCGGCTTCGGGGCGAGACGCCCGGCGAGCCCGCTCTGCACTCGTCCTCGCGCGGCGCCCGGAGCGCAGCGCTGAAGAATAGAGTTTCGCTTTCTCCAAGAGAAAAATCCTCGAAGACCGACGGCCTCTGCTTGAACTTCCCCTGCAACTTCATACCCGGGTGTTGTCCGAGGACCTACGTGACGCGGCTCCTGAGACGGTTATGGAATTGCATTGACAGACTCGGTTATTTGGGGATGATTGTCCTGCTTCACTTGCTTCGTTCAAATCTTCAAATAGACATTTTAATGAGCAACTATTTGGGGGGGGGGGGAGGAAAGGCATGTGTTCAATTTATCCACTATCAAATTATGACCTACAGCAATCACCGTAATTGCCAACAGGCACAACTGTTTTCCGCTTATCCGCTGTCCTGTCCAGATGTGCACACCTCTGGTGGCACTGTGTCTTCCACGACGCTTATTCACTCCTGCGTATGCCCCATACCTATAATCCACAGTAGATGAACGCTAGAGCAATTATGACGAGGGTAGAGTTAGTTGCACTGGATTAGGCGGAGAGAAATGGAACTCCAGCTCGCACTTCACTGTCAAAATAAAACCCGAAAGTAATACAACCGTAAGAGAACTAAAAAAAAAAAAATTGTGGGGTTTTTAAAAACATTTTTATTTTATTTTATTTTTTAAAGCTTGATCTCTGAATGGGAGGAAGGTCCTAAGCAAAAAAGGAAGGAGGGCCAAAGCAGTGGTGCACATCTGTGGCCCCAAGCGCTCTGGAAATTGAGGCAGAAAGATCACAAGTTTGAGGCCAGTCTGGGAAAGTTAGAACGATGGTCTGTCTCAACAAGGGCCTGGAGGCTGTCTTAATGGTACAATGATAGTATTTCCATTCCCAGTACCTTAAAAAAAAAAAAAAAAAGCCCATTAATAAAAATAAGCAAAGGAAAAAGTCATGTAGAGAGAATTGGTATATCTGACATATACATATTTAAATTTTATGAAAGTTTAAGGAAACCACAATATGAAAAGGGAAGTTGATAAACCAACGAATAAAAATGAGCAAAGTACATGAATTTCATGGGGAAAAAAAGGAAAGAAATGCAAATGGTCAATAAGTGCATGAAAAAAGTTAAGTCTCACTAGTGGGCAAAAAATAAATGAACAGGGCAAGAGCTAAATATTTTCTCTGTTATGGAAGAAGGAGCTGAGGGAGCATTTCACACAGAGGTAGTGGGAAAGTAGGATGCAACTTTTCATAAAATGGCATCAGAAATCTCAAAATCTTATTTTTGTAGCTGTGGTATTATAATTCTGCTTTTAGATTTAGATATGTAATTTGATATTCATATAAAATTAGTGTAGGGGGCTGGGGAGATAGCTCAGTAGAATAAGCGCTTGCCAGACAAGCACAGGGTCCTGAGTTCAATCCCCAGTACTGCAAAAATAAATAACTAATAAAATAAAATTAGTGTAAAAAGGTTTCCATTGAGGTGTTTTTTATAACAGCAAAACCAAAACAGCCTCAATGTTCAACAACGAGAAATTAAAAAACCTGTGATACATCTATACAATAGAATTGTGTGCAGTCCTCTATTTGTTTTATTTTACTTTGTTTTATGTAGTTAATACAGGGTCTAGGGCTGGGGAGATGGCTCAGTAGAATAAGCATTTGCCTGGCAAGAGCAAGGGCCTGAGTTCAATCCCCCGTTATGCAAAAAAAAGAAAAAGAAAAAAAGAGAAAAAAAAAGAAAGAAAGAAAAAAGAAAAGAAAACCAGGGTCTACAAGGTCTCACTACACAGATCAGACTTGTAGTGATCCTCCTGTTTTCAGCCTCCCAAGCCCTGGGATTA
>NW_004524640.1:7364550-7365670 GCF_000260255.1 Octodon degus
CAGTTTAATTCTGCTAAGACTCTGCTAATGCCCCCCGCCCCAGCCAGCCTGTTAGCTGCCCAGGTAACAGTTCCTGCTACAAGTTCCTGTTACTTCTGACTCTTAGAAGCGGCCAGTCACTGTGGTGCATACGTGGCCACTATGATGCATATTGTAAGAACCAATCAAAGACAGCCAAGTACTCTGCCTCTATATGTCCCCTTTGAACCCCATGAAAACCTCCCTCTCTGGGCCTTTAGGGCTTGATATTTTGGGAATGATCTCAGTCCATACCCATCAATGTAAAATAAATGTGCCTCCAAATCTTGCATCTCATTTTAGTATTTCTGCTTGCTGTTGCACTACTGTGGGACAGCAGATGACACACATGTTGGCAATCAGAAAAAAGCCTTAGTACCTTGGCTGTGGGAAGATGACCTGCTGGGCTTCCTTGTTCACGTCAGGGTTCTGTGCAGAAGTCCTGAGACACAAATAAGCTCCTAGCTTTGTATGTGAGGGCTTTCCCCCTATGCATTGAAAAGAAATGTGGACACTGAAAAGATTTCCAGATTTAAAATATGCATAACTGGAACCTTAAAACCTGTTCAAAGTTCATGAAAGGAAAAGAAGAGAGGAAGGAAGGGAACGAGGGAGGGAGGGAAGAAGAAAATGGAGGAAAGGAAAGATGGAGGGAGGAAACTTACTTACATTTTTGGTAAAACACAGACACCTCACAGTGGAGATGGAAGGGCTAGGATGTAGCTCAGTAGTAGAGAGCTTGCCCAGCATGCTGGAGCCCCTAGGTTCAATCCTGGGATCCACCCCTTACAAAAAAATTACAAAAAAAAAAAAAAAGGAAGATGGGCATTGGGATTTAGAGCAAAGGCAGGGAGACACCTCTAGGAAAGGTGCCCATTTATTCCCACTATAATCTCACCCCATTCTTTTTATCTTTTATGTATTTAGTACAGGGTCTACAGCGTCTCACTACACAGATCAGACTCGAAGTGATCCTCCTGTTTTCAGTCTCCCTAGCACTGGGATTACAGATGCGCACCACCATGCCCAGTCTTAGTTGCTGTCTCAGTGCGTCCCTGGGTCGGGGCTGGGAAGGCATGCTAAGGATCGAACCCCGGTCCCT
>NW_004524640.1:7367185-7368150 GCF_000260255.1 Octodon degus
TTTTGCAGGTACACACAGTGATGGTCACATGATAAAGCTGCTTAACAACCGTCACAGTGTCCTAGTCTCAAAGTTACGCAGAGCTGTAATTATACGTCGGTATAGTAAATGCAATAATAGAAGTATAAGGGACAGTGGTGGTAAAGCTTGGGAGCCATTGCCTTCCTCTCAGGGCTCAGAAAAGTTTTATAAAGGGATGTTCAAAATAAGCTTTCAAGGCTGAGTGGAAAATGACCAGGAGAACAAAGAGGAGGTATGGAGGGAAGTGTGGGGATTTTGTACAAGGAAGAATTATTTATGCTTATAGGGGTGTGCACAGAAATGCGAAAGAGCAGAGTATGCTGAGGGACCTGCAAGGAGTCTAACACAGCAAGACATCTTCGTACTTCAACCCCTTGCTTGTATCTTTTTAGATACTTAATAAATTACTGAGTAAGTGCTAATGATACCCAAAGGCCTGAGATTTCTAGTTAAAAACTGTTAAGTTTCTTTTTCCTGGAAAAAAAAAAAAAAGAATTACTCTAGGTGATAAAATCAAACTACTTACCACAAGATTTATTTATTTATTTACTTACCACGAGATTTACGATGAGTCTGTAATCGTTGGGCTGGGTGATGGATGATAGATATGTATGAAGGTTCACTACTACTTTTGTATATGTTTAAAACTTTTAATAATATAAAGCCGGAAAAAAAGTACTTATCAAAGTTGCATGTTTTATAAATGAGATATTCAGTGGCTGAGAAGGTAGCTGGGTGGCGGAGTGCTGACCTAGCACCATGAAGCTCTGGTTCCATTCCATGCCCGCCAAGGGTGTGGTGAGAACATTGAGTTTCTGCTCTGCAGTCCAGCTGGGGACACAAGAGAAGTGAAAAAGCCTCAAGAATCACAGAAGAGGGGCCGGGGAGATGGCTCAGTGGAATAAGCACTTCCCTGGCAAGCGCAAGGGCCTGAGTTCAATCCC
>NW_004524640.1:7368363-7375659 GCF_000260255.1 Octodon degus
AAAAAAAAAAAAAAAAAATTAAAAAAAGTTTAATGATAGTAACTGAGCTTTGGCTGTTTTTGTCACCTGGCTGGGTCTGAGGGTCCCCAGGCTGAAATAAGGAACCTAACCTAACCTCAGGTAGAGTAAACTTGCAGGTTCAATGACTGCTCTTGGCAGGGGGAGGAATTCAAGCCGGCAGTTACAGACTCAGGCAGGTTTTCGTTAGGCAGAGATTTAGGACCTCCTCCAGAGTGAAAGTGGGTGCTCAGAGAAATGAGAATTGTTCTTTCTTTTCTTTTTTTTAGCGGTACCAGGGATTGAACTCAGGATCTTGCACTTGCCAGGCAAGTGCTTATTCTGCTGAGCTGTCTCCCCGGCTCAAGAATTGTTATTTTCTACAACAGGGAATGTTTATGCTTCTCTTGAAGGGTGGAAACCCTGGGAGAAGGCAGGCCAACCCCAGGGTGTGTGCTGGTTTTTTGTTTTTTCTTAATTTTTTATCTTAGGTTCAGGCTCCTTCTTTACTTTCTCTATTAAGCCAATTTATGGGCTTGCTGTAATGCCTGAGGAATTTAGAGTGTGGTGGGCCTGGTTAGGGAAGGAGCCTAAATTTAACCAAAGGAATGCTGATATGAATTGCCTTGGGTGATTTCAGCTGCCTCCAGCAAGTTGCAGTCTTTTTTTTCCTGGCAGAACTGGGGATTGAACTCAGGCCCTTACGCTTGCCAGGAAAGCGCTTATTCCACTGAGCCATCTCCAGGGCCCCTTCTTCAAAAGTACAAGTTTTGATTAGGATTTCTGCATTTGGTTTCTACCTTTTATTTCTTCTAGCCTAACATGTTTATAGAAGGCCTCTTAGCCAGTTAACTGATTAGGCTGTAAACAACTAAGGAGTCACACTGTAACCACTGACTGACTGACAAAAACAATGTAAATTGTTTTGTTTCACCTTCATCTGTTCTCTGAAGTCTGTCTCATTCTGGGGGCCAGCTACAGTTCTAGAGGCTGTATGTTTTGTTAATCACTTTGGTTTAATTTTGTTTTGCTCAAATAAACTACACACTTTAACTGGTGAAAAGAATTTTCCTACTTAGCTTCATGAAACGGTGAAACCTGAAAAGATGAGCTATGAATTAGCAAGAAAAAAACTGCTTTATTTTTTTTTTTAAATTGTACTTTTTTTTTTTTTTTTTTTGTGGCTGGCTCAGCCCATGCTGGGAGCGGGGCTGGCCTGGCATGTGGTGCCAGGGATGGAACCATGGTCCCTAGGCTTGCCTAAGCTTGCTTAATAGGTGCTTTAGACCACTGAGCTATCCCGCTGGCTCCAAGAAACTGCTTTACCAAAGAAAAAACAAAAGGAAAGGGCAGAGCCAGTGGTACTCAACCGGGGGCCACACTTGCCACCCTAGACACATCTGAGAACCCCTGGGAACACCTGGAGATGTTTTCTGCTGTCACACCTGGAGAAGGGACGCTGTTGCTGCCACCTAATGGATACTGCAAACATCCTCCAGTGCACAGGATCATGCGTTTCGATAACCTGGCCTGAAACATCAACACTGCTGCTGGTGAGAATTCCCGAGCTGGGCACTTGAGACTGTTAGGCAGGTTCAGTTATTCCCCGTCCCCCCAACCCCCACCCCGATTGAGCCCTGGGCCTTTACACTGAGCTACATCCCCAGCTGCCCACCATGAGCTCAAATTTTAATCCTTCTGCCTCAGTCTCCCGGTATGCATCCCCATACCTGTCTTAATCTGATTTTTTTCTTTTCTTTTCTTTTTTTTTTTCGAGACAGGGACTTCTTGAGCAATTCAGGCTGGCCATTAGCTCACATTATAGCCCAAAGCGGTCTTGAACTCACAAGGATCCTCCTGCCTCAGCCTCCTGGGATTACACGCATGCACCACCATGCCCAGCTCCTTAACGGATTCTTATGGAGGTTCGTGGCCAAATGAAGCTGATGCACCCCTGAAATCCTAGGGCAAAGGGATGGAACTGAAGTGGCAGGCAATTTCACGCAGAAAATTATCTGGAAGCAAGGTTCGATGTATGCTGGAGCCAGACTGTAAGGGGACAAATTTTGAACAACCCAGATTTTTCTTCAAACTGAAGCTGCCTCATCTGCTTATCTTTTCTTACTTTCTAGTAGTCTCCCCACTTACCAGTCACACACCGTGAGCCCCCCCACTTCCCACTCCCCAAACCCTTCTGTGCTTCCAGCCAGGGTCCTCATTGTTGGTCCACCTGGAAAGCAAACAGGTAGGGCAAGAACCCCAAGTGATCCAACAGTTTCTGTCAAGCGTTGAACACCTAACAACCTCGAAGAGTAAAAGCAACCGGGCTACTGCCAGTCGGGTTCCGGGTTCGACTCGCTCCAACTGTCCCAGGCTAAATAAAGCCCGGCTCGGGAAATCTCCACCCACTCCTAGCGCGTCCTGTCTCCATCACTCCACCCCGTTCAAGAACGCAGCTCTATGATTGGCTGTGGTGCGTCTGGACACTACCCAATAGCATGCAAGAAGCTACTTCAGCGTCCCTTCTAGGAGGTGTGGTCTCCACGACCCCGCCTCTTTTAAGAACGCAGTCCTATGATTGGCCGTGACGCGTCCTACGGATGACCAATCACACACGGGCAGCTGCTTAGGCGTCTCGGTGCGTGTGGGAGGAACATGGCCGACCGCCTCACGCAGCTGCAAGACGCCGTGAACTCGGTGAGGAATTTCATTCGGTTAGTGCCGGTCTCGCTCTCTTTCCCGAGGTAAATGGAGAGAGAATAGGAGTCCGAGAGATAAAACTCAGAAGTGGGACGGCAGGGCTCCGGCGGTGCCCCCCGGGGCAGGGAGCCGGGCCCGGGCTGTGCGACCCGCCGGTGCTGACTTTTGTCACCGGTGCTTCTGGGACCTCTTGTGGAGAGGGAGGAAAAGCAGCTTTAAAAAAAAAACAAACAAAAAACAAACCAATTTTAACCCGCAGAGGAGGTCCCTTGCCTCTGATGATCGGATCTCTGTCATTAAGCATTAATTGAGTATTTTTTCGCCTGCGCTTTCGTCTTTGTCCAGTCCTGCAGGTCCAGTCTTGTCCCATCTATGGCCCTCCGTCATTGCATCAATGTGGGGAGAACTGACATCTTTATGATTATGAACCTTTGTAATCCTTGCATATCTTTCCACTTGTTTAAGTCTAATAAAAAAAGTTTATCTTCTGTAGAAGTGTAGATCTTGTATCTCCCCTGACATCATTGTTCCTTCAGGTTATTTATTCTTTTTCCTGCTTCTTACGCCGGTGCTGAAGATTATGCAGGCAAATGGCACATCTGTGTACGTATTCCCACCGGTAATTGTATTTCTTAGTGTCATTCTGGTTGTCGTGTGATGTCCCAAGTAAGGTGCTTGCCTATACACGAAACTGCCGCTTGGAAAGTACCTGGTCTCCTGGTCTATTTTTTTTTTTTTTTTTTTCTTCTTCTTCTTCTTTCTTTCCCTGGAAGCTAATAACTTGGCATCCATGTTCATATATCATGCATTTGAATGAACTGTAGGTCTACTTGTGAACAGCTGATCTATGTAAATAAAACACGGGTTTTTAAGGATGAGTTGCTAGGCATTGGTGCATTTCACGCAGGTAAAAATCTACCCTGCGGTGTCTTGCGTGGGCAGCCATCCAACTTCCCTCAGGGAGACACTCCTTTGAGGTTTAACAAACTCGAATTTTTATGATGCTGCCTAATAGAAACGTTCTTTGGGGGACGTTTTTGCAAATTCATATGTCTTGTGACTAGGACAGTAAGGTCAGAGTGAATATGGCTAACTCTAGGGTGGGATAGTAGATGGATTTGAGAGAAGCTTTAAGGTTAACTAGTGTGAGCGCCTGTTATGCATGTGAGCTCTATTGTGTTTACAAAGAGATACTTCTTGAGGCTGGAAACATGTGATATACTCAAGAGATTAAAATGGTGTAACAACAGTGTGGGGCTGGGGAGTTACAATGAATCGAGTGTCTTCAGCTCCTCATGTTGAAACAAATTGGAATACAATTTGCAATATGAACTAAAATAGAAGGAATCAGAGCAGTTAATCAGCATAATTATTATCTGCTAACAGTTGTGCTACTGTGAACAGTTGTGCTACCCTCTGAAAACTGTGAATGCAGAAACTGCCATATTCACTATATCTTTATACAATAATCGCCCTTTTAAAACGTTGTTATTTAGAAACAGGATGTTGCTGCCAGACATGGTGGCAGACCCCTGTAATCCCATGACTGGGAAGGCTGAGGCCAGAGGCTTGCTGTGAGTTCAAGGCCAGCCTGGGCTACATAGTGAGAGCAGGACCCACCTGAACTATATAACAAGATCCTGGCTCAATAAACAAACAGAAGAAAAAAAAAAAGTCTTGCTAAGATGCTTAGGCAGGACTGAAAACTGGCAGTCCTTCTTGCCTTGGATTATAGACACTAACCACCAGGCAGGGCTTCCAAAAAATGGGGGGAGGGGAAGGGTACTGGGGATTGAACTCAGGACCTTGCATTTACCAGGCAGGCATTGTGCCACTGAGCTGTATCCCTGGCCCCAACAAATATCTTTGAATAAACGAATTAATGGATTTTGATTTTTTTTTCTGGACAGGAGAACCACCATGCTGAATATGGTTTTGTGGTTTTTCTATCCTAATGACAATGATATGATATAGAATATTTCAGTTTAAAAGTGAAAAAGCTACTAGCAGCATGAGTATATATATATTATATATTATATATGTATGTATATATAGCTTCTGAGCACTTACTGCATTACAAATAGCAACACGGTGAGCAAAGCTAATCAGGAATTACTTTATAATTAGGCAGGTAGATTAGAGAGAATAGTAGAAAATGAATGAGTTAGAGGTGACTCAGATTATTGAAGGCTTTGAAACAGCGTGAAGATGGGAGTTGTATCCTGAAGAGCGTGGTGGGATGAACTCATTTTTAGAGCAGGGTAAAATACCACAGCGAACCAGAAGGTTACGAGGAGCTTACTTACAGAGGAAGCTCTTGAGTTTGAATTCATCTTTGACATAATGGCACAGAGACGTAGCCCAACTGCTTACTTGCTGACTGGAAATACAAAGAAGATTTGGGGGATGGTAATGAGTGGGAGAAGTTGATGGGGAACTAGAGGAGTGTTTAGTCTGGAGATGGTAAGGAATTAAGGAATGTGGGATTTTTTTTTCCGGAACCAGGGATTGAATTCAGACCCTTGAGCTTGCCAGGGAAGCGCTTATTCTACTGAGCCATCTCCCCAGCCCCTGGAACATGGGATTTTTAATCCTTGTTTTTTGTTTTTTTTTTCAGATGGTCATTTTTTTAAATCCAGTTGTATGATTTATTTTATTTTATTATTTATTTATTTATTTTGTTGTTGTATTTGAGGAAAGGGTCTACAGGGTGTTCAAGGTCTCACTACTAGATGGGACTCATAGTGATGTGCCTGTTTACAGCCTCCCAAGAGCTGGGATTACAGGCTCGTGCCACGCCCAGTCTCTGCTTCTCAGCGTGCCCCCGGGGTGGTGGGGGGGTGGGCACAGCCAGCGCCCCCCCTCCAGCTCCCGGCCCCTGCGCCTGTTTGCAGGTGCTATAATCCATTGAGTTATTTGGCCGTCCCCATAAAGCCTTTAAAACTGCTGACTCCTTTCTTACTTTGATGTGTCTGTTCTGGTCCAAGCTCGCAGATCAGTTTTGTAATGCCATCGGAGTACTGCAGCAATGTGGGCCTCCTGCCTCCTTCAGCAATATCCAGACAGCAATCAACAAAGACCAGCCGGCTAACCCTACAGAAGGTAGGTGTTCTTAGCTCTGCTCAGATTTGTTCTGACATTCGTTATAATCCTTCAAAAATAGATTTATTGAGAAGCAACTTATTTAAGGCTCCTTTCTGAAAATGTTACTTGGCTGGATGTGGTAGTACACACCTGTAGTCCCAGCACTCAGGAGGCTGAGGCAGGAGGATTGCTGTGAGTTTGAAGCCAGCCTGGACTGCATAGTGAATTCAAGGTCAGCCTGAACTACCTAGTGAGACCTTATCTAGAAAAAAAAAACAAAATTGATGATAGTGCAAGTTTTGTCATAAAATAAGTGAATTTATTATAGTCGATTTAAACATTTCATAATTCTGCTCTCATCAAATAATAGATTTTTACACCTTTAGCGCTATGCTTATATGAATTTTGCTGAATTTTCCTTGAAGAACCTTAGTAAGAAAGGTACCTCATCGATAGATTCTTTTTTTTTGTGGCTGGCTTAGCCTGCCCTGGGAGCAGGGCTGGTGTGGCATGTGGTGCCAGGAATGGAAGCGCGGTCCCTGCTCTAGCCTAAGCTTGCTAAAGCAGGTGCTTTAGAACGCTGAGCTATCTCGCTGGCCCATCTCGTTGATAGATTCTCTATTCAGGTGACCACCATATTGTACTAATAAATGAAAGGGGATACATTATGCTTAATTTTTAATTTGAACAAATATTAAATATATGATAGATGTGCTGACTCTAATAACGCTCTTGATAGACTAATTTGTATGTCTCAGTGAGGGGCAGCAAGACTGTCCCATCAGGCAGCTTGTGGTCATCCCATCAGGTGAGACAAGCCCTATGACTGGACGGTCACATGTGTACCACAGGTGGCTCAAATGGGCAGGAATGTGTCAAAGTTCCTTGCACTTTTCTAATTTTATTTTATATATTTATTTATTTATTTATTTAAATGGGAAACTGATTTAATCATGAAAAGTATCTATTCAAATGAGAAAGAAGTACATGTAAAACTTTGCAACACCACTATTCCTCAGAGAAATATTTAAGTGTAAATCTAAAGGAGTTATTATAAAAGGCCAACCTAAAATTAAAGACACTGACAGTATTCAATATTGATGAGAATGTGGGGCAGCTCAAACTCTCGTACATTGTGGAAAGGAGTACAGTTGACATAATGTTGGAAAAATGTCTGGCAACATGCATTAAAGCTACACATAATGCTGCTCCTATGATCTGGCAATTGCATTCTTGCGTTTACATTTGAGAAAATGATAGCTGCAGTCTGGAACACGAATATTTTTTAGCATCATAACTCATTAGAGTCTCCAATTAGAAACAACCCAAATGTCCATCAAGACTAAAATGAAGCCAGTCACGGTGGCTCATGCTTATAATCCCAGCACTCTCTATTCATAGTTGAAAATTTCATACCTGTGCACTTTAGAATATACATCCTACACCTCAAAAGGTCTTCAAAAATAAATCTTTCAATTCACACATTGAAAGAAAAATGTGACTCTTACGAAGTAC
>NW_004524640.1:7382639-7390637 GCF_000260255.1 Octodon degus
TTAATCCATTGAACTATCTGGCTGGCCCTTGTTTAGAGAATTTTTAATTAAAGGAGATAGGTTTGATATCTTTTGTTATATGCAAAATTACTTTAAGGTTAAATTTGAAGATATGATATTTATTGGTAGCTAGTATGGTCTATTGAAGGTTGGACTGCATATCTGTCTTTATACCTATCTGTATATCTATATCTTTCTTAAATTTTGAGCTACAAGGAAATCTGTCTCCTTAGTTTGTCTACTTTCCTAGCAAAGAATGAGAGGATGGTGGCACATGCGCGTAATCCCACCACTTGGGAGGTTGGGGCTATGAGTTTGAGGCCAACTTGGGCTACTTAGTGAGTTCAAGACAGCCTGACCTCTACAGCAAGACCCTACACAATATGCAAGATAGGAACCTACAGATGTAGTACCTAGAGATTTCTGATTAAAACTCCACTCTTTGTCTAAGTCATACAGGGAAAATCCTTACATTATCTGAGTTTTAGAATTCTTGCTACTTAAAAATATATCGCAGTAGTTTCAGAGTCATCCAGATTTAAAAATAGGTATACTGCAGTTTCTTTCCCTTTCAACTCTAAAGATTTTAAACTTTATGTCTCATGAAGGCCGCCAGCTTATATAAGCTAGAAGAAGAAAACCACGAGGCGGCCACGTGCCTGGAGGATGTGGTTTACCGAGGCGACCTGCTTCTGGAGAAGATCCAGAGCGCGCTCGCTGACATCGCGCAGTCGCAGCTGAAGACCCGCAGCGGCTCCCACAGCCAGGCGCTCCCGGACTCCTAGCGCCCGGAGGCTGGTGCTGGAGCAAGGACTGTTTTAATGCATTATGAATTCTGCATCATCAGATTAAATACAAGCCTTACCAACAGTTAGGGAAACATACACTATAATACTTGTTACCTTTTTAGCTATTTTATTAATCTTCTATTTTCACTCTTGATAAATAAGCATACAAAATTGTAATTGAACCAGCTTTAAACCATCACTATGCTTTCAGTTTTTTACCTGAATGAAATTATTAAAAGATACTGCATTAATGTTCATAATATAGTTAAACAGACACCCTACAAAGCTCTGTCTTTTTTCTTGCCGTGGATAGAACCTCCAGGCCTAGCAGAAGCTGGGCAAGCTGTTTGCTGCAGTTACACCACCAGCCACAAGTTGTGTCTTATTTCTGCAGTCCTTTCACAATCCACAACATCCCTCGAGCGGGAGGTATGGGATATTTTGGTCTATATTGGTATCCTTCAGATACCCTTAGGAGGTAGCATTTTATGAATATGGAACTTTAAGCAAGTTTCTCAAACTGTTGCTTTTAAGAAGCACAAGGAAGGCTCTTCCCTTGCTAACTTGCTGCCTTCTGCTGCCATGAGCTGTTGCCCCCTCTGCCGTGTGCCACCCTCCCTTGGAGCCAGCTGACTGGACTGAAACTGTACAAACCGTGAGCTGAGTACACCTTCCCTTCCTTAGAAAGGAAAGAAAAGGAAGATGGGTGTATGTAGACGGAGGAAATCACTTACACAGACCTTTTCTTTTCCAAAACGTTGTATCCTAGTTGGCCCCGCCTTTCCCTAAAAAACTAAACTTTTCCTTCCCAAAAATTTAATGAAAAAAAAATAGCAATGAGACAGTTACAAATCAAATTCATAGGACAGTTTCAATAATTAACACATTGCATACTGCCTTCCGAGTGGTTATTTGTTGTACAAGATGCAGACATGATATCCTACTTACAGACAATATTAGAACAAATCCCTCTATTCATTGAATTAAGAGAATGTAGCTATATATCTATCCTATCCACTTTGAATACACAGATACAAAATGGTCATTCATCTGCATCCCTTTCTTTTGTTTAGTTCCATCATTTAAATATTATAGGTGTGTGAACTCAGCAAAATATTCCAAAAGAGTCCAGTAGTCCATAATAGTATTGGGTCTTCCGCTTGACTGGCAGTGTCAGAAGTTGTTGACCTGAGTCCCCTACAGCGCAACATAACAGCATGGCTTTACTTCCTGTACTTTGTTTTTATACTTTTCTGCTGGATGGTTAAGACCAAGATAAAGCAAGACCTATGTAACAAAAATTATAGTTTTTGGCTCTGATAAGGTCAGTGAAATCCCCTCAGGATTTATCCTGAGACCCTGTACCTCAGATTGTAGAACCTTTGTCAGTGTCAGCCATGTGGATGAGTCACGGCCATTGCTTGGCCAATTTGCTCTCCGTGAAAGCCTGAGAGAATGTTTTCTCTCCAAGTGACTCTCCTTTGGCACACTCTACATCATCAATCACTTTCCTTTTTGGCCCATAATCTCCTTGATCAGAAAATTTGGTACACAACTGAGTTACATGTTGTTACAGTACAAGTTCTCATGTCCTGAGTCTTAATTGACCTTGGAAGGCTAGGACCAAAATGTTGGCTTTCCTTGTGGCCCTCCTTTTTCTCTAATTGTTGGTCTGCAAGCTTAGGTTGTTAACACTCCAGAAAAGCTTATTGTTATTACCATACAACTTAGGCTGTTGAGCTTAACCTCACTATCTGTCTGAATATCAAACATAGGCATAACATGGGACAGGTATTTTTCATAAAGTATTGATATGTTAAACTTTAAGGAAACTATCTTGTCTTTAGAGTTCTCATGCTATTGTTCTTTATCATGAACTTTTTTTTTTTTTTTTTGTGGTACTGGGGATTGAACTCAGGACCATGTACTTGCTAGGCAAGCATTTATTCTACTGAGCTATCTCCCCAGCCCTTTATCCTGAACTTTAACAAATTTTATTCTCTTGTTTCTTTTTGTGTTATTAGGGATTGAACCCAGGACCTTTGTCCCAGCCCTTTTTTATTTTGAGGCAGGCTCTTAAGTCACATAAGTTACCCAGGCTAGGTTCAAACTTGTGATCCTTCTGCCTCAGCCTACCCCAGAGTATTGGGATTATAGGCATGTGCCGCTATACTGGTTTGATACTCTTTAACCACTTTTCTCTCTCCTTCTTAATTTGCATGTTATCACAGTGAAATATGTTTCCTGAATCATCAATTCCTTCTCACTGTCTTAAGATACGGTTTTCTGACTCGCTAAGCTCTCAGCCTTGCTTGCTGTGTTCTGCGTAACCAGAGCATCCTTCTGTGGCATCAGTCACTTGTGTGTTGATCTCTGCACTCCCCTCAGCTGTATTGGTCACACTGTGTCAGCATTAGCAGGCGCCCTCATCCAGCTCTCGGGTCTCACCAGTGACCTCTGCCGGGAAGCTGCAGTTCCACTCAGCCGGTGCTTCTAGCTCCTCCAGTGCTTTGTTCATAATGTCCTGAGCTACTCTTGCCACAGTCTGCTGTGTAGTGTTTAAGTTTCTGGACAACCCTAAACAGCAGGGCACTGGGAACCAAAGGCAAGAGGATCACGTGTTTGGTCCCAACCTGGGCAACTTAGTGATTTTGTAAGACTCAAAACAAAAAATTTTAAAAAGCACTGAGGGTGTAGTTAAGTGTAAAGGTCCTGGATTCAACGCTCAGTACCCCCAAACAAACTAACAAAAAGAATAGTAGAACATTTGTGTATTGTTTCCATCATAAACTTCTGCAGTTCTCGAAAAATACTATGTTTCAAAGTTCAGGAGCACCAGCTTTAGCTATAAAAGTTGCCACAATTTATTGGCAAGGCTCAAATTTTTAAACTTATACAATTTTTTAACAAGTTGAACTTTAGTAACATTTTGCTATTATAGACATTTGGCATGAATTCATACCTTTCTTTGGAGTAATTATTGGAGGAGGGCACATTGGACAGGGCTGTTTCTAGAAGCATAGACATTCTAAAAAAAGGATCTAGGGAGGTACTGAAGAGAAGGAAAAGTCATTGTCAACTAGATTCAAGGAAGGCTTAATCTAGAGAAATCCCACTCAGGACGGGGAACTTTTTCCTCCATGGTTGCTGAAGTTGGGATCCCAACTCAGTAAAACAAATCCCTGTTGCTTTTTAAAAATTCTCCACTCGTGGCCTGGCTTGGGGGTGGGTAGCCATTGTTGATAGCAGCGAGCAGCATCTCCAGGTAGGGAAAGTTTCTGCTTGTGGCAGGAGGACTGAGCCCCAGAGAACCAGAAGCAGGAGCTGGGGCAAGCCACTGCTTAGAGCTGTTGATGAGCCCTCTGCCTGCAGGCTACGTGCGCGTGGCTGTACTCTAAACAGCCTATGAAGGCTGAGAGATGAAGGAGGCCAGAGGCAGCCAGCCGGGCTGTGCTGGCTCTACACACGGTGGTGTACGGGAGAGGTCCCAGTGAGCTTAGGGCAGTCCCAGTCACCTTGCAGGGCAGTGTTTGGAACGGGAGGCCTGAACCCAACAAAGGTGATTTGCCTGCTCAAAGAAAAATTTAAAATGTATATAGGCAAAGGGCCAGCCAAATAGCTCAGTGGATTAAAGCACCTGCAAGCAGTTGCTGGTTTGATCCCAGACCTGCTGTGCCGGCCCTGCCCCCAGGCATGCTGAGACTGCAATAGAGACTGGATGTGGTGACTTGGGTCTGTAATCCCACCTCTTGGGAGGCTGTAAACAGGCAGATCATTACAAGTCCATCTAGTAGTGAGACCCTGAACACCCTGTAGGCCCTTCCCTAAAATATAAAACAATAAAATGTGTATAGGCTAAAACAAGGTCAGGAATATAATCCCAAATTACTTGGCATATGAATCACTGAGAAAATCTCAAAATTAGCAAGCATAGGAAAAGACAGCTGGCCAGTCCCAAAGACCCACATTGTGCACAGACTTGGTTTTGGTTTTCTATTTGGGACAGTCTCCCTGTGTAGCAGTTCAGGCTGGTCTCTCTCAGAACATCCTCTATAGGAAAATAATGATTAAAAGACAAGCGTATTTCTCACCAGAAACTGAAGGTCCAGAAATCAGAAGATAGGGTGTGTGTTAGGCAGCACTGGTCCCAGTAGTTAACCTGAAGTAAACTCAGGGCTTAAGGGAGTTAACATCCCAAAGGGCATAGTAATTAAGGAAACCACCATCAGGACCTAATTGTATGCAAGGGGACAAAGAACTGGTCTTTAACTTAATCAGAGAAAGCTGGAAGAAGTGGACTGCAGCCCAAGCAGCTTGCTTTCTGCTTGTGGAAAGGCTCCCTGCACCACAGAGCACCCCTGCTTCCTGTCAGGCACGCCAGTCCCCAAAACTATAAAAGGCCAATGAATCTGAACACCCAGGGTTTTACCCCTCCTCAACAAATGGGGCACTCTTTTATTCTTTTAAATGCAAACACATCTGGCCTCTCCCCACCACTTGCTGTTTGCTGCTTCGTTGGCTTCCAATCATGGCTGCCCCAAAACAGGGACTCAGTAGCTAGAGGGGGCTCACTGTTGTAGTCAGGAATAAGCTAATGCGTGGGGGGGGGTAAGGAGAGAGAGAGAGAGAGAGAGAGAGAGAGAGAGAGAGAGAGAGAACAGAGACATAGCTCAGTAGAATAAGCACTTGCTTGGCAAGTGCAAGGTCCTGAGTTCAATCCCTGGTTCCACAAAAAAAAAAAAAAAAAAAAAAAAGACAGGAAGAAAAGAAAGAAAGAAAGAAAATCAAAACAACTGTCAGCTCAGAAACATCCAGGAAAAAATACTCTTCAGGAATAAAGGTGAAATCAAGACATGTTTTTCAGAAGAAGGAAAAGCAGCAGAATTCATTGCCAGCGGACCTGCCCTAGAACAACTGTGCAAAGCAGCTTTTCAGGTAGAAGGGACGTGGAACAGCAGGAGTAGCAGGCAGGAAGAGCGCATGACTTCTTGATGGCTGACAAAAAAAATTAGCGTTCTTTCATATGACTGTTGGTCTACGTAAAGGCAGGAGACTGATGCTATTCTAAATCTAAGACTTCTGTATACCACCTTAATTCACTTCCTGGCGTTGAGGATTGAACCTAGCGCCTAGCACAGCCTACCCCTGAGCACGTATTTTTTAAATGGTAAAAAATATTAAAGCTAATGGGTTATATTTAATCCTTAGAGCAATGACTTTTAAAAATACAAAGATTTATATTTCAAAAGGACTATGCCAGGCGTGGTAGTGCATACCTGTTCCAGCACTGGGGAGGCTGAGGCAGGAGGATCATTGTGAGCTCAAGGCCAGCCTGGGCCACAAAGTGAGTTCAAGGCCAGCCTCAAGTGGGTAATGAGACCTTGTCTCAGAAAGACAAAAACAAAACAAAACAAAACAAAACAAAGAAACAAAACAGGGCTGGGGATAAGTGGGCCTAAGCCCCTGCCTGGCAAGCATAAGGTCCTGAGTTTGATCCCCAGTACCCCCCCACAAAAAGACCTAGTAACTCAGAAGACAGTAGGAAATGAATACAGAAAAAATGAGAACTAGACAAGCGACAAAATAACTAAATTCTGTTCCAACATACCTATACTTAGGTTAAACTTTAGTGTTGTAAATCTACAAAGTAGTCAGTACCTGTGGTTTCCTTTTCTTTCTTTCTTTCTTCTTCTTCTTGTTCTTCTTCTTCTTCTTGTTCTTCTTCTTCTTCTTGTTCTTCTTCTTCTTCTTCTTCTTCAGTACTGGGGATTGAACTCAGGACCTTGCGCTTACCAGGAAAGTGCTTATTCTACTGAGCTATCTCCCCAGCCCAATGTGGTTCTCTTTTGAGATGCTTAAAATCTAGCCCTTATTCCCAAGAACTATAGTATGTTTTTTGTTGTTGCTTTGTTTTGTTTTTCTTTATATAAGTCATAGCCCAGGGGCACCATGGTCATGAACCAAGATTTCTGTAGGTAAAACCATTTTGATTACTGCCTGGCCCTGACGCCAGTTCTAGTAACCAGACTGTCCTCAGCCCTGGAAGCTCTATTCTACTTCTCTTTTGTCCTTCTGTTCCCATCGTCCCCACGGATTTGTTTCTTTTTATAGCAGTGCTGGGGGTTGAACCCAACTTCAGTGAGTTGCTAGACAAGGTCTCTACCATGGCATTACTTCCTCAGCCCTTTTCACTGTATTTTCTGCGTTAGGATCTCAGTAAGTTACCTAGGCTGGCATTGAACTTGTGACCCTCTGCAAACTCCCAAGTAGCTGAGGTTACAGTTTTATACCATCAAGCCCAACCATTTCCTTAGATTTCTAAGCCAGTTTGAAAGGGAACACCTTTTACTACCCTTCCTGGCTTGCCCCAAATGCCCTTAGGTCTTTCCAAGATAATATGATTCCTGTCACTAGTGCTTTTTAAAAACCCTCATGAAGACAGAGTTCTTTGAATCCATCCCGAAGGTACAGGCTGTAGGTCATACAAAAGGAATTCACCATTTCAGCCTCCTTGAGTCTTTGGATACTGTTCTTGGCAAACCAAGGTTAGGCACACATTCTCACCTTCATCTAAGTCAACCTTGTGTCTGGATTTAGTTAACCGAGTAAACTACTTGGTAGCTTTTACCATGGGTCGTTGACTACAGCACTGGGGACATTAATGTCTTCCAGTTGCCAATGGGATCAGAAAAAAATTGAGATTTCCACCCTTAATGTTCCGTGTCCCTGCTACCACCTCAGGTACCAAAATTACCAGTGAGATAAGCTTAATGGAATATAGCTCTGAAAAAAAGCACGACTATAAATATTACAGGAATAAGGGATCTGATCAGTGAATTAACGCTTATACTAAGTGTGGGAGGAGCTGGGACAGCGGAGGGCTGAAAGGAGAAAGAGAAGCGCCGAAGCAGTTCCTGCTGCCGTCACCCTGAAGCAGTGGACACCTTGGAGCCTGTGAGAAGGCGAGCCACTGTCCGTGTGGCCACCAGAGCGCAGACTTGAGGGAAGCCCGGGAGGACGCGCGTGCCAGCCAGCGGCTGCGTGCTGGGCACCACATATCTTCGGTAACCACGTGCCGCATGGTCAGAAATTGAAAAAAGGGCCAGCCAAATAGCTCGGCGGATTAAAGCGCCTGCAAGCAGGCAGAGGGGCTGGGATTTTGATTCCCGGGCCTGCCGTGCTGACCCACTCCAGGGGCGCGCTGAGATAG
>NW_004524640.1:7391002-7398228 GCF_000260255.1 Octodon degus
ATGCAGTTCCAGCTGGCCTTGAGCTCACTTTGTAGCCCAGGTTGGCCTTGGACTCACAATGATCCTCCTGCCTCAGCCTCCTGAGTGCTGGGATTACAGGAGTGCCCCATCACACCCAGTTTATTGTCTCTTTCTGGATGTCATATGATTTCCTTTCAGTTGTCCTACTTTAACCTGAAACCATGCAGGAAAGAGCCTTGGTAACATGACAAATACGCAATGCCCTGAAACATATGTGTGTTAGTGTGGGTACTTTATTTACATTTACAAAGTTAGTGTGTGTGTGTGTGTGTGTGTGTGTGTGCGCGCGCGCGCGCCTGTGGTACTGGGGATTGGACTCAGTGCCTCACACACACCCTTCAAGTGCTTACCCGCTGAGCTACACCCACAGTCCTTTATCTTTTATTCTGAGGCAGGGTCTGGTTAGTTGCCCAGGCTGGTCTCAAGCTTGAGATCTTTCCATCTCAGCTTCTTGAGTAGCTGAAAGGACAGTTGTGCCCCACCGTGCCAAGCAGACAGGTCACTACATGATCCTCGGCTCAAGGTGCAAGTAAGTACTTCTTTCCTTCAGGCTAACAGCTGAAATTTAAAAATTAAGTCTACCGAGGCTCGAGGAACCTCACATTTTTTTCCCTTCGTTTGTCTCATGATTGTCCCCTTAAATTGACTGTGCTCCCTGCATACAATTAATCACAAATTCACTGTGTGGTCACAGCCAGGTAACCAGTGAGAGAGGGGAGATAAATGCACCCGAGGCCTGGGGCCTTCCCGCGGAGCTCATGCCCCACTGTGACCATGTTTTTGTCCTCTGAATGCAGCATCGGAGTACACAGGCTCTGCTCCACCACGTGCTCTACTCCAGTGCAAAATGGGGAAATTGTACCACGGAATAAATGACATGAATTCCGGTTATAAGCATACTTTAGTTTAATATTTGATGTTAATGACTCTCATAGCTAAAATAATCCTGCAAAGATAGAAGACTTCAAATAGAAAAGTTGGCCACACTACTAAGAATTCACCTTTCAGTCCACCCACCAATTATACACACACACACACACACACACACACACACACACACATATATATTCTATTGAAATTTAAGTAGCACGTTTCCATCTTTAGAAGTTTGAATTTTGTGTCACACAAATAGTATGTCAATAAAACTTACACAAAATACGTATTTAAAAAAAGTGGCCGTGGTTTATAGCTTGGTGTTACAGTGCTCACTTCATGTGTGGGAGGCCTTGAGTTCTATCCTCAGCTCTGCGTATCTGCACGTACATATTTCGATGGCATCAATGCCAGATGGATTAAAACCTCACCCGTGGAGTAAATATTTGAGAAGACAGAAATCTTGCACCACTGGAGGGCAGTTTGACCTGGAACTCTGCTTCTGCTGGGTCGGATTTTTGTGACCCAGAGGAACCCCTGAGGACTCGCTAGCCTGGTAGCAATTGTCAAAAAGATGCCCCTGGAATTCATGCCAAGCTCATGTTGCCACTGTAATTTGAAGCAGTGTCTTCCTGGAATCAGTTACTTAAACGTGACGACCAAATATCGTAACATTTTGTCCACAGAAGAATGCTCCTGAGGCCCTGGGTTCACTTCCCATCTGATCTCTGCTCCCAAATCCTATCTCATCCTTTATAAAACTCTATTTTGGGGCTCTGTCCCATAATGTATAACAACCTGATACGATATCTACACAGTTGTGAAAAATAAATATGTATATATAAAGAACATCAACATTTGCTTTTTTAAAAATGTATTTAGTACAGGGTCTACAGGGTCTCATTACACAGATGGGACTCACACTGATCCTCCTGTTTCTATCCTCCCAAGCGCAGGGATTATAGGCATGCGCCAGCATGCCCAGTCTCAGTCACTGTCTCAGAGCACCCTGGGGGCGGGACAAGTATGGCACACTGGGATGGAACCAGTGCTCTGGGTCTGCCTAAGCAAGCTCTTTAATCTGCTTGTTTTAGCCTCCCCAGAGCTGGGATTACAGACATGCACCACCACACCCGGGGTGGGCCAGCACGACTTGGAGTACACAGGGATTGAAACCTGGTCCTTGCTTTTGCCAGGCAGGTGCTTAGACCACTGAGCTATCTCTCCGACCTGACAACATTTCCTTTTTTGTTAACTTTTCTTAGTGCACGTTTGCAGTACATACTGATCACATTCACCATGGAGGATCTGCACGCGCACATGACACATTTTAATTCTTTTTTCTGTTTCTTTCCTCTCTCTTCCTTTCAGTGCCTCTTTCTGATTTCCTGATGTATGACTTCCATTACACTCCTTACGTGCCCTTGGGGCTGCTCACATGAGATGCGGGGTGCAAGGAAAGAAAGTAGAAGGGATTGCAAGAAAAAGAGAGGAGAAGAAGAAATAAAAAAAAGCTTTTGTAAATGTGGAGGGTAAGAAGGGCTGAAGGGAAGGGAGAGGGGAAGGGGGGAAATTGAAATACAGTATGTTCAGGTAAAAATTTCCTATGACGAATGTGATCAAATGTGTGACCAATTTATGCTAATAAAATAATAAAATTAAATAATGATTATGGTCTCAAAGTGCATCAATTTGCCAAAAATGCCTCCAGTTTGTCCTTGTTTGTGACAGAGTAGTACTCCCTTGTATATAAATACCACATTTTCTTTATCCAGTCATCTGCGGATGGGCTGTTTTCAAGATTTAGCTATTATAAATTGTGCTGCTATTTTTATAGCAACATAGATATTACACTAAGGTACTGGTAGTGCACAAGCAATGGTGGGTAAAATTGTTGAAGCCTTAGCATTAAAACACTGAAATCAAAGGGATCATGTATTTTACTATCACATTTGGGCTGTTTGCATTTTCTTCAATGATGTCATACAGAGTGCTAGAGTTACACAAAGATTAATATGTTTTCTCAGGAAAAGAGCCATGTTTGTATACTTCAGTGTCTATTCAAGACAATAAAAACAACTCTGGGTATTTCTAACCTGAGCCCCCCTCACTTTCACACTGGGGATTAAACCCAGGGGTGCTCTATGGACACCGAGGGGCAGATCCCACAGATGGATTCCAGGCTTGAGGTGTGACAAAGGCCACAAGTGCACTCCTGGTGGTGACTGACTCGACAGTGATGTGCCTCCCTGCATGTTTGCCCAAAAGTTGGCTGTCTGGGCTTTCATATAGTTAAGAAATCCTGTTCTCCTAAAGAAGCAATGGCATCATACTGTTCATTCTTCATAAAAATGAGTGACTATAAGGTTAATTTTAAAGCTTTCTATCCTAAAGGTGGCCAATATAGTTGATGCTGTGAAAAGATCTACCCACTGTCTAAATGAAATGGGTTGGCAGGGAACGAAGAAATGTACCCGGGATGGGACACTTCTGAAGTCTCTCAGCTCCGCGGTGGGCAGGTGAGACCCAAGGAATGGTTGTTCAGAGAAAGGACAAAGGTCCTGCTTAGCTTTCCTGAGGCCTACCTGAAGGATTTTTTGTTTTTTTGGTACTGGGGATCAAACTGAGGACCTTGCGCTTGCTCCCTGAAGGAGTTTGGTTGGCTCCAGGTATGTTTTGCTGTTACAGGGCCTGGAATTCTCAGCGCTGTTTAAAACTCAGCACAATGTGTATGGTTTAATTCTGACAATTCATCAGCCCTGTTCAGTGGTGAGAGAGGAATTCAGCCAGGCAAAGGGACAGGGACAGGGACAGAACAAAGGACCAGCTGGAGGCCTACGCAAGCGTTTGCATCGTTTCCTGCATAGTTCACAGCTAAGGCAGACTAGTTATACTGGATCCTCGGCAACTGCAGAAACAAGGTATCATTGAACGGAAAATATTGTTTGTGCTGGATTTCATTAAAAGTTTATCTAGAGGAAGAACTGATTTGCATAATATCTTAGCTGTGTCCCTTTTTGTTTTTACCATCAAGGAAGACCATTCTAGCTCTTCACCATGTTGCTAATTGGACCCAGATGTGGTTACTTCTCCACCGTATATCTGAGTAGGGTGAGGAGTCTGAGGAGGATGGGCGGGACCTCTGACCAGAGAGACCGCCTCTGTGAGCAGGGCCACTGTCCTCACAGTCACAGAGTCCAGCAAAAAAAGAAAGCAAAGAGGTAGGAGTCAGCTGAAGAATTCTACATGAATCAGGCCTAAGTGTGGGCACCATAATGCAAATGGTCAGTCTGGTTTCTCTCCCATCAGACTGAAAGGGCCTGTGTGATTACTTGGCAGACAGCTCAGAGGGACAGACCCGGTGAATCTGCAGGTGGTTGCTGTTCCATTTCATTCTGTGAGAATTTTCTTTATAAACTGAAAACCATAGTAACACCATACTCGACACTAACCTAAATTTATTCCATCAGTGACCTTAAAAAAATGACAGAAGCCTCAATCTAAGAACTGACCTCATGAAACCAACACATCCAAGGCACTCCAGAAGGCATCCAAGCAAATGCTTTTTAGAAAGATGATTTTTTTAAAATATTACTTTAAAAAATTATTTATTTGGTACAGGGTCTCACTATGCAGCTCAGACTCGCAGTGATCCTCCTGTCTCAGCCTCCCCAGTGCGGGAATTACAGACATGCGCCACCACGCCCATCTCGGGGCCAGGAGGGTGTGCCTGGGGTTCTGGGGCTGGCAAAACATGAGGTACCAGAGATCAAACCTGGGTCTTTGTACTTTCCAGCCAGGTTCTTAGACTGAGGAACTATCTCCCCAGCCCCTATTACTTTTTAAAAAAGGAAAACCATTTGTTCATTCATTCATTCATTCATTCATTCATTCATTCATCCAAAACAGTATTTATTGTGTGAGTGCTGGCAACGTGGAGAGGACAGTAAGCCGGGTCTTCTCTGTTCTTGTGTCCTTCACAGCCCAGGAGAGGGAGCTGCACCTGCCCTCCCTCATGTGGCCATCTTTGTCTGATTTCCGTTTGCAGTTTGTGTGTTCTTAACTGTCAGCATCTGAGGCAGCCACCACAACAATAGCTACCATCATTATTACTTACTAAGTGCTTTACACACATAATGTCTTTTAAATCCTTACAATCACCAATTTTGAGAGGACCCATGTGAGGGGACCTCGAGCAAATGAGAAATGGCCACTTCTGCCTGGTGGGCGCTGCCAGCAGAGGTGGTCCCGGGTGGGATGGCAGCTTTTCTCACCTCCTCCACTCACTGGCTGCGCAACTGCACCTGGCAGCCCTGTGAAAAACCTAGTTAAAGTATAATCAGTCTTATTTTACAAAGGAAACTGAGATTTAGAAATGTTCAAGTAGCGTTTCCAAAGTCACATACTCAGTGAATGGCAGGGCTTTGACTCAATGCTACATTTGTTGTTTCTGAAACCCCACAACCCCCCTTTTCCACTTTTATTTTTATTAGTACATTAGCTGATCTCTTCCCCTCCAGATGGTGCAAACCAGCAGATAGACAGACCTTAGAGACCTAGGATGGAGACATGAGGGAGCCAAAATGCATCCTGGGAAAACTGAAACAGCAGAGGAAGGAGGCCCACTGAAGTCTGTGTGGGAAGCTGGAGGCAGGGGAGCAGGGGAAATTCATCTTCTTGACATTAGAGGCTTAGCTTAAAAAACAGCCATTCATTGCTTCAGAGGAAAAGGGCCTGTATAAACCGAGACATGCCCTGGGAAGCGTGCATGTATGCGTGCTTAAAGGAAGCCTGCCCCCCTGACATCAAAAGCCTAGCTAACAGCAGCAACTGTATCATTTCCCTGCCTCATTTTCCCAATGTCCACCAAAAGAGCCCAACAACGTGTATATAACCCCCTGGACGTTGACCCTCCTGGGCGTCCCCCCTCGGAGTCTCTCTCTCAATTAGCAAGAGGTTTTCTTTGTTCTTATAAACTACTCGATTCGTGTCCCACTGCTGGGTCCCTGGACTTTGTCATCCTCAGGACAAGAGACCAGGAGGAGAAGAAAGTCACATCAGGAAGGCATCTTCAGTACCTATTGCCTCTTGCTCAGTAATATGTATCCTCCAGACCGTGGGCCAGTATGATTTTCATGAAATGTCCAGGCAGCAGGCAGAAAGGGCAGAATTAACAGGCTGGAGCACTCCCATGACAGTGCTGTTGCGATTCTATGTGAACGAGAACTTCATCCATCTCCCCTTCTGACTAGTATGCAAAAGAGTATATTGGTCAAATCACTATGCCTTATGTACTCCAGGTTGTGTGAGTGTTCCGTACGGAGACACTCCCTCCAGCCCACTGACTGCAGTCAGAACTTGTCAGACTCCGGCGACCCACAGCGACCTGTCACCTGGCTTTTGTAGATGCAGGGTGAGAACCATGTTGAGATCCCCACCCCTGCATCCCTCAGCTCTCTGAGGGGGCTCTTTGTGCCTGCCACGAGCCTTGGAGATGCGGTGTTTTTTCATTTACTGTCTTGGCTGCAGGATTTGAGTGCCTGGATTGCTGAGCGCTCTGAACTCAGTTGTGAGGAACAAATTCTCTATGGCACGGCCATTCTGGAAGCTGGGGTGGCTGCCGCCATCATTCTGGAGCATGGCATTCTGTGGCTTTCTCCTCAAAGTAGCCTTTTAGCTTTGCAGGGTTGAGGCGGCAAAGGGTGGAGACTCTACTCCTTGTGATGCCCACAGGCTATCATTTCTCTCTCCTGTTCCTTCTCCTCAGTAGAGATTTCCTCATCTCTGTTTTCACAGTCCACAGCTTTTCTGGAACTTCCTTTCTGGCCAAACTCACATTTTAATTCATCCACCTGGCTCTTTGCTCTTGATTTCTCAACATCACTCTGGCGAAAAGTCCCCAACAAAAGTCATGCCACCGCCTGAACATTCGAGGGCCTTGAAATGTCTTCAGACAGATTAATCAGTCTGCCACCTTTAATCTTAGTCTCAGGTAAAGTCTCTGGACACCACCAAAAGGCGGAGAAACTTTCTGTCAAGCCGCAACACACAGCAGCTGGAGGCCAGCACCCAATGCCGTCCTTCTCTCCAACAGAAGCCTCCTGAACCTGGTTCTGGTGGTAGGATTTCTGTCAGCCTTCTGGTCTTCTGAACTCTGACCAGAATCTCCCATACGAAACAGCCTGAGGTGTTCCAGTTCCACGCTTTCAGGTGACATCTCAGCACCTTTTCAAACCCTTTCCACAAGCCATTCCTAAAGGCTCCTGAACCACAAGATCAGGTATAGTCACAGCAATGACCCCACTTCTCTGGTACCAAAATTTGTCTCAGTT
>NW_004524640.1:7399108-7406570 GCF_000260255.1 Octodon degus
GTCCCTGTGCTTTGCTAAGCTTGTTCTAAGTAGGTGCTTTAAGACCACTGAGCCATCTCACCAGCCCTCATTTTAAGTATTGAAAACATCTTTCATGTGCCTCTTTATAATTCAAAAGAAAAGACTGCATGTGTTTAGCATTCTGCCACACAGTACTACCACGATAGGTTTGGTTATCATATTTTGTTATTCCATTTGTTTCCTAGTTTTCTCATTATGCTTCCTAGTTGTCTGCATAGAAGAAATCTGTGGACCTGCCCTACAGCCCTTTCCCCTGGCTGTGCCCCCTCCACCCTGCTTCCCTACCTCTTATCCCACCATCCTGTTGAGAGCTCTTGTGTCCACATATGACCACAACTGTTAGGTTTCGCTAAACCCGGGTTCAGGTTTTTCCCTATAATTTCTCTAATTAAAATGGAGAGAGGCTTTCACTCTCTAGAAATAAAGCTGTGGGATTTAGAAAACATGAGTTGAAGGCCGGGCAGGTAATTCAGCGGATTAAAGCACATGCTTAGATAGGCCCAGGGGCCAGGGTTCAATCCCCCAGTGTGCTGTGCCAGCCCTGCCCCTGGGGTGCACTGAGACTGGGCATGGTGGCGCACACCTTTAATCCCAGTGCTTGGGAGGCTGAAAACAGGGGAATCACTACAAGTCCAATCTGTGTAGTAAGACCCTGTAGACCCTGTATTAAATACATTTTTTTAAAAAAAAGAAAGTGTGAGTTGTGTACAGTTTGATAGGTTCCGGCTGAGTATAAACTGCGAAATTATTATGGCCCTCATTCAACATGGCTGAATTCCAAAAACAACAGCTTGTCTTTGGAGGGACCACCTCTGCCTTCACCCCCACCGCAGCCCCAAATACGACTTCCTTTTACCTTTACTGCACACACAAGGGAAGCCCCCATCAGCTCCTTACCTCTCTCTGAGCCTGCCCCTCAAACTCCAACCTTAGCAAAAAATCCATATAACCCCACGTCCTCTTTGTCTCGGGTCAGAGGATCCCTCCCGTCTCCCCGTGATCTTCTCTGTGTCCTCAAAATCAACAAGAGATTATTTCTTTTGCTTCTGCTTTTCTGCTGTGCCAGAAAACCTAACCCAGTTAAGTTTCCATTCAGTAAATTCAATAGAGAGGTCTGCAGGGTACATCAGTCTGGGTGGGAGGTTGTTTTCTTTCAGTACATGGAATGTCTCACTCCAAGCTCTTCTTGATTTGACAGTCTGTGTTGAGAAATCTGCTGCCATGCTGATGGGCACTGTTACAGGTGATCTGTTTCTTCTAACAGTTTTTAATATTCTGTTCTTTTACTGAATTTCCGAGATCTTGATTATCATGTGTCTGGTTGTGGATTTATTTTGATTATGGATAACTGGAGTTCTATATGCCTTATCTGTATGTCAGATTCTTTTCCCATGCTTGGGATATTTTCTGCTATTCTTTTCACAAAGTCTTTTTTTTAAATGTATTTATTACAGAGTCTACAGGGTCTCACCACACAGATCAGACTCCTGTTTTCAGCCTCCCAAGTGCTGGGATTACAGGTGCATGCCACCACGCCCAGTCTCAATTGGCCCATCTCAGCGTGCCCTGAGGGCAGGGCCAGCACAGCAAGCTGAGAACTGAACCCTTGTTCTCCAGTCTGCCTAAGCAGGCACTTTAATCCACTGAGCTATTTGGCCAGCCCCTGGAAACAGTCTTTCTATGTCATTTGTGTTGACTCCAGTTGTTTTTCATTAATACCTGTTAGTCTTACATTATTTTTCTTTGCATCATCTTGCAGCTATTCCATTGTTATGTCCCGGTTCCTTGCTATTTTTTAAGAGAACTTTCTTTTCATGTCACTAGCTGCAATGTTATCTTCAAGATCTGAAATTCTATCCTTAGCTTTGTTCAAGTGGCTTTGCCAGCTTTTAATGGATTTTTTAATGTCCTGGGTATCTGTTTGAATCTATGTCATGTATTCTAGTTTTCTCTTTTATTGTTTGTTCAGTGTTTCCATCATTTTTCTATTCCCCTCTATTTTTTATCTATGTCTTCTTTAGATGTGCTGAACAATTCTTTAGTGATTATCATCATTTCTTTCTTTCTTTTTTTTTTTTACCTAAGAGATTATTTCTGATCTGATTTCCTCCATAATCTGATGGAGTTGTTTCTTTACTTTAGTTGCTATCGTTTCCAAAATTTCAGGTGTGTGACTTCCAAGTTCTTCTATGACTTTGTCTCCTGGGCTTGCTTTGAGTGGGCTGGAGGTCTAAGATTGCCTTTTGCTCCTTCCTTTTAAAGTTTTGAAGTTCCCAATGTTCGTTCTGACTCTGAAGCAATGGTAGGGGTACAGGATGAAGGTGGGCGAGGCTCCCACAAGAGTGGAAGGATGGGGTAGCCTCACCCAAGCTCCTGCTGTGTGAATTCAGTGTGGCTTCCATCTCCGCGAGGAGACCGGACAAGCCACAGCTCAAGAAGGATCTGATGATGCTGAGCGCGGACCAAAACTCTGCAAGGCTCTCTTGATGAGGGGGCAGGGGGCAGGATGCGGTTCACCAGGGCCCCCACCAGTGGTGGGACAGGAAGAGAAGCTCAGATGAGCTGTGGTAATGGCAGTGGTGAGAGAGGTAGTCACAGCTCAGCGGAACTCTGGTGATGGTGGGGGCGGGGCAGGGCCTGCAGCTGTCCTCTCTGCACCTGGCTTCTGCAGTAGTGGCAGAAGCACCTGCTGCTCAGCCAAGCTCCAGCCGTGGGGGTTGGGGTGAGGGGGAAGTATCAAAATTTTCAACATCAATGGGAATTTGGTGTACATAGCCTAAAAAGACAGCAGAAATGATTTTCCATGTGAACAACAATGAAAATACTATGTCACTCTAATAAAGAATAATACTTGATAGCTCAGTGGTCTTTCTGTTTTGTCAGGAGGTTCTAATTATATTATACAATGTATAATTAACAGGAATATAAAGTATCAATAAAATTATTAAGTTCTCAGTATGTGTTGTGCATTTAGAATAGACGTCAACCTTTGCACATCAGCTGTGTACTTGCTCACAAAACCTAAAAGATAACAGCAGAAATAAATGTCTATATGAACTACAATGAAAATACCAAGGGAACTCTACCACAGAAATAAGCTTTGCTTGAACTGCCATGCCCAAGGCAGTCTTCACATATGACAACTGCATGATCCACACACAATTATCATTTACACTGATAGTATGTGTATTTTGTATTTTCTTGTTAGGCACAATTGACATTTGGTTTGTTTGTTTTTCTGTTGTAGTAGGTTTTGTGGTGTTACACCTGCCTGTTCACCTGTCAGCTCACCAGTGTGCTCCACAATTTTTTTTTTTTTTCTGAGTTCCCGGGGCAGGAGCATTTTGTTTTTCCTCTACAGTAAATGATCACTTATGAGTGCCAGTCCCAATCCTCTAAGAAAATTCCTCCGTGATATTTTGTACTTGTTGTTTTCTTTGTAAACTATCAAATTCTTTAGACCATACATGTTGAGGATCAAGTAAAACAAAACTGTCAGCCAATCCTTTTGTGTTACAAGTGACATTAGAGTTGCTGCATAAGTCATTAACAACATGTCCTCCAAGTTCAGGCTTGTTGTTGAAAATTTCCACTCGGTCTTGCATTTTGTCAAGGTCTCCCTATCAATATTTCCAGCATAGTAAAATGTTGATATCAGCAGTACCAGTTTGCTTTTCTTTGTCATGTGTAAAGCTAATGCAATATCTTTCTGAAATTCAAAGATTGTACTGTACAATCTTCTATCCTAAGATTGCACCATTTCATTTGGAATTTCTGCTTTGTTCCTGTTCTGGTCAACTTGTGCTCTGTTAGGAAATGTAACATCAGTTGGAAACTGGTAAACCAGTTTAGACCATCACATTCTGACTAGTTGGGAGAGAAGAGCAGCAAGTCCGCTCACAACATCCTTCAGTTTATTACTATAACAATAAGGATCTGATAGCCGAGTGCCCAGATAAACGTCTAAATTGAAAGCATCATAAGTCTTTGTACCTACAAGGACATATATATATATATTTTAATTTTGTTTAAATTTTATTTATTTGTGTGTGTGTGTGTGTGTGTGTGTGTGTGGCCAGCTCAGCCCACCAGGGGGCGCGGCTGGCTGGCATGTGGTGCTGGGGGATTGAACAGCGGTCCCTGTGCTTTGCTGAGCTTGTTCTAAGTAGGTGCTTTAGACCACTGAGCCATCTCACCAGCCCCAAGGACGTATATTTTTATGCAACCAATTTTTTAATTGTAATTTTATTTTATTTTGAAGAGTAAAAGCAAGAGTAAGAACAAAGATCAGAAACAAAGACAGAACCGGGATGATTACAACTATACCTATGTTACAGATTTTCACAACAAGAATAGCTGATTGACAGTGGTTGACATATTGTCTATTTTTATCATCAAATCTGTTGTGCATATGCAACAGATTTTGATCCATTGTTTTTCCTAAAGTCTTTTACATTCCTGTAATTACCATTAAAAAAAAAATCTGTGCTAAGTAATAACAGACATGAATGCTTTCAGTTCAGTTGGTGAGCTGAGGTGTCATAATAAATAATTTTGCATATAACGTTTGGTGCATACAGAATATTTGACTTCCATTTCAGTCTTTGTGTATTTCACAGCATCTCATAGCATTTCATCTGTTACAATTTCCAACACGGAATGGCAGTGCTGGTGCTCTGTCCGATACATTTCTCCTCTGCCAAGACCTTTATTATATTTTTAAACGTAATTCTAACACTGGGTCAGTGGATTTGGTTGCAAGGTCATTCTGCAGTATTTCAACTACTCAAACATGTGCTCACATTTATTTTTCTTCCTCATCTGAAGCAAGGAGGTCCGCATTCCCTGTGCCTGTATCAGTCAATTCTTGCTCCATTTCACTGTCGCAGGAACTTCGGCTCACATGGCCAAGATCAAAGTCATCACCATCATCAAACACCACACCAGCCTTCTGTTGTGAAAGTCTGCATGTTACCACAGTGGGTCATCGTCATCCACCATGCGTGAGCAACCTGATGATTCACTTTTGACCTCCAGAACATGGAAATCCAGTTTCTCATGTTCCGTTGTACTGAACTGGGCTACTTCTACCAGAAAAATCAAAAGAAAATTAAAAAAAAAAATGCTGGATTGGTTTGGGTCTATTGGACCCTCTATCATGTTTGGGTAAGCACACACAAAACCAGTTAGATGGAGCATCAAGGTGAGTTCAAATCCTATTTTTGTCACTTTTGCACGTGTATACATACCGTACTGTTCATCATATCAAGTGGGTAAACATATAGAGTGCTTCCTCAGAGAAAGGCACTGTCATGTACAGCAGCTACCATCACACTACAGTACAAATTGACAGTAGAAAAGCCAAGAATGGGCTCGCTAAACCCAATCACATGTTCCAAGGGTGTTATTTTAATTAGCATTTCTCAAATGGCCAGTGATATTTAACATTTTTTCATGCATGTGTTGGCCATTTGTACTTCTTTTTCTGAGAAATATCCATTCATTTCAGATGTCATTTTTTTATTTGAATCTTTAAACTTAAGAGCTCTATTTTTTTGAATTTTAGTATAGTTTAGGTCTAGTCCTTTGTCTGAGAAATAGCTGGAGATTTTTCCCCCATTCTGTAGGTTATCTCCTCACTCTGTTGGTCATTTCTTTTGCTCTGCAGAAAAGAAACTTCCTAGATTGATGTGATACTGTAAGGGCATGTTTGCAGGATAGCAGACTTGTCGACATATCATAGCAAAAGTTAGAAATCAATTAGAGTTCCATGGCCACAGGCTCCTGCTGCTTGTAACTAGCTTACTGCATTTAGCCCTGACTTTCTAGGCCTGGATGCTTCCCTTACCAATGTGTGGAATCAAACACAATCAAATCAGCTTGTGTTTTAAAACTATGCAATGATTCCAGCTTGCTTCAAGGACTTCAAGGATGTCATGTTTGGGGAAGACTGGCCCAGTGAAGGACACTTTGAACCCTACCTACTCATCTCAAGCCCCTTCCCTCCCAGCATGTTCCTGTACAGTTCTGCCTGACAACATGTGACCTAAACCTTGTACTCCCTGGAGCCAATCATGCAATAACTTGCTAGCAGTTTTGTACTTCCTGCTTGCAAACCATGTATAAACTGAACTCAAGCCTGACTCTGGGCTGGCAATTTGAATCTCTGGGTTCCCCACCTTACTAGCATATTAAAAATAGTCTTATAGCTTCTTGGTGCAAAGAGTCTTCCATTTGGTTTGATATTGGTTTTCTGCAACAATCCTATTACAAATCTTTGGTATTATTTCTTGTGCAGTGTAGGTTCTGTTCTGTAGGTCCAATAGGAAGTATTTGCCTATGTTTGCATCTTTGAGAGGAATGTCGGGAGGGCCATTGAGTGAAGCATCTGGTAAAGTTCTTTTTTTCTTTTTTTGGCAGAACCAGGGATTGAACTCAGGCCCCTGCACTTGCCAGGCAAGCATTTATTCTAGTGAGCCATCTCCCCAGTCCCATGGTAAAGTTCTTACCAGGCTACCTGCTCATCTATCTGTTACTGACTTGTCCTTTTCTATTCTTGTTTTTTGCCCAGATTGCTAATGTGCAGCAGCTGTCTAGTGATCTTAGGTCTTCATTGAGATTGAAACCCAACACGAGGGACAGAACTAGAGATAGAGAAAGCAGACCCAGGAGCATTGATTACATCACAGAGCAATTGTACATTCCTGATTGATCTTATATAAAGGAAAACAACTGTTTGATTTGTGGAAGTTAATTACCTGGGTTTGCTACTTCATCTAATTGACCTCAACGTTAACCCAAACAGTCAACGTTCATGTGCCATTCACAAAAGGCCAGATCCACTGTCAGAAAGTCAACCATAGAACAAATATCCAGAGAAGACAAAGTTGAAAATAACTAGAAAAGACCCGGATGGGTAGGTAACTGCTAGCAGGGAAGACTAAGGACAGGCCTGGTCAAAGACCTCATCATGAGAACTAGAAACCTAACTCCTGTGGAAAATGGGTAGAAAGTAAAGACTTCCATCTTGAGAGATGCGTTCACAAAGCCATACTACCAAGTCAGGTCACAGTGGATGAAACATGACCTTGGGTGACCTGCTGAATTTTATTGTCTCAACCTGAGACTAGCTCTGAGTTCAGACATGGAGATTTTGTTTTTAATCTTGTACCGTGCTACCTCTTAGTGGCTAACTGCCACCTGCCAAACTTGTAGTGCACCATGACAAGACATTTATATGTTTACAGGAAGTTGGGTAACAAATTCTAGGTGACTCTCCAGGAGCTTGAGTACTGACTTTGAAGATAAGGTTCTAGGTATATGTAATGATAATGTTCATCATGGGGACTCTGTAGCTGTACGTGCTGTTTCTTGCTTCTTTCTTTTCTCAATCTCCTCCCCTCCCTTCAGGCACTCTCCCTCTCCTCACTTATAAAAGCTT
>NW_004524640.1:7406940-7407203 GCF_000260255.1 Octodon degus
ATCCATTTAGCTAGAAATGTTTCAAGCTTAACTGATGAAAGGATTCTCGCACTGAGTAGAAAGTAGGAGATAAATAAATGCTAAGATTCTTTCAACTCTTTTTTAAAATATATTTGGTACGGGGTCTACAGGGTCTCACTTTGTAGATCGGATTTTCAGTGATTCTCTTGTTTTCAGCCTCCCAAGCACTGGGATTACAAGAGCGCACCACCACACCCAGTCTCAATCGCTATCTCAGCGTGCCCTGGTTGGCAGGGCCGGCA
>NW_004524640.1:7407579-7420373 GCF_000260255.1 Octodon degus
AAAAAAAAAATTCCTTCTATTTTTTCCACAACAAGATAAATCTTAGACTTTCTACTAGAATCCTCTGCTATTGCCTTACTGATTAAAAAATATTTTTTTTAGTTTGAGCCCCAAAACTCCAAAATCTAATCCCCACCTAATTCTGTAACCTAGTAGTGCAAAGGTTCATTGTGGCCCAGAAAAATAAATCAAACACTGGATGCTTCTCTACCTCCTTATCCACAAACCCTAACCCTAGTTGTTCTTTATTTCAACTCATCTTTCTCTAGAAGACCCCGTAATTGCCCTTGATTTTGCTTGTACTTTCAACTGTCCCACTGTTCAATGAACTGGCCACTTAGGCATAAATCTATAAGCTGAACAAAATATACCTGAAAAAATGGGAAATCTGCCACTGGTGAGCCTAGATTCTTACATGTATCTCCTTACGTAAGTGGAGATATTGATAGTCCACCTGTTATTTTAGTTTCTGTAGTAAACCATTATTTTAAATTTGACCATTTAAAGGGAGAGTTTATTATTAAGAACCTTGACCAAACTCCAAGGAAAGGTGATCCTAATTAATCACAAGCTCAACCCAAGAGTCTATGTCACAGTACTGTAATGAATAATAAAAGGTGGCCCACCAGTTTGGGGTCTGAGTCTGGGGCAGACCCACAGTGTCTTGCTTGAGAGAAAGTTTGGGGGGCAGGAGAGAGAGATGACAGAAGCAGGACACCTTGCTGCTTGAGGAAGGACATCTTATTACTTGAGGAAGATGATTCACAGTCCCAAAATTGAGATTTTGAAGGAAGGATGCAGTTGACATTCCTTTTGTCTTTCTCCCTGTCCCCCATTTTCTCTTCCAACTTTTCCATCTCTCTCCCCCTTTTCTTCTTTCTCTTCTCTTCTTTCTGTAAAAAGCTGTGTGTGATGGCCCAGTGGAGTTTTCAGGGAAAAAAAAAATCTAATATTGTTACATAAATTTTGTTTTGGAGAAGCATGAAGAGGAAGGGATAGCAGAAACAAGAAGAAACAAAATATACATTTTTTTTTTACATAAGGAAGAGTTTCATTTATTTATTTTTAAAAGAGAATAAAAATAGCAAAAAAAAAATCATTAGAAATGATACAGATTTTCACTAAACAAAATGATAGGAATTCAACAGTAGCTCTTATTTTGCATATTGTCGTCTTCAAATTAGTTGTTCAGATGACCAGATGTAAGCATGCAGAATTGGTCAGAAAAAAAAAAAATAAAAAGAGAGAAAAAAAAAATTAAGAATTAATTTCTCCTTTCAGTAGACCAGAAAATCAGCAGTACAATTATCCAAGGTCTTCTATGTGTATACATATATATTTTCTTTTCCCTTCTTTCTTTTCTCCTTTCCCTCATCCCAGTTCTTTTCCTTTGAACAGTTTCTTTCCCTTTCACAGTATCCACTGTACCTTTCAGATTTTAATTTACTCTTTTAGGTTCTTTTTTTTAAAAAGATGTATTTGGAACAGAGTCTGCAGGGCCTACAGGGTCTCACTACATAGATTGGACTCATAGTAATTCTGCTGTTTTCAGCCTCCCAAGAGCTGGGATTGCAGGTGCGTGCCACCATGTCTAGTCTCAGTCGCCACCTCAGCGCGTGCCAGGGGCGGGGCCAGCATAGCATGCCAGGGAACCCCAGCTGCTATTCTCTGCCTAACCAGGTGCTTTAGTGCACTGAGCTATCTATCTGGCTCTCTTTCAGGTTCTTATGCTAGGGAAATAATACAGTGTTTATACATGCAGGTCTGATTTATCTCACCTAAGAGTATGATCTCTGTTGCATCTATTTATAAATACCTCAAGTCTATCTTTTTTATAGCTGAATAATACTCCATTGTATAAAACTATCACATCTTTTTATCCATTCCTAGGTTGATGGCATTTGGGTTGCTTCCAAGCTTTAGCGATGACAAATCGCGCTGCTATAAACATGGGTGCACATGTGGTGCAGTGTTTATAGTTCTTCTAGAAAATACCCAGGAAGAATGTTGAATGGGTCCTCTAATCATGGTTTTCTGAGGAATCTCCAAGCTGATGTCTATAGTGGTTGTACCAGTCTACAAATTATGGAGAAAGCAATTTATCCCTTCGATGGTGAATAAAAATTATAGAAACATCTTTAAAATGTGATCCTGACTTGGTAGTTTAGCGGAAGCTCAAAGACCTTGGCCCAACCTCACCTCGCTCTTCACTCCCTCAGTTCCCACTGTGCTGTGGCTCCCATGCAGTGGACAGAGCTGAGGAACAGAATGAGCTCACCTGGGCCGCCCCCTGACACGCTCCACGGCGCCACTCTGCTAAACAGTAATTTGCCTTCTTTTGAACATTTTAATTGTACCTTGCCATTATTACTTGATAAAAATGAGTAAAAAACAGGAAAATCAAGGTGCTGATGCCTCTCATAAAAATCATAGATTCATCCAGTTGATGTAACTCAGAAATAAATCTAGGAAACAGGGGATCCAACCTCAGAAAACGGCAAGATGAAATCCCTGTTGTCAACATGCTCCTACAGGCCAGTCAAGACAGGAGCAGGAGCTGAGGGTAAAGCCCCGTGGTAGGGCACTTGCCTAGCATGTGGGAGGCCTGGGGTTACACACACACACACACACACACACACACACACACACACAGTGGGGGAAGCAGGGTTATAGAGGAACCAGAATGGGGAGAAATGGATTTGACTGGGCCTGGCATTTAGAAAGAAATTGTGAATTGTGAACATTGAAAATTAAAGCAGAAAAATAAGGCAGTGGTTAACTAGTGTTGTCGTCAGCATTTGTAAAGGAAAGAATGTCATCTAGGACACGCAGTTTATAGGATTGTCTTATAGTAATCACCCAAAGGGTCAATTACAAAAGAGTGCAGGAGGACTGTCCACACACTAAAGACACAAATAATCCAGCTGAAGGCCTGGATCCCACAGCAGTGTCCTGCACGAGCCCAGATGAAGACTTAGAGCCCATAATAATGCCTCCCATTAGTGCAACTAGAGGCCAAGAGCCCACGACAATTCTCATGCAAGTCTGTTTCACTGATCTGTGCTGGGAAGGTCAGTGGTGGAAACTAGAAAGGCTGCATCAGTGGCATGAAGGATCTGTGCCACTAGGCTGAGGGATCTGAACTACAGCCTGGAAGAGACACTCAAAGTAAGGACCAGAGCTCCCCTGAAAAGTACTGCAGCCATCTTCTGAAATATCAAGGTCTGGAGCTCCATCAATAACAGCTAAGTTAATATTAGGAAGGCCAGCATGACAAACTTCTCCAGGTGATTGAACAGAACACCACCTTGCCCTCAGGAGCCAGGAAGGGATGCTCAAAGTAAGGACCAGAACTCCCCTATAGCTCCTCCATAGCCATTCTCAGTGACAAGAAAGTTCCGAGCTCCTTCAATGATGAGGAGAGCTGAGTTCATATCAGGAAAGCTAGCATGACAAGCTCCTCCAGGAGAACCAAGAGCCCCCACCTCTTGTTCTCCAATTCTCTTACTTATGTTTTTGGCAGCAATTCTCAGGTGGGCCTTCAACAACCAGCACCATGTTGATTCATTCTACGTGGTGTTACAAGTTGACCACTAGTTGTTGATCCACCCCAACTGAGAAAAATAAAAAGATGTACATGAAAACATTACCAAATTTTCCTGCTAAATTTTTATGAGGCAAATGAAAGGACATGGATACTCTGTGAATATAAGCAGCACACACACACACACACACACACACACACACACACATCTCAAAAGAAGATCATGATAAACTATGGAATAGAGAATGGATGAAGTCTAAGGCTTCTCTAGGGTTTCTTTTTACTGTGGCCAGCACATAGTGTTAACATGTGGATTTGGGCTTTCTGTTTTGAAGACACAAGCAGAGCATTGGTAGCCAAAGAGTGGGCTTAAGGGAATCATCATAGGTCTTCTTCAGATTCACCATGTTCAGCTGTGGCCCGCTGCCACTCGCCACTCTTCCAGGAAGTGCAGTGCCTGGGCCTGGGCTCCAAAAGGCACAGGACAGCACAGTCATGAACACTGACCTTTATTTAACCTTCCCCGCAAGTCTAGCCCACCAATGAAATTAGTCCAGTGCACATCCCCAACTCTGAATCCCAGTTATACCCTTGAGGAAGAACATATAGGGGATACTGTGGTTAAAATCTAAAATGTCCTCTAAGCATATCATGTGTTCGGAAGTGGAGCCTGGTGGGAAGCAGCATGTTCTTGCAGGTGTGACGTGGAATGGGGCATACACGGCCCGGGATTGTCCCTTCTCTCTGCTTCCTGATGTGAGCATTTCTCCTCTCCTCATCTCCTCTGCCACACTGCTTCCGCTGTGCATCCGGAAGACCATGAACCGAATCCTCTGCAAACAGTGAGCCAAAATAATCCTTCCATCCTTCAAGTTGCTGGAGTCAGCAGTTTTGTCACAGCAATAGGAAATTCACTAACACAAGGGGAGAAGGTAGAAGGGTAGTGGCATTACCTTCTTCAGCCTAAACCCAAGAGGCAAATATTAAGTGAGATCTTCCATCTCTAATGTTTCCATCTCAGGAATTTTTCTTCTTTTCTTAAAAGTAATTAGAAACACAAGATGGAGAAAAGGTTCATTGTTCAACTGGGTCAGAATAAGGCACACATCCTGCCCATTATTAATATATAAAACTACTAAAGAAATACATTTGTCAAACATCAATATGCCTCTCTCCATAGAATGCATACATCAGGGAGCATTGACTTTAGGACACTTGGGGGTCCAGAATTCCAGGCAACATATGGGCCTCATAATTATGTCGCATAATCTCATTGGATTATTCAGGGTATTAATTTAGTTAAAAACCTACAAATTATGTATAAAAGAATGCCTGCATGCAAAGCCTTAGTTTTTATCATTGTTAGTTTACATTTATAAAACACATTACAGAAATTATCTCTGTTTTCTCAGTACCTTGTAAACGAGGTAAGACAAGTCATATGATCCCTCTACCTTAGTCAGTTTCCTCCTTGGGATAAGATGCTGGCCACCAACAACTTAAAGGAAGAGAAGTTTATTTTGGCCCACGTTTTAGAACTTTTAGTCCTTTTATGGTCAGTGGTATGGTGGTTGGGACTGGATGAAGTCAAAGTTCTCACATGGAAACCAGGAAGCAAGGGAGGAGCTGGGAGGGGAGGCGGACCCACAGTGAGTCCTGCCTCTTTGGATCAGGCTCTGCTTTCTAACTGCAAGTCGGCTCTATTGCCCCTATAACCTAGTCACGTTCCAAAGGTCTTGCCAGTAACCAAATGAGACTTTTGGGGACATCTAGATATAAACCATAACTTTCTTCCCAAGGCCCCTGAAGACTTATGCATATCTCTTTATGAAAATTGCATTTAGTTCATCTCTAAGTGTTGCCAAATTCCTAAGAGTTTAGGCATTGCTGAAAAGTCCAAGTCCAAAGCCTTTCCTGAGACTTAGGGCAAACCACTTTGCAGTGATGATCAAAAGGTAGTTTAACAAGAAAAGGTAAACACTACTGACATACAATAGTGCAGGATAAATATCCTCGTTCCAATAGAGAAAAATATGTCTCTCTGGAGATAGGGGTGTAGAAAGGAATGGGATCAAAACAAGGCAAACTCTAAATCCTGTAGCTCCATGCCTAGTACCTGGGGCAAGATGTGGCAAGGAGTCGTGAACTCCAAAGGACTTGGGCAACCTTGACCCTGAGGCGTGGCTGGTGGTAGCAGCCCTGTGGCTTCCGTCTTATACTGCCTCTGCTCACTCCCTGTGGCTTTCCTTAGACGTTCTAACTTCTTGGCTTCTCCACAGTGCTGGGTTCTCCACTGCAATATTGGTTTCACCTTCACGGTTTCATACATTACTGTCAAGATTCCTGGTCCTTCTTCTAAAGTGTGAGTAGAAGTCTTCACGACCCTTCAACTCTTTCACTCTGAATGCCCGCGAAGCCAGCACACATGGATGATGCCAAGGCCTGCCTCAGGTTCCCCCAGCATCCAGGCCATTTTGCACCGTGGCTTTAGGGAAAGACAAGTACGTGGATGGCTGAGGACGGTGAGGACTGTGTATCTCAGGCAGTCTTTCTCAAGCAGGGTCCCCTATAGGTCTCTTCTCAAGGCAAAGCCCTTTACTTTTCTCCTCTTGAGTTTTAAGGCTAGTCTTCCAGATTTCTCCCATGCCCTTGAGGTATCTTTTGTATTATCTGATGTAAAGTATCCAGCTGTTCCCCAGCTTCCACTTAGAGGGTTTTTAAAAAACAACTTTTCTAAATTGATTCTAAAAAATAAAATAAAGTTAAAACTATGAAAGATCTATAAAACAAAAACAAAACAAAACAACTTTTCTATTTTATGAAAAAATAAAATATAACAAAGTAATAGGAATACCAATACCAAATATACTGTGCATTTTCTTCAAACTAGTTACTTAAAGTACAAGATATAGACAGAAAGATTTTTTTCTTACAAAGTGGAAACAGATAATAGCATGAAGCTATTTCCAATGAACTAAGAGAAACTACTAGTATAAATGAGACAGGGAAGCTTGATAATTCCTGCAATTACTTGTTCCACTGTGTTAAAAATATTTTAACTTATGAGCTTCTTTTTAGTACTAACATTTTTAGCAACCAAGCTCTTTGCTTCAACTTTGTGTATCACCAGACCTTTACCAGATCTTCACTTCTGGCTAAACTCAAAATTTGTATTTTTATTTTTACTTTTTAAAAATTAATTTTATTGTGAAACAAATAGCAATGAGACAGTTTCAAAACCGATTAATAGGACAGTTTCAATAATTAATATATTGTATATTGTCGTCATTGTAGTGGTTATTCGTAGCACAAGAAATCTAAGACTTTTTTTTTTTTTGCGGAACCAGGGGTTGAACTCAGGCCCTTGCATTTGCCAGGCAACCACTTATTCTACTGAGCCATCTCCCTGGCCCTTCAAAAACTTTTAAAGTCATTCAGCTGTGCCATTTGCATTGATTCTCAATGTAGAGCTTGCAAAAGGGCTTACCCAGTACCCATGCTATAGCCTGAACACTAGGCCGCCTAGAGGTTTCCTCTGCCAAATTAACTAGTCTGATGTTCTAAGTCTTAGTCTCTCACAAAGCCTCAAGATAAAAATGTAGACAATTTTTTTGACAGATATAATATTCATAGCCTGGAACCCAAATGCTGATGGAGGCCTTGCCCCACACTGAAACTTCCTGAAACTGGTCTTTACTCTCTGCATTTCTACCAGAATTCTGATCTGAGCTCCTTCTAGGATTTCCCATCAATCTCAGTTTATAGCACTGTAAGGCTTCTCTAGTTGGCATCTCTAAACCTTTCTAAATTCCTCTCATGAATAACTCCCAAAGGCTTCCAAATCATATAGTCAGATAGTGTCACAGCAATGACCCCACTTCTCTGGTACCAAAATCTGTTATTTTCCTCATTGCTGGAACAAAACACCCAATTCCTACAGTTTAAGAAAAGAAAGGTTTATTTTGGCTCATGCTTCTGTTCATAGTTGACTGATTCCAAGGCAGGAAGGCATGGCAGAGGGGCATGGCAGAAGAGACCTGCTCATGGAATGAGAGACAGGAAGCAGAGAGAGTCAAGGAAGAAGTCATACAGAAAGAAATATCCTTCCAGGTTTTGTCCCCAGTGACCCCATCCTCTGACCAGTTCCAAGCTCCTAATAATAAGCCAGCTATATAGCACCCCTATAACCCAGTCACATCCACAAGCCCCATCTTTGAGTGCATGAGATTAGGGGGGCACCCAGATATAAACTATAACATCTCCTTTATGAATGAAGTTATTTATATACCAGGTGTATACTTTAGATTTTCTGATTCCTAGTTTTAAAACCATTTTTACTATCATGTACATAGATAGCTGCTTGATCTCTTTTATTCAGTTATTTAAAAGTCAGATGAGGGGCCGGGGAGATGGCTCAGTGGAATAAGCACTTTCCTGGCAAGCGCAAGGGCCTGAGTTCAATCCCCAGTTCCACCAAAAAAAAAAAAAAAGAAAAAAAAGAATGAAAGTCAGATGTCTTGTTCTTTTTACTAGAAATTCTCAAATGATGGTAAAGTAGAAATTTCTCCCACTGTCCTAGGGAAAAACATTATTGACTTGGATTATATTAAATAATTAGCTTTATAACTTCCTAGACAAATCAATATGCATCCTACATAGTTGATTAATGTTTGCTTTCTGTCTTACACAGGGAAATTTTCACACAGCAATTGGTTTATTCCATGAGTCAAGCCATTATGGAAGAGAGAAGAGGCTGTCTTGATTTCTTTTCTCCTGTTGCTGAGACAGAATACCCAATATCAGAATGAAGGAAGGATATGTTTATTCAACTTACAAAATGTGGAGGTTTCAGTCTGCAATCAGCTGGGTCAAAGGCAGGGTGTCACGGCAGAGGGCAACAGTTCACAGCAGTGGAAGACAGCAAGAGCAACAAGAGCGAAAGGGGAGCAGTACAGAGCTAGCCTCCTTCCCTGAGATTGTGGGCAGGCTACCTGCCCCAGGCTGGGTGTAGCACTCACACCCATAATCCCAGCATTGGACCATGAATCAATAACGGACTCTAGAAGCTCACCCCCATGACGGCACGGAACTTTGGGGAGACACCTAGACACAAACCCTAAGAGAGGTGAACTCGATTCCACTCGGTCTCTTCACTGCAGGAGGTAGTTCAGATGGGTAGGTAGCCATCACCACAGCCCCCTCTTAGGCATATCTTGTATATTTAGATCAGTAAATAGGTGTGAAAATGTATACATCAAAAGCACACAGATACACGTATAGGCACATGAGTAACTGGGACACTGCTCTGCACATCACTCTGTAACCTGGTTTTGTTGCCTAGTAACATACCACGAGTGCCTTCTTGTGTGCTATTATTAGTTAGGTTTCATTCCACTCTAAAGCCTGATTGAGTAAGGGAGTTATTTGTTTCACAGCCTAACAAATCCAGAGGTAGACAGTCAAGGCTGATGGGATCACTTCACAGTGCCTTCAGGACCCAGTTTTCTTCCAGGATTTTACTCTGCCATTTTTAGCAGATAGTTGTAGACATTGTCCTTATGACCTCACCGGAACAAGATGACTGCTGCACTCCCCAGCCCCAAAGGCAGATAAATAGCCGGGAAATAGAAAAATGAAAGGTACATGTCAGCGAGACTTCTGATAAGAGAGCTTTCCTAGATTCCTACTCAGCAGCAGCTCCTGCTTATATGTCACTGGTCATAGCTTCTGCATATGTCCCACCCTGCCATAGAATCTCACATGGGTGCCCAAAGTCATAAAGGAAGCTGGATGTAGCTGACTGTGCTTCAGGAAGTAGATACTTAAGTGGAGTTAAGCATACAAAAGGTTTAACAGTGAATAACATTTGTAAGAGGAGAAGCCAAATTGGGCAGGGGTAGCTCTCATTCCGGATGCAAACCTTACAGTGTCTACCATTTCAGGGTGCGGGCTGCCAAGCAAGGTTGCCCACCATGGAAACCCTGTGTGGGATGAAAAGGGCCAGGCTTTATGCTAGCATCTTGCTTAGCTCCTGGCTGGGGACTTGGCTCTCAACAGAGCATGACCTTGGCTTGAAAGGTGCAGAAATGCATAACTGGAGGTTGTCACTGAGCCACACATCTTGCAGTGGGTAGCAAGCCCTTTCCTTAAACAGAGGGGTCTGAGTGGCATGTTTCTAAACCTAGCACTAGGAAATGTAAATTTCAAGTTGAATCCATTGCCACTCCAACAATATTTGGGGTTCAGTTAGTAAGAAAGAAGAAGGAACATTGTGTGGGCTGCTGCCATATGTTACTCTTAAGATTCCAGTCTTGCCAGATAGAAGAAACCTAGTTTCTTCTGGTGGAAGGGTGTGAAGAGATGGAAATATCATCTTCATTGGAAAGTGATTTGGTAATCCATCATCTTGTGACATCCATGGACTAATTTTGAGTAACTTAAAAAGAAGGGGGGTCTTAGCTGGGCCTGGTGGTTCACACCTGCAATCCCAGCACTCAGGAAAGCTGAGGTAGGAGGATCTCAAGTTTGAGGCCAGTCTGGCTTAAACAAGACCTTGCCTCAAAATTTAAAAAATAAACAGAGCTGTAAAAGGCTCAAGTCAACAACTTCTGACATTGCCAGTCCTACAGATAACCCACTACTATGATGAACTACTGGAGTATTTTGGATTATTTTGCTGAATTCACACACCTACAATATTTAAATGGCAATGGAATACCCATCTCTGACAAAACTAAACCCCCCCAAAAAAAATACAAATGAAGGACCATTTTATATGTGTATATACAAAATAGGATAGATATACAGCTACTTTCTCTTAATTTAATGAGAAGAAAGATTTGTACCAATAGTGTTTGGGCAGGATATCATGTCTGTATCTTGTACTATGAATAACCACTATGAAGACAACAATAGGCAATGTATTAATTATTGAAACTGACCTACTAATCTGTTTTGAAACTGTCTGATTGCTATTTGTTTCTCAATAAAATTAATAAAAAAAATGGACAGGTGAAGAAAAGGCTGGGGTTAAGATGGGAGAGGGTGTTCCTGGCTGCCAAGCGCAATGCTGGACTAGGTAGTGGTGAACTTGAGTGAGCGTGAATGTTGCTCTTTGGGTTCCTGTCTAGGCTTTATAATTCTCTGAAAATCACTGGACTAATTAGAGTTTTTCCCCTTTTGGCTTGTAAAGATTTAGCTTCTTAGTATTTGGTTGGTAAACGGGGGAGAGACCAATTACTCAGTCTTCTCTCCTGAGATTAGATAGTGTAGAAGATCTTTGGAAGACCCAAAGACTCATTCAGAAAAGAAGTCCTCCCAAGGGCTGGGAATGAAGCTACAAAGTGCAATACCCACCCAGCAAGCTCGAGGCCCTGGGTTTGGCTCCAGAGAAAATAAAACCAGAAACTCTTTCAGGGAGAGTGGAAGCAAACGGAGTAAGCCATTTAGAAACTATACATTTGGTCACTGAGGATGTTTATGATGCCTTACCTCGCTGATGTAGTCTCCTCTAGTGTTAAATAAGCCTGGAGAAAACTATTTTGTGTCTAGTGGCGGAGAAATCCTTTTCCCCTCTTAGACGCATGGAAGAGAAAGGAAGTTTAGAAAGCACACTCCAGTCCCTTGTTACCACTGTGGGAAGAGGTAACTGTATTTTCACTTTCAAAGCTGGACCAGTGCTTAGATCGCAGAGCTGGCTTCCTGACCAATTCTGAAAAATCAGTTCTATACGTGCACATAGAGCCTCAACATGCGAAATAAGGCGAGGCGGAGAATACCTTTGGATCTTAGCTAATTCAAGGAAACTGATCATTTATCCCTTTAATAAGATTAAAGTCTGGCAAAGTTTGTTCTTTTTTTTTGTTCATCTTTTTGAGATAGGGTCTTGCTATGGAGTTCAGATTGGCCTTGAGTTTACTCTGTAGTCCAGGCTGGTCTCAAACTCACAATGATCCTCGTGCCTCAGCCTCTGAGTGCTGGGATTCCAGGTGTGTGCCACCATGCCCAGCGTCTCGAAGTTTGTTCTTTACCAGCAATTAGGACTCACATCTTAGCACCTTCCCGCATACAGAGAAAAAGAACTGTCCGTTTTAAACTGGTAGCAAAGAATTGCAGGTTTTTCAATAATGGTTATTGTATTTATTTATTTTTGAGGTACCGGGGATCAAACTTCAGACCTTGTGCTTGCCAGACAGGCGCCTATGTCACTGAATTATATCCCTGGCCCAATGTTTTTAATTTTAATTGACACACTTACCATAGAAAATAGAGAAATGTACCAAAATGATTAAAATCACTCCTAGATGTCACCATCTAGAAGCAAACAGCCTAAAGTATACTAGGGAAGGTTGAGAAGAGAGGGCCCAACCCTGGCCCTTCCCCCCAGATTAACACAGACACCTCCCCTGGGGAGGGGAGGCGGGGCTTCTCAATCACAGCAACTCTCAGTGGCCTGCAGGACTTCAGTGTCCCCGACTGGCAGTCACCAGTCACCACGCGTTACATGGCCTGTCACGAGGCTGGAAAGGAGAACAGGAATGAGGCACCTGCCATTTTGTTGTTTGCGGTGGTGAGGAGCAAGCCCAGGGGTACTCTGACATTGAGTTACATGCTAACAATTTTTTTTTTTTAAATTGAGACCTAGTCTGTCCAAGTTGCCTGGGCTGGCCTCCAGCTCACCATCCTCTGGCCTGAGACTCTCAGCTATGTGCCGAGAGGTGTGCACTCCTGTGCCTGGCAGGCCTCAGGTAGCGATGCAGCTCTCCTGCATCCCTGTGCGCCTAGTGGAGGAAAAGCAAAAGCACTAGTGAAAGGCATGTCCATTTCTGGAAGCCATGACAGCCGCTCCACAATGCCTGCAGCAGTCAGTCTCAGGCCGGTTTCGAAATCACACTCTGTCCCCTCCTCCAGAGCCTCTGGCTTTTCCCCTAGACTGCCCAGCTGCTCTGGCCTCAGTCCCAGAGCGACTCAGCTGTTCGAAGCTCCCTGCCAGACAACAGACCTTTGGCCAGGTGAGGACAGAGAGCATGGGGGGCCAGTAGGCGGGAGAGCAAGGAGGGAGAGAGGACTGCTGCTGGGCCCAGAAGGACTAAGTGGCTGAGAGCTGGCTGTGGGCACGGGGTTCAGGAAAAAGACAGGTCTTGGGGAAGCCAGGGTTCAAATGCCAGGCAGTTGGGACTTCATGAGCTGGGAAAGGACTCAAGCTCTGCCCCTTATGTGTAAGATGGCAGCAAATTTGCCAGTATCAGAC
>NW_004524640.1:7420816-7423198 GCF_000260255.1 Octodon degus
AGAGAGAGACGAGAGACAGAGAGAGAGAGACAGAGACAGAGAGAGACAGAGACAGAGAGAGAGAGACAGAGACAGAGAGGGACAGAGAGAGTGATAGAGAGAGACAGAGAGAGAGACAGAGACAGAGACAGAGAGGGACAGAGAGAGATAGAGAGAGAGACAGAGAGAGACAGAGAAAGAGACAGAGACAGAGAGAGAGACAGAGAGAGAGATGGGACAGAGAGAGAGAGAGACAGAGAGAGAGACAGAGACAGAGAGAGAGACAGAGACAGAGAGAGAGACAGAGACAGAGAGACAGAGACAGAGACAGAGAGGGACAGAGAGAGAGACAGAGAGACAGAGAGACAGAGAGACAGAGACAGAGGGACAGAGAGAGAGATAGAGAGAGACAGAGAGGGACAGAGAGAGATAGAGAGAGAGAGACAGAGAGAGAGAGAGGGACAGAGAGAGAGACAGAGAGACAGAGAGAGAGACAGAGAGAGAGATGGGACAGAGAGAGAGAGACAGAGACAGAGAGATAGATAGAGAGACAGAGAGAGAGACAGAGAGAGAGATAGAGAGAGAGACAGAGAGAGACAGAGATAGAGAGAGAGATGGGACAGAGAGAGAGACAGAGACAGAGACAGAGATAGATAGATAGATAGATAGATAGAGAGACAGAGAGAGAGACAGAGACAGAGACAGAGAGGGACACAGAGAGAGATGAGACAGAGAGAGAGACAGAGACAGAGAGAGATAGATAGAGAGAGAGACAGAGAGAGAGAAATGGGACAGAGAGAGAGAGAGAGAGTGAGACAGAGAGAGAGACAGAGACAGAGACAGAGAGGGACAGAGAGAGAGACAGAGAGAGAGAGAGAGACAGAGAGAGAGACGGGACAGAGAGAGAGAGACAGAGACAGAGAGAGATAGATAGATAGAGAGAGATAGATAGATAGAGAGACAGAGAGAGATGGGACAGAGAGAGAGATAGAGAGAGAGACAGAGAGACAGAGAGAGAGATGGGACAGAGAGACAGAGACAGAGAGATAGATAGAGAGACAGAGAGAGACAGAGAGAGATGGGACAGAGAGAGAGAGAGAGAGAGAGAGAGAGAGAGAGAGAGGAAATGAGTACACAAAGAGATCTGTCCATCATATTTTATCATTTCCCTTAGATTCCAAGATGTAATTCTTGGTTGTTCCTCTCCTCCATCTCTCGCTGCTTTTACCTCTTGCTGGACTCTGACTACTGAGTGAGTGTTACAGGGCTCAGTCCTCACACTGCTTTTTGTCGCTGGCATTCCTCTTCCCCAAGGGATCTCAAACAATGCATGGCTTTAACTACTTCCTGCATTCATGGCTATGAAGTTCAATCCCCAGAAAAATGGCCTCACCTACCCCTTATTTATGCATCCATTGCTTGGATGCCTACAAACATATACTGAGCTCTGTGACAGCCCATAATATGCACAACCTGCCTACAAGACCCTCACTCCTTCCTATCCCAGCACAAGGGTTCTCACTGGGACACTTCTTTGGGCCCCAGAACTTAAACGATCCTGGAATTTCCCTCTCATGTCTTACATCCACTGGGGTACTATGAGTAGCTCCGGACCTTGTCACTATGGTCACCTAGCCTAAGCTACCACCCTACTTTCCCGGTGATATTCCTACCTATCTCACAGATTCCTCACTTGCAATTTTTGAAACAATAAGAACTATATATGTTGATCTCTGTTCACAGTTCCTGCTATAGGGCTCTGACAGCTATATTGTCGTAATATTTGATCTCTGAGTCCAGTTTTCAAAACAGAATTCCTGGGATGTTTGTAACTAGTAGGAGCCTCTGACACAGAGTTCTTAGTCTCTGGGGGTTTCCGGGGAGGTGGGAGCATGGTGTGTGCCAATGAGGGAGCTCTGGGGTGGGCTTCTGGGTGGGGACTCATCAGCCTAAGGGCCAGGTTAGTATTTGCATCTTGAAACTTTCAGTCCTCCCCTCATCCTTTGGGAATTGGAGAGGAGCCAGAAAGCAGATCGATGAGTGATGGTGTCGAAGTAATGCTTATAAATCTCCAAATTCTGGAGTTTGGAGAGCTTTTGGACAGGTAGCTGAGCCCAAGGCACACTGTGCCCTCTGCACCTACCATCTGGCCACTCATCTGTATCCTTTCTCATTTCCTCAAAACAAATGACTATTCCTAAGTAGAGCGCTCCCCTTAGATCTGGGAGTCATTGTAGCAAATTAATCAAAACTAAAAGTGGTGACAGAAAATCCCAGGTCTCCAGCTACTGGTCAGATGTTCCTGGATGTACAATTGATCTTTGAAGTGGTGGCAATCTTATGGGCTGACCCCTGGGCCTGTGGGACCCGATGCTAACTCCAAGTAGACAGCGTCAGAACTGA
>NW_004524640.1:7424194-7434064 GCF_000260255.1 Octodon degus
TGCCTGTAATCCCAGCACTTGGGAGCCTGAGAACAGGAGAATCATTAGAGTCGGACCTACATAGTGAGACCTTGTAGACCCTGAACTAAATACAAAAAAAGTAAAAAAGGAGAAGAAATTATTTGTCTATTTTTTTTTTCCTGTAGAATTGGGTGACGATTTAGCCCATAAGTTAGAGCAATATTCAGTGAACTAAGCACAGAGAAGTGCTGAAGGAAGCCAGAAGGAAGCACAGAGAACGATGGGGTCACTTCCCAGTCACTTTCCTTGTAAGGCAGGGCAGGGAGATGGACAGGAGGAAAAGAATCAATTAACATGTGGTTACTGCAGGTGACTGTTAGGGGCAAGAGTGAAAGCCTCAGAAACTGCATTATCATGCAGACCTGCTTAGGAGACTTGGCTGTTGCCTCGCCTGACTTCCCTGAAGATCAGGGGACAGCTTGGGCTCAGCCTGAAACTTTAGTATAAGTGACTCCACATTGCCTTTGGGAATGGCCTGCTGCAGACCAGTGCAGGAGATTAGTGCAAAAGTAAGGCCTTCTGTAATTTTTATTTAACATTATATATTACAAAGTCAGAAATAATGTGTTCTTGGGAATATAATTTGTCCAAATAGTGCTCCTGAATATTGCCTTGTCTTGTCAAAAATGAACTTTAGTCACTATAGTTAGTTTGTTTGCAATAGCGAGAGATTGGGAAAAGCCTAAATATGTCAAGAGATAGAAGAGTATAAAACATTTACAATATACTAATCAAATACTCCAAAGAAATAGTTTTAATAAGAACTTGGATACATTTTAGGGACCTTATGGAGGTAAAAATGCCTAGCAAATGACTCCATTTTTACTAAGTTTAAGAATAAACAACTCAATCAAAGCTTACTGACATCACAGCTATGAGATTACCTGTGGGTTAGGAAGAGTATCCCAGGGAGAGAGGAGGCAAATCCTGATCCGGGTAGCAGTTGTTGCGGACACGGTTGTCCTCTTTTATCTCCCTGTCTTGGTTTTGTTGTTTCAACTACTCATGGTCAACTTTGTCCCAAAAATATGAAATGGAAATTTCCAGAAATAATCAAAATGCCTGAAATTCTGTACTGTTCTGAGTAAGCTGATGAAATCTTACATTGTCTTGCTCCGACATACCTGGGACACGATTCATCCCTTGGTCCAGCATTTTCAACACTGTATTACTATGCCTTTTAGTTACTGAGTACAAAAGCGTGTACACCAGGGTTGGTACTATCCCCTGTCTTAGCATCCACTTGGGATCTTATGGCTAAAGAATACTGTCTCTTCTTTGTCTTGTGTGTGCTCGAAGTGAAACAATCCTTTTGCCAAAGTAGCACATTTGGAGGTGGCATATTGTGTTACCATCCAATACAAATGTCAAAATCTTTCAACTCAGAACTTCGTGGTATACACTTACTTCATCAAAGTGGTACCTGACTATGAAACTAGTTTTTATTAATACATGTTTGCAGCAGCACATAATGATTATATTTATCATGAGGAGTTTGTATGGGTACATATATAACACATCTTAATTCTCTTTTATCCCCTCCTTTTCCATCCCTACCTGCTCCTTTCAACTATTGTTTCCCTTTCCATCTGAAAAAGCTCTACTTACATTTTTTCTTCTGTTCTTTTAAAATAATTTTCCCTTCCTCTCCTCCCCTCCCCTCCCCCTCCATCTCTTATTTACCTTCTCAATTGAAAAAGATCACCCTATTTCTTGTTATCTGTGCTTTATTTTGCTCTTTATATTTTGAGTTTCTCATATAAGGAAAGTTGTGTGATATTTAAATTTGGGTGTCTGATTTATTTCACTTAACACACGCTCACAGTGCACAGCCATCCTTCTATGTGACAGAGTTGTACTCTACCGTGTATAACGACTTTATCCATTCTTCTATCCACGGGCATCTAGACTGTTCCCAAGCCTCCCCTGCTATAAATTGTGCTGCTAGAAACGTGTGTGCGTGTGTCGCCAAATACGATGATTTCAACTCTTTCAGAGTTAAAGAAAGCTTAACGGTTCCTAGGAGGAGGATTAGCCAGGCTGAATGGGATTTCTACTTTTAGTTTTCTGAGGACTCATCATGGTGACCTCCACAGCAGTTGAAGTAGTCTGCATCCTGCCAACGATACAGAAGGATTCCTGTTCCACCAGTGTCTTGTTATGACTCCAGTTTTTTTTTTTTTTAACCAGGGATTGAACTCAGGCCCTTGCTCTTGCCAGGCAAGTGCTTATTCTACTGAGCTATCTCCCTGGCCCCATGATTCCATTTTTTGATCACGGATAGTCATTCTTTTTAGAGTGAGAAGGAACTCGGTGTTGTTTTAATTGCACTTCCCTAATGGCCAACGATGCTGGACTTTTTTTTTTTTTTCAGGTATTTATGGGTCATCTGTATTTCTTCTTCATCTTCATCTTTGTCTTCTTTTTTAATGTATTTGGTATAGGGTTTACGGGGTCTCACTACACAAATCAGACTCATAGTGATTGTCCTGTTTTCAGCCACCCAAGTGCCCAATCTCAATAGCCCTTCTCAGGGTGCCCTGGGTGTGGAGCTGGCACAGCCTGAACCCCAGCTGCTGCACTCTGCCTAAGCAGGTACTTTAGTCCACTGAGCTATCTGGCTGGCCACCATCTGTACTTCTTTGGAGAAATGTCTTTTCATTTTATTTGCTCATGTTTTGATTGGGTCTTCTGTTTTTGGGGGGGTCTAATTTTTTTGAGTTCTTTATATATTCTAGATGTTAGTCCTTTGAGGAATAGCTAGTAAATGTTATTGTTTTCCATTCTGTAGGTTATCTCTTTACTCTGTTTTTGGTTCCTTCATTATGCATAAGATTTTTAATTTAATATGATCCTATTAATTAAGTCTTGGTATTATTTCTTGTGCAGTTGGAGTTTTGTTCAGAAAGTCCTTGCTTATGCTACACCTTTAAGGGCTTTACTTCCTTTTATTTTCCAACAGATTAAGTGTTTTTGTTTTAATATTGAGACCTTCAATCCATTTTTATTTTAACTGAATCCATGGTGAAATGTACGGGTCTAGACCATGTGGCTATCTAGTTAGCCAAGCACCATTTATTAAAGAGACTGTCTTTCCTCCAGTGTATACTTTTGGTTTCTTTGTCAAAGATCAAATAGTTGAATACGTCTGGAGTTGATTGTGCTTCCTCTGCTCTGTTCCATTGCCTCACAGTTCTGGTTTTGTGCCAGTACCATGCTGTTTTTATCACTGTAACTTCCTGATATAACTTCATCTGGGGTTTTAATGCCTCCTGTTTTGGTATCCTTACTCAGAATTGCTTTTGGTATTCTTGATCTCCTCTGGTTCCACATAAAGTTTTCAATTTTTTTTTCTCAAGATCTGTGAGGAAAACTATTGGTATTTTTATTAGGATTGCATTAAATGTGTCTGTCAGTTTGGAAATCTAACCACTGTGACTACTTTGGTTCTGCTTGTCATGGAACATGGGGCATCTGTCCATTTTCTGTTGCATTCTCTAGTCTCTTTTTTCAGAGTACTATAGCGCTCAATGTAGAGGTTTTTCACTTCCTTAACTAGGTTAATTCCTGGTTATTTAATGTTCTCGATGCCACATGAATGATATTATTTTCTTAATTTCTTTTCAGCGAATTCATTATTAGTGTACAGGAACACTATTGATTTTTGTTTGTAGAGTGTGCACCCGACTACCGTGCTACTGAATTCTCTTACTAATTCTGGAAGTCTTTTAATGGAATTTTTGAGTCCTCTAAATAGAGCATCATGTCATCTGCAAATAGTGTTACTCATTTTATTTTATACATATCCCGTTTACTTATTTCTCTTGCCTGATGACTCTTGTTGTTTTGAGGACTATGTTGGATAGGAGTAGTTGTAGTGCTCATCTTTGCCTCGTTCCTAGAGGGAAAGATTTCATTTTGTCCACCTTTAATATGCTGTGGGCAGTAACATTGTCATAAGTGGCCTCTATCAGATTGAGATAAGATCTTTCTATATGTCTTCAAGGTTTTAACCATTAATAGCTGTTGGCTTTATTTATTTTTTGTGGCCAGCTCAACTTGCCGGGGGGTGGGGCTAGCACATCATGCGGCGCCGAAGATCAAACCACGGTCCCTGCGCTGGCCTAAGCTTGCCTAAGCAGGATCTTTAGTCCGCTGAGCTATCTTGCCAGCCCTAGCTGTTGGCTTTTGTCAAAGGCTTTTCATTTTAGTCTACTGAGATGATCATGTGATTTTTCTCCTAGCCTCTGCTTATGTAGTGAATTTCATTTATTGATTTGTATGTGCTGAGCCGTATTTGCATCCCTGGTATGAAGCCCACTTGTCATGGTGTATAATCAGTTTTTGATGATTTGTTGCATTCTCTTTGCCAGTATTTTGTGTGTGTCTGTGTGTGTGTGTGTGAAGGTTTTTGCATCTATTCTTATTAGAAAGATTGGCCTATAATTGTCTTTTTCAGTTGGATTCTTATCTACTTTGGGATAAACGTGATGCTAGCTTTCAGGACTAACACTGGTAGTATTCTAGTATCCCTTTCAATTTTAATTAAAGAGTTTGAGGAGGACTGGCATTATATTTCCTTGAAATTCTTGTGGAATTAGACAATGAATACATCAGGTTTTGGATTTATTTTAATGGGTAGGTTTTTTAAAAAAAATTATCATTTTAATCTCACTGCCTGTTATTTAGTTATTTAGGATTTTTAAGTCTTCTTGTTTCAGTTCTGGAATTCATGCTAATTTAGGAATCTCTTCATTTCTTCTGAATTCTCCAATTTTTTGGTGTACAAGTTTATGAGGTAATCAGTAACGATAGTCTGGATTTAGGCAGTATCTGGTTTTTTTTCTCCATCTTTTTAATTTCTAATTGAATTGATTTGTGTTTTCTTCCCTTTTTTGGTAAGATGGGCTTATTCACTGATTATTTGAATTACTTCTTTAGTTTTCATTTCATTGGTTTCTTTTTGAGTTTTTACAATCATTTTGCTTATACCCTCTCTGAATTTGAACTGTTCTTGTTTCTTTAGAATCTTGAGGTACATCATTAGGTTATTTATTTGGATTTGCTCTGTTTTTCTGATGTGGGAATTTACAGGTATAATTTTCCCATTTAGGACTGCTTTCATTGTGTCCTACAAGCTTTGGTAGGTTGTGTTAGCATTATCTTTTAATTTTAGGAACTGTTTTACTCTATGTAAATTTCTTCTGTGACCCATTGATTATTTAAAATATGTTGCTTAGTTTCCATGTGTTTGCATAGTTTCTGTTGCTATTAATTTCTAGTTTCATAGCAGCATGATCTGATAATATGCATGGTGAAAATTTCAATTCTTTTGCGTTTATGGAAGCATGCTTTATTTGCTAAGATATGGTCTAATTTGGAGAAATTCTATGTGCTGTCAAGAAGAATGTGTGTTCTGTTATTAGATGGAACACTGTAGGTACTTATACCTATTATGTCCATTTGTTCAAAGGGTTGGTTCAACTCTTTTTAAATTTTTTTTTGTTCAGTTGATCTATTTGTGATAATGGGTATAATCCTACTAATATTTATCTGATCTTTTATTTCCATTTGAGTTTGTTTTGCCATTATTTGGTGCATATATGTTTGCTATTGCTGTCTTTTCCTGGATGGTCCCAATAACCAACAGGTTATTGGTTTCACCGTTCTAATCAGTTTTGCCTTAAAACCTAATTTGTCTGAAAATAGGATAGTGACTTCTGCTTGATTTGGGATTCCTGTGGCGTGGAATATTGTTTTCCCTCCTTTGATTTTTTGGTGTATAAATTTCCTTTTGTGTTAAATATGTTTCTCCTATTGTTGAATCTTGTTTCTTGGCCCATCCTACGAATCTGTCTTTTGATTGGGAAATTGAGACTGCTCACATTGATGGTTGTAAGGGATAGATGCTGACTGCTTCCTGTCAGGGCACTATTTTTCTGCTACTGATTCATTTTCCTTCCTTTCCTTTCCATCTCATTGTTCACCCGCATGGTGCATTCATTCTACTGGGCCTTTTGGCATTGATAGCCTTATTGATTCTTTTTGGGCTCTCCCTGAGAATTCTTTGGAGTGCTAGTCTGGTGTCTAAAATTTTTAGGTGCTCTTTATCCTGGAACTATCTTATTTCCTCATCAATTTTGAGAGATAATTTTGCAGAATAAATTAATTGGGGTTGGAGTGTTTCTCTTTTCTTTTAGGGCTTGAAACTACTCATTCTAAGCTCTCCTTCACTTTAAGGCTTATATTGATAAATCCACTGTAATTTGGTGGACTTTCCTTTATAAGCGATTCATTGCTTTTCTATAACAGCTTTTAGGATTTGTGTTGGGGTGATACTTTTCTGCTCACAGCTGTTCATTTATTCTTTGCTAAATCCTTTTTCCCTGTTTGGAAAGATTTTTGCTATCTGTTCTGTAAACAGGTTTTTTTTTTTTTAATGCCCTTTGTGCTATTTTCTGATTTTTTCATTAATTCCAGTTGAGTTAGTTTTCTTTACACCATCAGTTCATTTCATGGACTCTTGCTGTTTCGAAGGTGTCTCTCACTGAGTGATCATCAAGCGCAGTTCTGTCTTCTAAATCTGACACTCTGCCTTCACATTTGTTGCTATCGATGCTCAGAATTTCAATAAAATTGTTAATCTCCCGGATTTATCTTTGGGTCATTTGTGTGGACGCTGGTGCTTTTCTCTGCAGGACATTCCTGATTTGCATCTTTTTCTTTAGCCGCCATAGTTTTTCATTATTGTCTTCTCTAGACTCACTGATCATTTCTTTCACTGGATCCTTATCTTTTTTTTTTTTTTTTTTTTTTTTTTTTTTTTTTGAACCAGGGATTGAACTCAGGCCCTTGCGCTTGCCAGGGAAGCACTTATTCCACTGAGCCATCTCCCCAGCTTTATTTGTTGAATTCTATCTTTTCTGAGTTCACCAAATTCATTATAGATCTGTCTTGTTAATGTTCCCTGTTATCCTTCGAGATATGTTATGTCTGTGGCCTCTGATTGCCTTCCCATCAATTCCCTCTAGCTTGGTTTTGGGGGAGGGTTGGGAGTTTTTGCAGGTGTTTTGCCACCTTATTTTCTCCTGTCTGTTTTCTGTGCTGAGGTTTGCAGAATGGTTATAGTGGCTAACTTTGTTCCTAGTATGGAGACCTCTTTAATGCCTGCTTTTCAGACAATCCTTCTGGATGCAGCTGGCATCTGCTCTTTGCCTCTGTCCCAGGAGACATCTACCTTTGTTTATGTAGGAAAAGAGATTGCAGCTTATTTGCTGTGGTATTCAGTTCTTTGGAAATGGGAAGAAGTTTTGTTTATGATCCACAGGCAATCCAGAAAGTGGCACATGGAGAAAACCAACTGATAGCCATAATTCTGTCACTTGGGCTAAAGTAGAGAAATCATCAATAATAACAACAGAGTTAAATGCAAATTGGGTATTGGCAAACCCTAAGAACCAATGATGTGCCTTAACTGTACAAAAAAGATCTAGAGTTGTAAATACTAAGACAACCCAAATACTGGTCTACAATAAGCATCTACCCAGCAGAACAACTTTATCTCCATTTTCATATTATAACAGTGTTCACCCATAGGAAGATAGGTTTAACTATAGATTCATAGAGCTTAATGGCTGTACTTGTAGGCATGGAGGTAGAAGGGAATAGAAGTCTGAAGGAAGAAGTAAAAAAAAGAGTAAGTAAAGCAGATAAAAGTAATAAAAAAACAACAATATAAAGAATAAATAATAAAAATAGAGAGTAAACTAAAGGCCAAACCAGATAATTATGGAACAACTTAAAGGAGAGCAAAGAAAGAAAAGAAGAGTAAATCGAACAAATAAACAAAGATAATATTATTTGTAAAAAGAGCAAAGGAAATGGAACTCAAACTGCACACAGCACCAAAACATAATAATAAGGAAAGAAAAACAACAACAACAAAAGCTCTATTGGAAAAAAAATTGTATCAAAAGAAGAGTAAAGAATTCCTGTGTATTGCCAGATGAGCGGTTACTTCTAGGACCTACAGTCTTTCAAATCTACTAAGTCACCATCCTCTTCATAGCCTGTGGGTTTGTGAAATAACCTTTCTGCTTAAGAGGTCTCCCTATCTAGACACTCCAGGCTATGGCAACTGTTTGAGCTGAGACCCACACCGGTACTTGGAGAAGCAATCCGACCACCAGTCTCCTCTGGGTGTAGCCAGCAGGGAAGTTTCTCAAGCAGACCGCAGGATTCCATGCCATCATATTCAGATTCAGTCACCTCTAAAAGCCAGACCCACTGAACCCGTCCTTCACCAGGCTCTGTGTCTTTCCTAGCCTGAGCTTGAACTTCTTAGGGGCTCAGGGGGAAAGGTGTCCAGCCCTTGTCTTCTCTGAGCCTGCGTCCTGTAGCTCCCTCCCATCCAACCACTGTGGTAAGGCAACACTCAGTCCTGGACACCAGCGTAGCGTAGCTATTGTACCACTCAGTCCCACACAGTCAGCCCCTTTGCAGAAAGGCACCTGATTAATCTCTCTCTTGCAATGTGATGGGTGCCGCACTAGATTTCTTCTCCCACAGTCTGAGAGTCACCTGTGTGGCCCTGTGCCAAGGGCAACCAAGGTGTAGAGCCTGCTAGGAACAGGATGTTTGGAGTTCGGAGCCCGTGGTACAGGTAGGGTCCTCAAGGTGAAATTTAGAAACAATGACTTGCAAGTAATTAGTGTATCATGTGTTTAATTACGGTTTCTGCGTAAGCCAAAATTGCCTCTGTGCTTAGATTTTGTTAGATTTTTATGATGTGTACAGTAACCTTGATTCTCACATTTCCAACCAGAAAAACACGTGATTCCTCGGAACATGGATTTGGTACCAGAGAGACAGCCAGACAACCAAGCTAGGTAAGATTGTGAGTCTGGTGTTAGTTTGCAAAGATAAAGCTAGAGTTCAGGCATTGGGAAAAAAGCTGCAGATGTCCTATTAATTAGGAATAAATGTGCTCTTGTCCTAGTAGCTGTGCGGCAGCACTTGTCTTCTTATTGGTTACTATCATGTACGTGAATATCAGTTACTACAGGGAACCAATATTCCATGAAGTTTATTTAACTAAATATTTTGAAATGCAAGTAGAAGATTTAGTCAAGTGCATGGCACTGCGTACAGAGGACTCCGAGGACAGAAACTGCCCGCTATGCTTCCTCCCCCTGTGAGACCCAGAAAGACAAGAGTGTCTTAGCTTAACTGCAACTAAGTTCTTTAGCATAAACAAATTAATACATTTAATGCCAGCAGTCCACAAATAAGCAGATGGACCACCACCAACACCCAGCACAATGTGGACAAGCGGCAAGGTGCTGTTAACATGGTGAATTAGGGAACTACACGTGCGCTACTTCACATAACTGGATGGAGGTCTTATCCTAAGCAGGGAGACGGGGCTGTCTGACCCAGGAGGTTTCGCAGCAAAGTGTACATTTGAGACATTTGGTTTAATTAAGAATATACGAAGCCAAGCTTGTAGCATGGCTGAACCAGAGCATCCTACAGTGATGGGATGGATCTAGCAAGGGGCATAGGTGATGTTTACAGTGGTACACAACTTGTGCTTTTTCTCTGTCCATATACACCTGGAGGCAGCACATGATCAGGGTGATGTGGACTGTGATGTGACAGTTTAGGGCTACTCCCAGGGCCCACTTTCTTGCTGCCTTCGTCCCTCTTCGTACCTCCTTCTCTGTGAGCTGATTAACATCTGCTCATGAAGTGATAATTGGGCCCAAATTTTTAAGCTAAAGAATTTTTGTGTGGTTGTGCATTTGACTTTTAACCTTTTCCATTGAGGAATTTGTGTGTGTGTGTGTG
>NW_004524640.1:7434164-7439912 GCF_000260255.1 Octodon degus
CAGGGTAGCAGGAAGCTCTCTGCACACTCACCGGACCTGGGCTCCACTGAGCTATTTGGCCTGCTCTTAGGATCTGTATTCTTTATTAACCAGCAAGCTCCTTTCTTTGCAGATTGTTGCATGGGTTTGTAGCATCAGATCTTTGAGTTGACACATCACAGGACAGATAAAAAAGCTCAGACTCGGATCACCCTTCAGCCCCAATTATGCTGGGAGGTTTAGGGGAGGGCTTTCCAGAGAAGGGAGTTAAAAGAAGCAATTAAATTTGCTTGCCATGACCTCAGGGTCACCTGTGCCTTCTCACAGGAGATGGAGATGCCCACGGACAGGGACATTCCAGTCCTGCCAGGTCCTTTAGATGTCTTGATCAGAGTGGGAAGTGAGGGCTTGGCTCGCCTGGCCTGGAGTGGGGGCCATCAGTCCTCCAGTGCTATGAGTCAGGAACATCAGCTGCTGGACACCTGGAGCAGGGCCCAGGCAGAGGCTTGGCATGGCCGCACGCCTAGGGTCCAGGGTGTTTGAATTTAAAGCAGGCTTTGATTGGCTGTGAGGTTTTCCCTGGGATGAGCTGTGTGTGCTTCAAGTGTTACCAGTTGGAGCAGCTGTCATTTTGGGCTGTTCTTTTTTCCTCAGCCCTTCTCTCTTCGTCTTCCTCTAGGTCTGTACTGCTGAGTACAGAAAACAGTGTATTCAACAAGTAATTGGGTCATGGGGGTCCAGAGGCCCATCTGCAAACCTACCAGAATCTTTTGAAAATACTGGGTCTCTCTGGAGCAAAGGTTCTGGTGGAAACAGATAGGAGAGACCCATATCCTCCCATGAGATGGGTGGGCATTTGAGGACAGCACCATCCATGATATTAGTGTACTCTTCCTCAGAGGCCTCTTTAAGTACCATAGTTTCTGGGCTTTTCTAGAAATAAAGAGCCAGAAGAGCCTGAACATAGGGGATTTCATACCTTTTGCAGAAATGATCTAACTAAAAAATACTATCACAGTTTAAACTGCCATTCTGTACCTATCTCTCACTGTTTCTTAGTTCGTACTAGACCCCAACAGTGTAGCCAAAAAGATAAATTGTTAAAAGACAAGGGTGGGTCTCCGGGACCCCTACTAGTGCGGGGTCTATGAAGAAAGAGATGATAAGGTCTGGGGCCCTTCAGGTGGAAGGGCTCCCTGCAGAAGAAGGACATCTGCTGAGTGTCCAAGTCATCCCTGTGAGACTTGGCTACTAGTGGCAAGGCATCCCCAGCTAACGCAACATAAGTGCCCCTCCTTAGGCCTTGCCGTAGCCTGCAACCTACCATGACTCCTCCAGGTGAAAATTGGTCCCTGTAGACTGTGTCTACAGGGTCTCACTACAGATTGGACTCATAGTGATCTACCTGTTTTCAGCCTCCCAAGTGCTGGGATTACAAGCACATGCCACCACACCCAGTCTCTGTCTCACTCTGGGGATGGAACCCCTGCCACTGCACTCTGCCTGAGCAGGCACTTTTGTCCGCTGAGCTATCTGGCTGCCCCAATAATCTGACTTTTAAAACCTTACACAAAGTGAAGGTTAACATTTACATATTTGACAATCACATACACTCTAAATTACCACAATTTGCATCATCCAGAGACAAACTGTACCATGATAGCTACAAAAGGTATGGGGTTCTGTTTAGTTGTTAAGGGGACCAGAAGGGAGAGCAGAGCTGAGGGGACAACAGATAAATTAATATAGGTGTCATGTCTGAGAGATAGGACAAGAATAATCATCTCATATTTTTGCAGAGAAGTTTAGGCAATTCCATAGCATCAAGAGTTTTATCACATGATGTCTTACCGCTGCTCTTCACAGAAAGCTGCAGGTGTCGAAGTCTCTCTGGAAGCCTCTGACCTGCAGGACTATGGGGGACACCGCCATGAGTGCAGGTCCTCCTGGGCTGAGGACAACAGTGCTGTGACAACCGCAAAGGCCAGCAGGATACCCGTGGCAGTGCCGTGTATGCTGCCCCCTCCTCCCAAGCTGCCGGTAAAACAGCGCGTCAGGAGGTAGCGGGAACTGGTGGCAGGCAGAATGTCCCCGGGAGCATGCAGGTGCAGTGGCTGTGGTGGTAGCACCAGCCATGGGGAGGGGTGCCTCCCCATCCAGTTAGCTACCACCAGGGTCTCCAAGTCTGGGCTTTCTTGCCTCGTGGGCAGTGGCTGCTGCTCAGACTGCTGCTCTGGCACAGACTCAGACCATAGTCACCAGGTGCCCTGGCCTTGGGCCCACTCCGGCCCTGGTGCTCTGGGGTGCTGAGTGCAGTCTCCTGAGGCTGCAGGGGTGGTAGCAGTGGAAAATGAGAAGCAGAAAAGGGAGACGTCCATCCCCCGACCACTGAAGGTCTACAGTGAGTGGACGCCTCCTTCCTCTGGATCCAGCACTTTTCTCCCTTGGCAAGCTTGCTCAGGTAGTGGGGAGTCGAGTTGAGAGGCAGGCAGGAGCAATATCCATCCCCAAGGGAAGCAGAGGGGCTGCTGTGAAGTGAAGGGGCTCACACCCATCTACATCCTCTAATGACCTTGCCCAATCTCAAGGGCACCAGCAGTGTTGTTGGGCAGGAAGCCACTGTGGCTCCCCTTCAGCTGGCCAGCACTCAGGGCCTGGCTGCTAAAGGCAATAGCAGGCCGGAATCCTGGGCTGCCCACTCTGATGGCTTCGCCTTCCTGCCATGGCTTTGGGCTTGCTGCACAGCAGTGGCTCCATAGACTGCCATGTAGGACAGGCCTTAAAGCAATCGCCTGCTGCTTTCTCTGGGGCAGTCCGCAGGCATGCCCTAGTCCTGGCTGGCACAGAGCACGTGGGGCGTGGCAATCGGGGGCTGCACCAGGCTTGGTTCCATGGCCCTCACACCACCTCTTCCGAGAAGAGCTGGGGCCAGACACCCCCAGTGGAGCACCCAGCCAGCCGAAGCCAGTGCTCAAGCACAGAGCCCCAGGAGCACTTGGGGCTGCTCCCGCACCCCCAGAAGGGCCCAGCGTGGGACATGGGTAGAGGCGCACTCTTGGCTCAGCCCACAGTGGGACCCAAGTAGAGCAGCAGCAGCTCTAGGCACAGCGTCTCTACTCTTCAGACTGTGGTGGTCTGCCCCTACCTCCTGGTGGGTTTGCTGGAACCGTTACAGAATGCTGGAGTGCCAGCCCCACCTCCCAGCCTCTTACTGTCCTATCCAAAGAACTGGACAAGACAAATGAAGAGCAACACAGAGGTTTTATATTTGTTGAAGGCATTGAGGATGGGATCAAAGGTAAAGGTAGCCGAAGAGTGTACTCTTCAGAGTGAGCATGGGCCACTTAACATAGGAGAAGTATGCCCTGCAGAGCTCAGAGTGGCTGGAGCACAGGTCATGGAGGCCATGAGGTGGTAGCAGAACTTAGTGGCCTGATATCCCCGTTCTGATGTCAGATCTGAGCCTCCTATGCAGGCTCCAAAGCTCTTCTGCACAGATGTTCTGGCTGTGGCTAACAAGTCTCCATGATTGACAGGTCACGCCCAAATTGTCCAACCATTTAGCCACGCCCTCGTCTCCTGTCTCGGGCCCAAGCAGCCTGACATCAGGGCTGAAGTTTATCCGCCCCTCGGTGGCACACTTAAAGTTTTAGGGGTTTCCTGGGATGGGTGCTATTTTCATTTTAATATAATATCATAATTGTACTATGTTCATCTTTCCTTTCTCTAGGAATTATTGACAGATGAATTACTGCGTAGGAGGTCATCTCTGAAAGAAGTCAAGAAGACCCAAACTCAGCTTGGGTTTCCTGCTAAGAGCTTTGTTGTTTAATCTCTTTTAAGTCTTTGATCCAATTTTGAGTTAATGAGGATCACACCCACTGGTGCCTTATATCACCAGCCTTTACATTTTATTTTGAAACAGGCTGGCTTCCACCTTGTGATCTTCCTGCCTCAGTCTAATGAGTAGCTGGGATTTCAGGTGTGCAAGGCCACTAAGTTAATTTTCATATATGGTGCTTGATCGGGGTCCATCTTCATTGATTGACAAGAAGAGACCTTGTTTCTCCAGTGCTTCTGGTTCAAGAGTCCCGTTTCCCTACTGAATGATCTCAGTACCCTAGTTGGAGATCATTTGTTTACATCTGTGAGTGCTTATTTTTGAGCTCTCCATTCTCTTCTACAATAGATAAATCTGTCTGTAGGCATGTACTATTACAGCAGCTTAGTTTAGTTTAGTTATGATGGGCAATCAAAATAGCCTGGCAATAGGATCAGAAAAAAGAAAGTACCCAAGCTTATAGATATAAAATAAAACACAAGAACAAGAGACAAAAGGTTCCAATGACAGTGGAGAGGTAAGGATCTTTCCTGCCATGAGGCTCTTAGGCCTCTAAACCAGACTTAGTTACCAGCGCCCTCCAATCTCCAGACTAGAAGCTTAGAAATGCAGAATAACCAGTTTCCTGTAAATCAGATGAACAACTAATTTTCTTTAAACATTAAACCCACAAACCTTCCTGTTTAGAAGTCCCACTCTTCTTCTCTCTATGAGGCCAAGACAAAGATACACTGCTGAACTTCTGTTCCCTCTGCGTGGGAATCTGCCAAGCGCTTTTTTCTTCTTATTGATTCAAATAAACATTCTTCTAAATGCACCCTGTTGTTCATGATTTCATTGTTCAACTTAGTGAGGCAAAGAGGTAGGGTTTATACAGAACAAACTGTTTCACTGTGCTGTTTTATTGTATCTTTATAGTAAAAATTGAAATCAGCATGAGTTTTTCAGTTTTTTCTTTCATTTCAAGATTGTTTTAGCTATTCTGGGTCCCTTCAGTATGAATTCTAACACAATTTTATATTTCTGTGAAATATTCTTTGCATTTGTCATGGTTACTGCCATTGTTTTTTGTTTTAGTGGCACTAGGGAATGAACCCAGAGCTTTGTACATGCCAGGCAAGTGCTCTAGCAGTAAGGTAGATTTATTTATTTTTAGCTTTGAGGCAGTTAGGATGGCACTAAGTTGGCCAGGCTGGCCTCAGATTTACAATCCTTTTCCCTCAGCTCTCTTAGTGTTGGGGATTGTAGGCATGCCCCTGATACCCACCCTCATTGGGACTTAGATGACATTGATGCTATAGATCTCTTGGTTACTATATTAGACACCTTTATTATCTCTGAAACACCACATTTGACATGCTCAAATTAAAAGGTTTTGGTTTGGTTTGGTTTGGTTTTTCAAGACAGGATCTCACTATGTACCCCAGGCTGGCCTCAAATTCATGGCAATCCTCCTGCCTCAGGCTACTGGGTGCTGGGTTACAGGCATGGCACATCACACTTGGCTCCAAGGAAAAGAGGTTTCATTTGCCTCCTGGGTTCCGGGGATCCACTACAGGGTCAGCTAAGTCCAAGGAAGAAACACCCTGGTGAAAGGGCATGAGAAAGAAAAGATGCTGAGTTTCTGGTGGCTCGGAAGCAGAGCAGGGAATGGTGATAGATAAGAAGAGACTGAGAGCCAGAAAGAAACCTCCAGGCTGTGCTTTCATGACTCATATAGACCCACTCAGAAACGTCTTCCATTTATGCACTGGAGGAATACCTTGATAAATCAAGTTGACATTCCATGACAATTTCTACATCCTTTCTCTTGTCAACAAAAAAGATCTCCCTGATCCTACAACTCTCGCATTGCACATGGTGGTAAAATCAGCATTATGTACATGATGTCAAGGTCTGCTTTCAGAGAAGGCAGTAGCCAGACCCCC
>NW_004524640.1:7440012-7445434 GCF_000260255.1 Octodon degus
TACGTACGTGGACGTGAACAGTCACACAAAGGTCACACACAGCCAGGACTCCATACCTTGAATTCCACACCTGTGACTCAGCCCACCATAGTTCAGATTCTCTGTATTGAGGCCCACAGTGACTGCACCTGTAGGAACATGTCCCAACTTTCTCTTCCTTGTCATCATTCCCCAAGCAATACAGAGCCACAGCTGTTTACCTGGCGTTTTCATTGCCCCAGCTTTTGTAGTTAGCTAGGGATGATTGGTACAGGAGGATGTACATGGGTTATACGCAACACTTTGCCCACTTTAGGTAAGGAATTGGAGCATCCTCCTATTTTGACATCTTCCTGGGATCCTGGAACCTGTGTCTGTGGATACTGAGACACAGCTAGGTTTCAGGGAGGAGGGCTTATGTCAGCAGGCAGAGAAGAGGAGCAGCAGGTAGCACTGGGCTTCATGGGGCCCAATCCTTCATCAGAGCTCTGTCGTGAGCTCCCATGTCCCTCTGAGTAGGTAACCTTTACTCTTAGGATCCCTCCACTGAAAGTGGGGAGATTCTGATCTTCTGGCTTCTTGCAGCCATGGTCTCATCCTTTGGACCAGGACACATCAGTGTCCCCAGAATCCCCTTTTCCAGAAGGAAATAAATGAACCAATAGCACTGGGCTTAAGAAAAAACTTTGGGGGAGGTGGCTCTTCTCCCTGACACTGCTTTGTACAACTTGAACTCAACTGAGTTGACCAAAACACCCTTAATACTCTGTCCTGAGAAATGGTAGAAGCAGGACTGGGCATTGTATCCCAAACTTCATTCAAAAAGGACCATCCCCCTTGCTTTGGTGCCACAGAAGGCTGGGCAAGTGCCCAAGAGAATGTCCACAACATCAATCAGAGTTTGCCTTGGCCTCTCCATGTACAGCTCCCCGGAGAAGGAAGGCACAGCCCTAGGAGGCAAAGCCAAGGTTGGCAGTGTGGAGGATGTTTTATACCAGCTAGCCTGTCTTCCCTCTGACTCACCTCTCCTAGTAGAATTCCTACCCTCTGCCCAAGAGTTGGCCTCTACTTCCTCCTGTGTTTCACAGGTGTTTCCCTCTGTGGGTGCCATGTTTCCTCTCAATGTTCCCTGCTGCTGTCCCCAACAGTGCAGTCTCTCATGTGCAACCCTGCTAATGTCCCCGATGAACCTGTTTACCTCATGTCTTTGCCCAGAGCTGAGGTTGTCCCTATTGTTCTTTCTATGCATAAGTCCATATCACACCTTTCTCTATTCATGGAACCAGTAGCTTCCTCCAAAAGACTAAGATTCTCAGTGACCTTATGGGACTTTTCTAGGGTCATTTTAAGGAGATGCTGAAGGGTTTAATGTTGGGACTGACAGAACATCAGAAGCCCCACAGGCTGGCTGAAGAGTTGCCTTTTCTATCAGGAGGCTGAGGCCAAGTCTTTCTTTCACTCATTCCCACAGGGAGAAGGATAACACAATTCCTGAGGCCGACATGGAGTTACATGATGGAAACCTGACAGCTGAAGAAATAAAATTTTTGCAAGAGTTTCCTGAGTGGAAAAAGGAGCAAGAAAAGTATATCACAACACTTCGTGCCTTTGCAGATGATGCTGACAAAATGCACAAAAAATTCACCAAGTCCAAAGTGGTGTCCAGTTCTGTCACTGTGGCCTCTGAAGTTGCGAACATTGTGGGCTTAGCCCTCGTGCCCGTAACAGCAGGAGCAAGCCTGCTACTCTCCACTGCCAGCAAAGGTGTGTCAGCAGCAGCTGTAGTTAGCACAATGGTGACAGAGTTTAGAGAGAAGTCTCACAATAAAAAACTCCGTGCTCAGGCCAGTATCCAAGTGCCCGTGGGTGACCACGAGCCCAAAGAACCAGCAGAAAAGCAGTCAGCCCACCTCTCGCCTGCTGGTCAGGCTCTGTACAGGTGTGGGAGAGCCCTGCAGGTTATCAAGAAAGGCATCCGGGCCCTCTGGCCTATCAAAACCCAGCCACACTCGGGCACTTCTGTCAAGCATCATCGGACTTCTGGTAAAGTCTCGGGAGCTGCGAGAACACAAATAGCAAAGTCCAGTCCGGGCAAAGCGCTGACTGTGGCCAAACTAGCTCGCATGAGCGTTAGAGCCTTCGCTTCTATGTCTCTTAATGAGGGTATGTCTGCTCTCTGGAAGAACTGGAAGCAACTGAGAGATGAATCAAAAGCCGAGCTTGCAGAAGAACTCAGGGCCCAAGCTCGGGAGCTGGAAGAGGTGCTGGAACAATACAGCAAATGCTACGATGCACTACTGAAAAAGGTAAGGCTAGGTTTTTGGAAGTGGGGCAGGAGGGGGACACTTTAACTGGGACCCAAGGGAACCAGAGCTGTCCAGGAGGGGTGAGGAGAGCTCGTGTGCACTTGGTGTAAAGCTTGCATGAATGCACTTCAAGACGTGGCTTTTGGTGGCCCTTAAGGTCCAAATAATATGAAAGTCACCTTGGCTTATGGACGCCTGTGCTGCTTAGGTCTGGTCACATCTTTTATTTCTCCTTCAGTCTCCTTCGGGCCCTGTTCTGGGAAGAGCCTGTTGCTTACTTTAGAGACGTCACAAAGCCCCTTTGCCAATATTCTGACCTGAAATGTGTCCCCCTATAATTCATGGGTCAAAGCCGTAAGCCCCAGGGGGACGTAATGAGAGTGTAGAGGTCATAAGGTGGAGTCCTCATCAGACAGGACTAAGGTCCATAACCAAGTGCAAAGACACTTGATGAGCCTCCCCGCACTCCAGGGACCAGCAGAGGAGAAGCTGTGCAGAACACAGTGAGAAGCAGAGAGCTTGAAGCCTAGAAAAAAGCCACTGGCTGGAAACAAACATGCCCACACACTGGTCTGGCTTATAACCTCGAGAAGTATGAGAAAATGAACTTCTCTTGTGTCAGCTACTCTACCCGAGGCATGTTGTTATGGCAGCCCACATTGACCAGGGCAAGGAGGCTAGGCAGCCGGCCAAGTACCAGGGTATTCAGGCTCCTATCAAAAGCTGCCTTAGACTGGGTCATCTGGGGACAGTAGACTGTTCAGGAGGCTGGTGCGTCCGCTGTCTGGTCTCTGGCAGCAGCAGGTTCAGTATATGAGGAGGCCTCTCTCTGTCCTTCACAGAAAGTGCCTTCACATGAGGCCTCACCTGAAGGCAGGGAAGTTCCTGGTGCCTCTTCCACAAGGGCACTAATCTCAGTCATGGGTTATTCAGCCTGATGCCTTGTGTTGGTTACTTTTCCTCATTGCTGAGACAACATACCTGACTCTCTCAAAGTTAAGGAAGGAAAGGTTTATTTAGCTCACAGTTTGTGGAGGTTTCAGTCCTTAATCCGCTGGCTCCAGTGCAGGCTGGTGTGGTGAGAGGCAACCATTCAAGTTGGCAGAAGGCAGCAAAAACAGAAGTGGTGGGGGGGCAGGCATCTTTCCTCCCCACCCCCCCAGGCAGGGGTAGCACTCACACCCTAAATTCCACTAAGCAATCCCATTAGACTAAACATGAGCAAATGAATCAATTATAAACTCTAGATTCAGTCACCATCAAAAAGCCCGGCCCTCATGACTGCATGAGGCTTTGGGGAACATCCAGACACAAACCATTATGAACTTTAGTCACCTCTCAAATTCCAGTTCCATCTAAGGCCATCACATGGGGGATTAGGTTTAAATCTGACTTTAGGCAGACAAACATTCAGACATTAGTATCAAGTGTTAGGTAATGGGAGACCCAAGACAGCAGGCCTTACTCTATGCTGGGTTGCCAAGGGTCCCTTCTATGTGTTTGCTGTCCTGTTCAAAGAATTGAGTAAGACAAGCGGGGTGTGGTTGTACCCACCCCTTGAAACCAGTGCTCAAGAGGCTGAGGCAGGAGGACTGCTATGAGTTTGAGGCCAGCCTGGACTACAAAACAGGAGCCTGTCTCAAAAAAAGAAAAAAAAAAAAAAAGAATTAGCCAAGATAAATAAAGAATTTAAAAGTTTTTACATTTATTCAGGGATTGAAGGTAATATTAAAAGTAAAAGTAGGAAAAGAAATGTGCTCTGGAAGGCAAGTGTGGGCCAGTTAAGGTAGGAAAAGAAGTTGCAGGGCAGTGTCTCGCTCTGTAATTCAGGCTGGCCTTGAACTTCCGGGGATCCTCCTACCTCATCCTCCTGAGTGCTGAGATTACAGGCAGAGCCACCACACTGGGCTGGCTGGAGTCTTTCGCATATCCGTTCTCACATAGGTCAGGGCCATTCCATGTCAGGCTTGGAAGCTCTTCTGCCCATGTGTCCTGGCCATGATTGCTAGGTCTCAGTGACTGGCAGGTCAGGCCCAATTGTCCAGCTGATTTGCCATGCCCTAATCTCCTGCCTCACCCCCCATGACAAATCCCATAACTCTTTGTAGGGTCCTGAGATTGTGGATATCCCTATCTTCACGTGGCTGCTTCAGCTATAAAAGGCTGTAGGCCTTACCTACGGGGGATTATGTTCTCTCTAACAACCTTAGGACGCTGTTTCTCACCAGCTGAACTAAGGAAAACCTGTCAGGAGACAATGAGAAAAAAGTTAGTGTCTACATGTGGAGCTGGTTCAATGGGAAAAAGCTTGATATATTTACCAGGAAGAGTAATTTCATTATTCGGGTGGAGGTGTAAAGCTCAAATACGAGGTGGAATAGGTCACCTTTCCATATCTTCTTGTGCAGGCAAAGAGTATGTTAGATTGCCAGTGTAAAGATCATGATTGTACTTACGTACACTTGGAGAAGACCTGGACTCCTGCTTTTAGAAGAGAAGCCTTGGATCCTCCAGAGGTTCCCAAGAGTGCCTTTCTTTTAACAAAGAACATGGTCTGGCATTGCCAGGGTTATTGTGCAAGCTTTGTTGTGCAAAGAATGGTCAAGTTTTGTCGACCTGGTAGGTGGTTGCTGGTACTCCAGTCCTGTGAAAATCGAGTAAACATTTCCCATGGAAAGTTTCTATAATTTATCACAGTGTCCCTTGAGGAAGGTTCTTGGGTATTGGGAATAAGGCTATGGCCTTCAGGGGTTAGAAGACTTTCATCTTGCTTCAATTTCAGCCTTTTTGGATTCCCAGAGAGAGTTTAGACATGCTCCTTTAGTGTCTCTTGCAATGAAAGACAGTGACTTGCTTTGAAAGAGAGGCTGTCTCTAGGAGCTGTATTCTCTCTCTCTCTCTCTCTCTCTCTCTCTCTCTCTCTCTCGTACCTTAGGGAAGGGTCTACAGGGTATTTAGGGTCTCACTACTAGATCGGACTCGTAGAGATCCACCTGTTTACAGCCTCCCAAGAGCTGGGATTACAGGCGAGCACCACTATGTCCAGTCTCAATTGCTGTCTCTGCACAGCCCAGGGGTGGGGCCAGCACAGGAGGCCTGGGGATTGAACCCCTGGCCCCTGTGCCTGCTTTCAGGTG
>NW_004524640.1:7445534-7447167 GCF_000260255.1 Octodon degus
ATTCCCAGGATGCTCTTGATGTACCTTTGTTTTTGTCTCCATAAAAAATACTTTGTGGTGTATAAGGAATCAAACTTGGGAACTTGTAGGTGCTATGTCACTGAGCTACATCCCCAGCCCACTTTTTTTTTTTAAGCAGGGTCTTGCTATGCAGTTCAGACTGGGCCTTGAACTCACTTTGTAGCCCTGGCTGGTCTTAAACTTTCAAGGATCCTCCTGCCTCAGCCTCCTGAGTGCTGGGATTCCAGGTGTGTACTACCATGCCCAGAATTACTTGGTTTGTTTTTAGTGACACTTAACTCTCCAGAAATCAGTTCTCCATTAGTCCTAAATTAACGCATAGTTCTTTCTGGACTAAATTTTCCATTATCTAAGTTTTCTGCCATGCCTTTTGATGTATTTTTCAAAATAAATCGAGCAATAATCATCCAGCACATTGAAGACACAGTTGAATGTTGGGCTGTCTTACAATTTCTTGTGCCAGATTAATTAGTCCACCACCCTTAATCTCAGCCTCCTGCAAAGCCTTAGGAGTTGGGCATTATATAGACAGTTTTCCATCCAAGTGTAACACCTGTGGCTTCTAAGCCAACTACCAGTGGAATCCTTGATCCTAATTTAAAGCTTCTGGTCATAACCTTTACTGTATGAATTCCTGTCAGCATTCTGTTCTGGGTTCTTGTCAGGATCACCTATCAGATTCTACCTAAATGATTGTAGGGCTTTTCTAGCCAACAACTCCAAACCTTTCAAAATCCCACCCAAAAACCAGATGAAAAGGCTTCTAAACCACATGATCATGTTCAGTCACATCAATGACCCATTGTTGGTACCAATTTTCTCTATTAATTAGCTTTCCTAACATTGGCACACAGGACCTGACACCCACAAATTAAAAGAAGAGTGGTTTAAGTTGGCTTTAATTTGGTTTCCGGGAATTCAGCAGGCCCAAGGCAGAAACGTCATGATGGAAGGGCAGGATGGAGCAAAGCTCCTTCACTGTTTTGGTGGCCAGGCAGAAGAGCAGGGAAAGACAGTCAGAGATGAAGGAGTAAGGGAACTCATAGACACCCGAGGCTACCATCCATGACTCACTCGGACACATGGCAGCATGCTGGACAATGCCTGACTTCAGTCTGTACTACAAAACAACAGTGATAAAAATGGCATGATACTGAAACAAAATGCACCTAAGGCTCACTGGAGAACAATAGAGAAACACTCCTGGAAACATTCAGCAGTTTGATCTTTGACAAAAGTGCCAAAAGCATATGTTGAAGGAAAAACAGACTATTCAACAAATAGTGCTGGGAAAACTGGATATTTGTTGGCAGAAGATTGGAACTGGACTCCTATCTCCCACTATTTATGAAGCTAAAATGAAAATGGATCAATATCTAAACATTAAAACAAAAATGTTGAACCTGCTGGAAGATAAAATAGGTAAAAGTCTTAAAGCCATAGGTATAGGGAAGGATTTCCTAAACGGAATTGCAATTGCACAAGAAATGACAGCAAAAATCAACAAATGGGGCCGGGGAAATGGCTCAGTGGAATAAACGCTTCCCTGGCAAGCGCAAGGGCCTGAGTTCAATCCCTGGTTCCGCAAAAAATAAATAAATAAATAAATAAA
>NW_004524640.1:7447278-7453268 GCF_000260255.1 Octodon degus
AATCAACAAATGGGATTACAGGCTGGGTATGGAGGCATATGTCCATAATTCCAGCACTCAGGAGGTTGAGGCAAGAGGATTACCCTGAGTCCAGGACTAGCCTGAGCTACATAGAAAGTCGAACTGTGTCTCATAAAACAACAAAAAATGTGATTAAATCAAATTAAAAGTCTTCTGTACAGCAAAGGAATGAATTAGTAGAGTGAAGCAACAACCTACGAAATGGGGGAAATACATTTGCCAGCTATCCCTCAGACAGAGGACTAATATTGAGGCTATACAAGGAACTCAAAAAATTAGACCACCTAAAATAAAAGGCCAAATCAAGAAACGGGCAAGTGAAATTAACAAAGAATTCTCAGAGGAAGAAATACAAAAGGCCACACAAATGTACAAAATATACTGAACATCTCTGGCCATTAGGAAATGCAAATGAAAACAGTGCTAGGATTCCACCTTACACCAGGAAGAGCAGCGGTCATCAAGAAGTTGGGGGCCAGGGAGATGGCTCAGTGGAATAAGTGCTTCCCTGGCAAGTGCAAGGGCCTGAGTTCAATCCCCGGTTCTGAAAAAAAAGAGAGAGAAAAGTCAAAATAACTCATGCTGTCATGGCTGCAGTGAGAATGGAATGACTTGTCCAAAATAAGTGGAGCATTAATCACCCAGCAGCATTGATGATACAGCTGAATGTTGGGCTGTTGCTGGGCATACCAACCAGTACAAACATTATGGAAATCAGCCTGGAGCTTCCTCACATGGCTATAATCAGGAAATCCAGATAACCCAGTATCTTCTCCAAAGGACTTCAGACACCATGCTCCAACATAGCACTGCAGTAGTCTCTTGCAATGTCGCAGTTCGACTTTCATGGACTCACTGTTTTGTGGGGTTTCAGAAAATATTGATTTAGATTATCTCAGGTATTTTGCTATATCGTGGGATTTTGTGGTAGTATACAGTACTATATACATATTTATATGCAAAGTAGTTATGGTTTTAATGATTTTTCCCTAAAAACTCAAAAATATATTATAAATGTTAATTCTCACATATTAAAAGAATATTAAATCAAAAGAAAACACACTGTTTACAGTCTGTATATCTTTAGCAGATGAATACTGTAACACACAGTGTGTGTGTGATGCTAAAATTATGGAGGTTTACAAATTCAGAAAATGGTTAAAAACGTTAGAAGTGTTTTTAAAAGTGTGGGAAAGGTCTATAAGAGTGTGGGAAGAGTTTATAAAGCCTTACAATTTATATAAATACTAAAATTATATATATATATATATTTTTTTTTTGTGGTATTGGGGATTGAACTCAGCACCCTGTACTTACCAGGCAAGTACTTATTCTACTGAGCTATCTCCCTGGGACCCTATACTAAAATAAATATAACATAGTTACTTTGCTGATTTTTTCACTTATTATGGAGGTGTCCAAAATGTAACCTTCATGATAAGTGAGGGACCAGGGTACATGCACACCATTTATAATGACATAATTCGTAATAGCTACATCTATAAAACCTTTAATAGATGATTGGATCAAGAAAATGTGCTATGTATACATATTTGGCTATAAACAAGGGCAGATTTAGCTGGGTGTGGTGGCATATTCCTGTAATCCCAGCACTTGGGAGGCTGAGGCAGGAGGATTTCTATAAGTCTGAGGCTAGCTTGTATTAATAGTAAGATCCTATTTCTTTTTTAAAAAAATTTTATTTGTGTGTGTGTGTGTGTGTGTGTGTGTGTGGCCAGCTCAGCCCACCAGGGGGCGGGGCTGGCTGGCATGTGGTGCTGGGGGATTGAACCGCAGTCCCTGTGCTCTGCTAAGCTTGCTCTAAGTAGGTGCTTTCTACCACTGAGCCATCTCACCAGCCCCTAAGATCCTCTTTCAAAAAAGCAAAAATTCTCAAAAAGGACAAGTTCAAGGGGCCGGTGAGATAGCTCAGCAGACTAATGCGCCTGTTTAGGCAAGCTTAGGCAAGTGCAGGGACCATGGTTTGATTCCCGGCACCACATGCCACGCCAGCCCAGCCCTCAGGGTGGGATGAGCCAGCCAGAGTCTGGGCATAATGGTGCACACCTATAACCCCAGTGCTGGGGAGGCTGGAAACAGGAGGATCACTATGAGTCTAAGCTGCATAGTGAGACCCTGCAACAACCAAATACATAAAAAAAAGGACAAATTCAAGACATTTGAGGAAAAATGGATATACCCAGAATGTATAAATATTAAACAAAATATATTAGACATGCTTAACTACCATATAATAACTCTCATTTGTGTAAGGCAAAATACAATCAAAGAGCCCAATAAAGGAACTGAGAAGTGGCTCAGGAGACTGCGGGTAAGGAGGGAGTGCTAGAATTAAGAACAAAGATATATGCAATGTACAGGAACCTAATAACCTCAATGCATGTAAACTTTATATGTCATACATGTGAGACAAGATTAACAACATCAACAAGAATGGGGGAAAGGGATTTAGAAGAAGAGGGAAAGAGGTGAGAGGGAAGGAGAAGGGGAGTAAAAAGAACCAAGGGTCCTTGGAGATAGCTCAGCAGTCCAAGTGCCTGCCTGGCAAGCACAAGGACTGGGTGTGATCCCTGGCACCACATGCTGTGCCGGCCCCGCCTCTGAGCTGAAGAATGAGACCCTGTACTAAAAGAGAACCAAGCTGTATTATGTACCTGAACTTACTCTCCAAGATTATAAACTGTATATACTATAAACATACAATAATAAAATATTTATAAAGAGAAATGTGTGCCATCAGTCCCTGTATAGCTCTCAAGCTAATCAAGTTCACATCCACCCTGTGCATCGCAGGGACTATCATTCTAAACACTAACTACTCGCAATCTGTGAACACAGACTGCCTCTCTATTGGAATGTGTCATCTTTCATTTCTTTCAGTGATGTACAGTTTGCCATATGCAAATCTTTCCCTTTCTTGATTAAGAGACACCAATGACTGAAGGTGATCTCTATACATGAGACAGGAGGGTAGGGCAAGGTAAAAGTGTCTGGGGAAGTGGGTGTGACTCATCAACTACAAGATCCCAGAACACATGCACCGAACTGCTCCCAAAGCCCTGCATGTGGACTTCTCGTAAGAACTGGACAAGGCTTTGTATAGGATGGCCTAGGCCTGACATCCACCTGAGAAGTGGGATCGCAGCGCTGCCTCGCAGGACCTGCATGTGGAAGTTCTCCTGGGTTTCCTTGAGATCTGAACAGCATAAGAGCACACAGACACCTCAAAGAGCACCCTGTCACGGCTTTCCTAGTCATAGCCCACCCTGTGTCTCCCAGACTCTACTGTTATCTTGCTTTTTCCTCTTGAATTCAGCCCGATTGAGCTCTGCCAAGCTAGTTTTTCCCTCACTCCTTTCTTTTAATTTTTCAAATAAGCTTTGCTACTCTTTTTTTTTTTTTTTAATTCATTTCACCCAATCGTTTGAAATGAAAAGAACCTGGAAACCAGCTCCAGAAGGACACGAGAGCAGCATGAGACCTGGTGACATTTAATTGGTGAGCCAATTTTAGAAAGAGCCACCCAGTCAAACTAGTGCTCTACAGATGCAGCTTAAAGGTTGTGAGTGCAGCTTTGGCAGAAAGGCTCTGTAAAAAGAGGGGAAAATGCCTGTCTAATTAATCTACATGTACCTAAAATATTAACAGAATTGTTCTTGCCTGTAACTGATGCATTTCCACAGCTGTCTCTGTCCCTAAAACCAAAGGGGCTGGCAGCTATCCTGATTTATGCCTGTTAATGAAGAAACAAGTGAATAAACAGTCCCAGCTCTATTTAACAGAGCTACCAAGCCACCCAGCTCTGTGAGGGCCAAATTTGTAACTCTGTGTAAGGTAGATCACCAGAGCCAAATATCTGAATTTAGGCTCAGTGAACACAACCTTTGAGATTGTTTTGGTTCTTTTTTTTGTTAGGTTTTTAAAAATTAATTTTATTGAGAAACAAGTAGTAATGAGACAGTTTCAAAACAGGTTAGTAGGACAGTTACAATAATTAATACATTGCATATTGTTGTCTTTGTAGTAATTATTCTTAGTACAAGATGAAGACATGATATGCAGACATGATATACTGTCCAAACTCTATTAGTACAAATCTTACTTTTCATTGAATTAAGAGAAAGAAGCTGTATATCTATCCTAACTATTTTGTATATATAGTTACAAAATGGTCCTTCATTTATATCTCCCTTCTTCATTTAGTTTTGTCAGAGATGGGTATTCCACTTCCATTTAAATATTGTAGGTGCGTGAATGTTTTGGTTCTTCAATTAGACTCTACATGTTTTTCCAAGTCTCTGGCCAATGCAACAACCCCAAAAGAGACATAAGAATTAGGCAGGAAGAAAGGAAAGCATTATCTTAAATGCCAGTAGAACTGTTGGAGAACGAGGCTCTTTCTCTATGAGCTCCCTGGTGATCAGAGTTGGGATGTGGACAGACCCTTAGGGCTGTGAGGCTGGGAAGCAACTAGGCAAGTGGAATGAACCGCGTAGAGCAAACAATTTCCCTGACTCTAGCCTGGTTTTTGAGCAGTGTAGGAATGCTGAGCAACTGAACTTTTAAATTGTGTGTTAGAAAGCCCCAAGCTCCAATTGGTCAGTTTTATTTTATTTTATTTTAAGGAGACAAAAATACTCAATAAAATGATACAGAATTTCAAAACAAAATGATAAGAAATCAACAACAGTCACTATATTGTGTATTGCTGTCTTCACAGTAGTTGCTCAGATTACCAGGTAGAGGCATGAAAAATTGATCAATATACAATGCAACTGTTCCTTTCAATAAACTAACAGAAATTAGTACAATTGTCTCAACTATCTTGTGTGTATATGCATTATCCTTTTTTCCCCTTCCTTCTTTTCTGTATTCCCCCATCTCAGTCCTTTTTTAAAATTATTTATTTATTTTTATTTATTACATTTATTTATTGTGTGTGTGTGTGGCCAGCTCAGCCCACCAGGGGGTGGGGCCGGCTGGCATGTGGTGCTGGGGGATCGAACCGCGGTCCCTGTGCTTTGCCAAGCTTGTTTCAAGTAGGTGCTTTAGACCACTGAGCCATCTCTCCAGCCCCTATCTCAGTCCTTTTCATTTGAGCAGTTTCTTGCTGTCTCACTATACCTATTGTACCTTTTGGATCTTCTTTATGCTTTACACTAAGGAGACAATATGGTTTGGTCAGTTTAACCCAGTGAGTCCACTTGTAGTAGAAACATGCCTGATGCTGAGCGCACTCCAGTGCTCTGCTTACTGACAAGAACACCTAAAGGACCTCCTTTGGGAATGCTTTCAGGTCCCTTCCCGAGTGGAAGGTCTTCCTTTGTATGATTGCTTTCTCAGTAAACTTCCCTATGTGCAACTTCCCTCTTCTGTCCACAGTTTCATTCTTTGATGTCTTGAAAACCAAGCCAGTCTTTCAGTAACAGTATAATGAGGACATTCTTCTGTATAGCCCACCATTGGCCTTTCCCACATGTCGTCCCATGGATGACTGCAGCTGTCACTCAGGGCTGTCCTATGGCTCCCACACCTTGGAGGAGCAGAACCAAGCCCATGCTCTCTCTTTATTTATTTATTTCTTTTTGGTGGAACTGGGGATTGAACTAAGGCCCTTGTGATTGAACTCAGGCCCTTGCACTTGCCAGGGAAGTGCTTATTCCACTGAGCCATCTCCCCGGCCCTCCCATGCTCTCTTGAAAGGAGGTGAATCCTGTGGAAGATTCAGAAGAATGGGTTGAGGAGTGCATAGCCCCATGCTATATTGAATGCCTGTTGGCAACAAAGGGCTTAACACCCTATACAGCTCAACTCTGTTTAAACAATCTGTAGATAAAGAACTTCGGTAAAAGACACCCCACTCTCGTAGCCCTCCTTTTTCTCTAATTTTGGTCTGCAAACTTAGGTTGTTAACCATCCAGAAGACAAGCTTATTGTTATTATCAAAC
>NW_004524640.1:7454290-7455631 GCF_000260255.1 Octodon degus
TTTTTTTTTTTTTTCCTGAACCCAATAAAACAAATCTAGATTTATTTTTCTTTAAACAATTGCCAAGAGTGGAATCTCTCACAAATAGAAGGCACAACATTTTTGCTCTAGTTGTTATTTGGATGAGAGGTTAGTCTTTTTTTTTTTTTCTTATTTATTTTGTTTAACAAATACAAATGAAAAAATTCTAGCTCAAAAAAAAATCTAACAGTTCAAGAAAAGCCTATCAATTGCATTCTAGACATTCAAACTTATCTTACAATTTAAATTTCAATAGTAAAAACAATAGCTTTTAGAACTGCTTTGTGATCAATATCAAAAGAAAAGTTCTATTAACACAGTTTATTTGCTTTTCAACTATATCAGTGAGAAGAGTTTTTCAAATTTCCCATGCGACCATTTTTCAACATCAGAAGAATCATGACTTGCAAAGAAACACTTTGGATTTTTCCTGCCTCCAAAATGTTTATCAAAGCCTGTACTTCTTCCAGGCTTTCGATACACATAAAAAATAAATAAATATTCCAATGACTGAAACATACCAAATGTCAGTAATAAGAGACACATTCCTTTGGGGAAATGTCTGTTTACAAAAATAAAATCCAGTCTATATGTGCCAAGTAAGCAAGGAAATTCAGTTTTTTTTTTCCTTTAAAAATGTGTTACTCTCTCATGCCATCGCCCAGCCCACCTGGGGGGCCTCCAGGTCCCCGCTGGCAATTGTCTCCACGATCCCCTTCCCTGGCAGTATGGGTCTTCTTCTCTTCCACATTCACAAGGACTTCACCTCTGAACATGACGGGCCTGTTGCTAAGGACCTTCTGCACAGGCTCAGCATCCCACAATTGTGTAGCTTCCCACCACTGTTTATGCGCAGCTCCACCACATTCCCATAATTTTGAAAGGGAACAAACCAGTACCTCTGTACAGAAATAAACCTGAAAGACCCGATGCAAGGTGGTCTGCAGGCTGACGTCTGCATGGCGCTCAAGTAAGCTGCTTCAAGAGCGAAGATTCCACTCCATTTCATCTTCTTCTTCTTCCTTTTTTTTTTTTTTTTGTATTTAGGACAAGGTCTACAGGGTGTACAGGGTCTCACTGCTAGACCGGATTTATAGTGATCCTCTTGTTTACAGCTTCCCAAGTTCTGGGATTACAGGTGTGTGCCACCACACCCAGTCTGTATCTGCATCTCAGCATACCCCGGGGGCAGGGCTGGCACGGCAGGCCGGGGGGATAGAACTCCTGGCCCCTGCCTCTGCCTAAGAAGGCACTTTAATCTGCTGAGCTATTGGTCTCAAACTCTCAATGATCCTCTTGCCTCAGCCTTCTCAATGCTGG
>NW_004524640.1:7456166-7460994 GCF_000260255.1 Octodon degus
AGATCGCTGTGCTGTTTCACTAGAGGCGTGTTCCTCCTGGCTCCCCTTGTACTTCAAGTTTTGCCTTTGATCTTTCTTTATGCCCTGCTCTTCCCTCCTCAGTTATGTAAGCGTCTGATCAACTCTGCAACTGGCACCAACACAGGAGCTTAAGACTTGAAAGGGAACTTCCACTGGACTGGAAAGGAGTGAAATAGTCTACTTATAACTACAAACTTAAAACCTGTAAAAGAGTTATTATAAATCAACTTGTCCAACTACATCTGAGTTGCGCTATGGTTTTATAAACAGATTGTCCTATGTCTATCTAATCTCTAACTGTTTACCATAGCTATAGCTGTTTTGTTTGAACTCAACAAATCTTTTTTGTCTTTTTGCCTTCCTGTATTTTAAAAATATTTGTCTATAACTTAAGTTGGCTTTTGGATAAATTTCATCACAGTTATGGACATTCTTCCACCCAGGTTGCCAGCTGATCAAAAAGATGTCAAGACTGGTTTTACGGATGCAATGCATATTGTTGTCTGTGTACAATAACTTGGAGTCTTCAATTGGTCAAAAATAATGTGCTACTTGTTGTTACCATCTGTTTCTCATAGGTCATCAAAAACTTTTAAAGATAATTAAATGGGACCCTCCTGGCTTAGAGAAATTGTTGGAACAGACTCCCCTTGGCGAATGAGGAGCAGATGCCTGGAAATATCTTCTTCCAGTCTTTCTTTACTAATGGGACCCCAATAATTTCCATAGTCTTATGGGAGACATACCCCAGTAAACATTGTTAAACATATCATTGTGGTATATTTACTTTGGTCATCATCAAATGACTAAGTTTTCTGTGAGTAAAATAATAATGTTCCGTTAAAATATGGTCTCGATCCAAAACTAAATTAAGAGACAAGGTTTCTATATAGCTATATATGTTTTATTTATTTCTTTATTTTTAAAGCAATCTTTTTTTTCCCCCAGTACTGGAGATTGAACTCAGGACCTTGTGCTTGTCAGGCAAGCACTTATTCTACTGAGCTATCTCCCTGGCCCACATTCATTATTGCTAATTTCATGGCGTACTAAACGTAGTCATGCCTTCCAAGTGAATAGGTCTTCTAAGAAGTAAAAGTAGAATTATTTATGGTGATAACTTTTTCCTAGACACAGATATCTACCTTTCTCTTGTACTGCTTGTGATAAAAGGTGTAAGTCAAGTCATCATGAGACCACCAGTTAAATGATAGTTTAAAAAAGAGGGCTGGGGCTGGGGAGATGGCTCAGTAGGCCTGGAAAGCACAAAGTCCTGAGTTCAATCCATGGCACTGCAAAAAATAAAAATTAAAAATAAAAGAGGGGCTTATATGATGTTATATTAAAAGGGTAACAAATTAGGGGCTAGGAAGATAGCTCAGTGGTCTAAGTGCCTGCCTGGCAAGCACAAGGACCCAGTTTTGAATTCTGGTATCACATGTCATGCTGGACCCAGAACTCTGGGTGCCCTGTGCTGGCCACCAAAACTGGGCATGGCGATGCATGTACACCTGTAATTCCAGTGCTGGGGAGGCTGATACAGGAGGATCACTGTGAGTCTGACCTGCAAAGCAAGACCCTGTACCAAACAAATAAATAAATGATTAAAAATAAAAATTAATAAAAGGATAACAAAATAGATGAAAGCTTCTTTATATCCTGGATAGAGATGATTAACTAAAACATCTATTCTAAACCAAGATAAGCATCTAAGTGTGTTATAAAGATAGTATGATCATGATTGTCTTGTTAAAATACTGTGCCTGGCTCTTAATCTCAATTTTTCTCTGTAAAGTATGTAATTGTTGTTGGTGAACATTCTGCAGAGATACAACTACTAAACCAACCATAGTTCATAGGATACAACAGTCCTCTGGCTGTATTTTATTCTTCACATTTTGTATTTTGATATCTAGGTGAAGTTATAATAGTGGAACTCACTGCTCCCACTGTAATACTGTTTCTCAAGTTGCAAAGGGTGATTCAATTGAATCACTTCTATCTTTTATATTAGAGACATTAATCCCTGTTCTAATTTAATGGGACCTTTAACCTATAGTAATCAAGAGACTGATTTGTTGGTATTTTAACTTGACAAGTGATGCTATTCACTATCATACTTTTCTCTCATCATTGAGACAAAATACCTGACAACCAAACTTAATGGAGAAAAGGTCTATTTATCTCACAGTTTGTAGAGGTTTCAGTTCATAATTGGCTGGCTCCAAAGCTCAGTGGTACATGACAGAAGGGCAAGTTCGTGGTGCCAGAAGACGGCAAAAGCAACAAGGGAGGAGAGTAAGTGAAAAGATGCTTTCCATCCTTTATATTGTATGCAGGCCACTTGCTCTAGGGCAGAGGTAGAATTTAGAGTCTTAATCCTAGCATTGGACCATGAACCAAGCACAGACTTTAGATGCTCACTGCCACAAATGCATGAGGCTTTGGAGGACATCTAGAAAGAAACACGACAATCACATCTCATCCTTTGAACAGTTACTGTATATTTAGGTCTCAGTAGATGCTTATTCTCTCATGATTCATGCCAGCTGCCATGGGGAGAAAAGGTGGTACACATTGTTTATCTGCCTTTGCTGTGATAGGAGTTCTGTGTACAATGAAACTGATGATAGGCCCTCATGTGTCAGTAAGGCCTTATCTTTATTCTTGCAACTTTGGCATATTAAACATCTTACATGCATCCCTTGTAATCCTTGAGGCCAAGCCAGAGTAAGTGTGCATAATTTACTTTAACAAGGGCATACGCCTGTGTCTCAGTCACTCTTCTCTTGTTGCTGGGACAAATACCCGACACCCAAAATGAAGGAAGAAAAGGTTTATTTAGCTCACAGTTACTGGAGGTTTCAGTTCATATTCAGCTGGCTCCAAGGCAGAGTGGCAGAGAGCAACCTTTCATGGCAGAAGCAAAGAGCAAGAGAGCTAAGGGAGTGGTAACAACTCAAGCAGCTACTCTCCTTATATTGTAACGCAGATTACCTGCCCTAGGGTAGGTGCAGCATCCACAGCCACAATAATCAATCACAAACTCCAGAAGCCACCCTATGACTGCCTGAGGCTTTGGGGGGACAACTAGACATAAAACATAACAGCCTGGGTCCAGCAGACCCATCCCTTACTTTTCTACTGCACATTTGTCCTTTAGTATAGTAGTAACTGACTATGCATCTCAGCACCTTTCCCTGAGGGATGTAGTAAGTAGTGTATGTGTTTACATACTTTGTATGATGAATAGAAAGGTGTGTGTATATGTACAAAAATGTCAAAGCAGGATTTGACACAATTATGCTCCATCCAACTAGTTTTGTATGTGTTTACTTGAGCATCACAGAGGGTACAATAAACCCACAATACTGCAGGATTTGTTTTTAAAAGGTTCTTCTGATTTTTCTGGTAGAAGTAGCCCAGTTCAGTAGAATGGAACATGAAAAACTAGATTTCCAAGTTTTGGAGGTTAAAAGTGAATCATCAGGTTAATCACACATGGTTCATGAGGATGACCCACTATGGTAACATGCATGCTTTCGTAACAGAAGGGTGGTGCGGGTGTTTGATGATGATGATGACTTTGATCTTGGCCGTATGAACCAAAATTCCTGTGACAGTCAAATGGAGCAAGAATCGACTGATACAGGCACAGGGAATGCAGACCTCCTTGATTCAGATGACCAAAAAACCCCAGCAATGCGAGTACATATTTGATTAGTTGAAATACTGCAAAATGACCATGCAAGCAAATTGAGTGACCCAATGTTAGAATTAGGTTCAAAACTATAGTGAAGGTCTTGGCAGAGGAGAAACGTATTGGACAAAGCACCAGTCCTCTTCCTCTTCTTCTTCCTCTTCCTCTTCTTCCTCGCAGAACAAGGGATTGAACTCAGGCCCTTGCACTTGCCAGGCAAGTGCTTATTCCACCAAGCTATTTCCCTGGCCCCCAGTGTTGGAAATTCTAACAAATAAAATGCTATGAGATGCTGAAATACATAAACGCCGATATGGATATAAAACATTTGTATGCACCAAAATTAGTATTCAAAAAATGTATTTGTTTTGACACCTCAGTTCAATAGCTGAGCTGAAAGCATTCATAGGTCTGCTGTATTTAGCATGGGTTTTTTATAGTGATCACAGGAATGTAAAAGACTTATGGAAAAGCAATGGGTCAAAATCTGGCACAAAAATGTATGCCCTTGTAGATATGGGGACTTTCTGTGCTTTCAATTTAGACATTTATTCTGGAGTTCATCCATCAGGTCCTCCTTGTTTATAGAGGATTGAGACTGGAGCTTCTAAGAGATCATTTTCTAAGAGAACAGAGGAGAAAAATATTTCTGCTCAGAGAAAAGTACAAAAACATTGTGAAGCACACTCGTAAGATGACAGGTGAATGGGCAAGTGCAGCATCACAAGGACCTACTATGAGAATAGGAAAGTTAAGAAGTCTTTCTCATAGTTTTTTCCTATAAGAAAGTACAGGAAAAAAAACCATACATGCTGAGAGGGTAAGCAATACTTGTGCATAGAACATGAAGTTGTCATGTATAAAGACTGCCTTGAGCATTGAAGCAACAATTGAAGCGAAGCTCATTTCTGTGGTATATTTTGTTTATGTTTATTTAACATAGGTTTTTATTTCTGATGTTATCTTTTAGGTTTTATAAGCAAATAAACAGCTGATATGAAAATTTTGATGTCTATTCTAAGCACTTATTGCATATTTGATATTTTATTTTGTTAACATCTTATTTCTCTGCTAAGTGGATGTTGTACAGTATAGCAGGAAGCTGCT
>NW_004524640.1:7474113-7475036 GCF_000260255.1 Octodon degus
TTTTTTTTTTTGTGACAAGGCCTTGGTGTATAGTCCCCAATGGACTTAAACTCATTATGTATCTCAGGCCGGCTTCAAACATGAGATCTCCTGCCTCAGCCTCCCAAATGCTGTGATTATACGTGTGTACCACCATACCTTAAAATATGAGTTTAAAAGTTAATATTATTTGAGTGTTTACTCATTGTAAAATCTTTTCAGCAGTCAGTTCTTCACTGGTAAAATAAATAATTATTGTCACAAATATATACATATACACATATATATATTTTGATACCAATGTAAGTTTTATCTAATGTTAAAATAATGCTCTCTTTTACATCTGACACTAACTAAAATAAAATTTTCAATGTGATTTTACTGAGATAATAAAAATGTAATGGTCTCATAGTTTTGGCATAAGATCAAAATTATTCTAAAATACTAATGGTGTTTGTAAATAGAATATCATGTCCGCATCTTGTACAGCAATTAACCACTAGGAAGAATGTATGCAATGTGTCAATTATTGAAGTTGTCCCACCAATTTGATTTGAAACTGTCTCATTGCTATTTATTTATCAATAAAATTATGAAAAAATAAAACTTATACACACTAAGAAAATTAAAAATTAAAATACTGATCTAGAATATAGTTTAGAGACCCAGCCTAAGCCCAGGCATGACAGGTGTGTGGGAGAGCTTCCACACTCCCTTGCGCCCGCTGGACCTCTCCAGACCAAGCCCAGGCCTTGCATACAGGCCTGGGGTGAAACTCTGCAGCTGAAGTCCCTACAGGGAGAGTAGGGACCAGCACTGCCCAGCTAATCCAGGAACAGAACATCTTGCCAGAGGGGCACAACCGGTTCACTCCCAAGGGCTGCAGCAGGAAGGAGCTGAGCACAGGAGCCAGACCCAAGCCAGGCACAACTGGATGAACTCAA
>NW_004524640.1:7475136-7477631 GCF_000260255.1 Octodon degus
TGTGATAATTGAAGTCAATATTATTTTTTGTAGGGTGTTATTGGTATTTTCATTGTATTTCATAGGAGAATTTATTTCTGATGTTCCTTTTAGACTTTGTATACTAATAACCAGTTGATGTTGAAGATTTTGATTCTTTTTTATAAACAATAAATATTAAACATTGAACACTATTTCTATAATATTTTCCTGTTGTACTCAGTGTTTCATATAATAAAATTCATAAAATTAAAATTAATAATTTATCAATATGAATATTGTAAAGGATAAACATGAGTATAACAGAACTACATTTATATGTATTGGTGACAAAATTAGTCTTATGCTCCAACCAGCTATAAACACAACTACAAAAACAAAACTGGGGAGTACAACTACCTCCACAAGAACACTTATGTCTTCCTGTCTTTACCTTAAAATTTTTAAACCCATTTGCAGAAAGTAAATACACTCCTTCAGAACTTGATTGGCAAAAGGACAAACTGATAATCATGCTTCAGGCTCGTGTCCTGCAGGACCTCCAAACAAGAAAGTAGGATGGCCCAGTGTAGCCGTAGTGGTTGACGCATTGTGTCGCCTTCAGAAATGAGAAGCTTAGAAGCTTAACTAAGTGACTCAACAGGGTCCAGGGTCCTGAGCCCATGCAAGAGGAGGGCAGAAGGATGGTGTGGGCGATAGCTCGCATATAATGTAAGGGAAGAAAGAGGCCTGCTTTCCTCTTTTGCTCTTGTTGCTTTTGCTGTCTTCTGCTGCCTTGATGGGTCACCTTTGTGCAAAGCCACCCTGCTTTTCAGCCAGCTGATTACACCTGAAACCTCCATAAACCACGAACTAAATAATCCTTCCTCAATTTGGGGCATCAGGGTTTCTTTTATCTCAGCAATGAGAGAAAAGTAATTAAGACAGTAGTCAGTAACATAGGGACAGACAATGGAACACTGGTGGGGGCCATTCCAGGACGTGTGACTGTGAAAGGAGATCTCCAAACTCATGGTGAAGTCAGCTGCCATCAGCTCCACCACTGCAAGCCTTCTCAAGGATGACCCTGGAGGAGACACCTCAGGCTTCCATGACCACATGAGCAACAAGGCTGGTGCTGAGGGGGCAAGTTCTAACAATGACCCAGGAGGCTGAACGGCTGGAGATGAGACCGGGTCTCCTGCAAACCCTGCAACGTGTGTTCATTGCCATGGTGGCCATCATCGCCTGTCCTGTATGTATAAGCCCAGTGTCAGGGAAAGGAAAGAATACTGGGCTTATGTGCCTAATTCTCTTTATTATGACCACTTACATGGACTGATCCCCTCTAAGTTTATCATGATCAATTAAGATTGGATTCCAGGATGCTTTATGGTTCTAGGAGCTGTAGATTCTGATATTACTCTGAATTATACATCACACTTTCTATATCCACACTTATGCATCAAGCGTAAGTCCTTACAATCTAATTATTGCCTTCAGTTTTGGATGACCCACTACAAAGAACAATGAAAGCTTTGGGGAATGGAATCTGATAATATCTGAGGAGCACATGATGTTCCTCCATGTGCACAATATACATCTTGGGGAGACACATGATTCTGTCCCTCACCACTTCCTGCCACTCCCCAACATCCTGCTTTGGAGATACATGGAAAACAAATATACATAAATCAACTTGAGTTCACAGACAAGGGCCCTTGCTGGAGATTAGAAGGGAGAGATGATAATCTCTCACCTCCTCGCAGGTGGTACATTGGCAATATTATGTCAATTATTAGGGAAGAAACATCTCTGTCACTTATCTATCGATGAGGGACAATTTGCATGGTAAGGGCTTGGCTCCAGCCTGTCTTTACCTCAGGCCATCGTTACTGACAAACCCAGACTCCTTCAGGGGACGTTTTGGAAACTGGCGCTTTCCTATTATGTTGGTGATAAATGGAAGGGACATTTATAAAACTTTGCTGGTAATACCTCCATTATCCAAATTTGGAAAAACGATATCACACAGTTTTCCATGTGTACACACAACCCTATGTTTTCTTGTATGGGACTACTGAATGGAACCTTATCTCATGTACATATAGAGGATGTGTGTTGAGCCATTGTATATCTACTAATACATTAGCAAATAAGACTTTACTAGTCTTGGGGCGTATGTCCAGAGTCTGAGTGTCCATGAATCTTAGGGAACCATGGGCTGATACTCCTGCTAGTATTTACCTATTGCAATCACGGATTGATCACTGAACAAAAAAGATGTTAGGACTGATTATTACAGAAATTGTCTAATATTATCAATTTATACATTTGCTGTATCTCCTGTAGTTCTCATTCATTCTGTACAGATGGCTCACTTTGTAGATAGTTGGGCAGAACTTCAGACACGGAGTGGGGAATGCACAGTATTCTACCTGTCCTTGTGACTGCAAAGTTACAGTCACAAATAAGCATTTTAGAGACCACTATAAGGTGGACGGGAGATCAAATACGAAGTCTGCAGTCACAACAGG
>NW_004524640.1:7485926-7488785 GCF_000260255.1 Octodon degus
CTAAGGTTATAACTGCACCAAAGCTCTGCACCAAAGGTCAGAGGACAGTGCTGTACAAAATGATAAAGAGAAGGAGCAAAATGCAATCTCAGGCCCTGAGCCCACCCAGAACAAGTGCAGAGGACACTAGCACAGAAGAAATTAGGAATCACACAGCTGAAATGTCTGAATCAATAGAGTCTGAAGTATAGAATATAGTTTATTTAGTTAGCATATGAATGAGGCAACCAGCTCAGGAAGGAGCCTGAGATACTCAGGCACTCAGCCACATTACTGTGAATTAAAATAAGAATAGATAGTGTACTAGGTCTCTGACTAGAAATGAGCATTCCTCAGGCAATGTGGAATGCAGCCCCTCCCTTGTACAGTAGACCACCACCAAGTTCCTGAGTTTTGAGAAATTTAAAATGCAATAAACTTCTGTGACAAGAATATAGACCACCCCCTCCTAAAGAGAGTCATTCCCAGCAAAATTCCTGAGATCTATAGAAGTTATCATGTAAAATAACCCGTTTTCATTCTAAGATTCCAGTTTACTGTAAACACCATGTAAAATAACTGGGCTAGAGAACATGAGTTTTAATTGTTCTTTTCTTGAAACTTCACAGGGACACTCTTGATGGATATCCACTAAACAATTAAGTAATTCCTATGCTCCATCTTTTATCAGTAATTCTAAATTTAAGGGGCCATGTGACAAACCAGTCAAACCCCTCCTGAAGTTCAGGAGAGTTTTTCTTATTTGTCATTAAACATTCTGACAGTGCCAGTCCTATGGAAAACCCACTACTATTTTGGACTACTGGACTATGTTGGAATATTTTGCTGAATTCAAGCACCTACAATATTTAAATGACAGTAGAATACCCATCTCTAACAAAACTAAACAAAAAAGGGGATACAAATGAAGGACCATTTTGTATTTGTGTATACAAAATAGGATAGATATATAGCTACTTTCTCTTAATTCAATGAATAAAAAGATTTGTTCTAATAGTGTTTGTGGACAGGATATCATGTCTGCATTTTGTACTATGAATAACCACTAAGAAGACAATAATATGCCATATATTAATTATTGAAACTGTCTTACTAATTGGTTTTAGAACTGTGTCATTGCTATTTGCTTCTCAATAAATTTATTTTTTAAAAAAGAAAATATAACCTTTAGAAAAGGAAAAAAACAATTCTTAACTTCCTTCTTTTCTTCCTGACTTTATTCTTTGCAAGCAAGATTACATTTGCTCTTGTTACTTTGATTTTACATATCTCCTGTAAAAGTTTATAACTGCTATCTGGTACACAGATGTCTTTGATTCTACAAGAATGTAACTTCTAATAAACAATCCAAACTGATGGCCATCAGCTACTTTATGTTTTACAGTGCCCTGTTGTCCAGAAAAGGTTTTAATAATTTAGATTAGGACCTGCTGCTTCCTCTTCAAGAGTGGCCTAACTGACCTTCCTGATATTCTCTTGTGGAATTCAAGAAACAGGAAATGCTACAGGGGAAACAGGAAGATTTTACCTAAGTGTACACTGACTCAGTCAGGCTTGTGTCCAAACAGGCTAGGCACCAAACAAAGGAAGAAACTCCTTATTTTATGCATTTGGTGGCGGGCGTTGGCACAAAGCTGAAAGGGGGTGCAACTGAGGGTACAGAAGCTAACAAAAGCGGTTATGTACTGCGTGACAGTTTAATAACTCAGCCTTGAAAGAAGACAAACTCCAGGAGGTCATAAGACTCTGTTTACATTAGCACAGTGGTCAAACTCATCAACAGCAGAGCAGTCAGCTTGAAAGCAAGCAGATTCCAAAGGAATCCAGATGTCGCTGGGCTCTGCAACAATACACTTGTTAGCCTTATCTGTGACAGAGAAATGGTAAGCAGTCACTGGGGGTGGGGTGGGGGGTAACTGCTCAAGCTGGGAGGAGAGAAAAATTTGCTTTTCTCCAAGTCCCACTTTAATTCAACAACTGAGGCTTAAAGGCCACAGATTAAAAATGATAGAAGAGGTAAGAAGACAACTAAATAGTTTTAGCCCTTGTTCTCTAACATCAGGCAGTACCTGGAACAGGACAGGACCCCTCAGAAAAGGCTCCACAAACCCAGTGAGTCACCCATCCTCTTGAGCAGAGGAAAGTTTGACTCCAGAGTATAAGAGGCAACTAATGCACAGGCCACGAAGAGGACGGTCACTCACCAGGGAAGGATTTCCCATGCGTCCAAGGGAAACCATATGGTCAAGCAAGACAGTGATCTATCCTGACAGATAACAGCCTGATACAGAAAAAAATAAGAGGAGCTAAGGAGCACCTCACACAGCCCAAAATTATACCCCGAAGAGCTTGAACTCACACACACACACATACACACAGATAGATATACAGACAGATACAAATAGCTGATGGATAGATAGATAGATAGATTTTATATATTCATATTTTTATGAGCCAAATATTTATTGGGGGAAAGAGAGCTCCTGTCCAAGAGAAGGACAGAAGAGTGGGGCACAAGCGGGCTGTCCCCAGATTTTAATACAGGTCTTACTTTGACTTAGTCTTAAACACCCAGTAGGAAAATGTAATTGAGGAAAGGTGAGGTATGCCTAAAACCACTGGGAAAGGAGGTATGATGAAATCTCTGAATGCAGAGAACCATTCCCAAAGCCCTATATGTGAGGTTTCTCATATCAAAAACTTGAGCAGATTTTTGATAGGATGACCAGAACATGACACTAGCACGGGAAATATGAAAATATAAAATATATAGGCATATATATTTTTTATTTAGTTTTTTATGTACTTAGTATAAGGTCTACAGGGTTTCACAACACAGATTGGACTCATAGTGATCCT
>NW_004524640.1:7489588-7491587 GCF_000260255.1 Octodon degus
TCAAGTCTCTCTGATTCAACGGATGTAGTTACAAAGACAAAGAAGGAGAACTGTGGGGGGACCAGGATGTGTGACAGATTATGAGAGATCTGTATGTGACTTAAGTCCCCTGAAGTCCCAAGTTTGGTATGGCCTTGCCTCAGGAAAAGGGAGGTATGTGGAAGGCCATGTGCACCTGGTTGTGGGTGGAATGCTGACAACCCAGTAGTCCTGAGGCAAGATAGCATCTGCTGAGGAAGTAAAGATTCATGATTTAGGTTAATATGCATGTTTCTGTTGGATTTATATGCCTTGAAGATAGTTAATTCAGGTTAGTAAAACAAAAATAAGATGTCTTTAAAATACTATCATTTTGCTTAAGTTATTAGTCAACCAGGACAATATTGGACTTTGTCACAAAAAGATACAGTGTTCATTTGAGACAAGGGAGGAAGGGCCTGAGTAACCCACATGGGAAAGAAGGTGGGACAAGATCCTAGCAGGCATGCGCAGGGCAGTCCTCAAGGCTGGCTTCTCCTGGGAACTCCAGGTAGGTTTATGAAAGGATGGCTTGATTAGTGGGTGACACAAAAGGACAGAACACACTGAGATTTTGTAAACATTTTTTTAAGACAGAAAAGAAAAAAAAATACAGAATTTCAAAACAAGATGATAGGATATTACCAATGGGTATTATATTGCATATTGCTATCTTCAAAGTAGTTGCTTAGATTACAAGATGTAGGCATGCAACATTGTTCAAACTATATAACCAGTCCTCTCGTAGTTGTATAGGTAGTACTCTACTGTATAAAAATGCCACATCTTTTTTTACCCATTCCTGGGTTGATGAGCATTTGGGTTGTTTCCAAGATGGAGCTACCACAAACTGTGCTGTTATCAACGTGGGTGCACATATATTGCTGTGGTATGATGTCCTCAACTCTTCTGGAAAACTCCCCAGAAGGGGAATGACTAGGCTCAATGCGACCGCTAATCTGGGCTGTTCAACCCCCTCTATCCCAGAGCCTGCCTCTAGCTAGCCGCTTACTCATGCAATAACTAAAACTATTTTCTGGAGTATGAAGACCACTGGACTGCATCTGAGGGGCCCCGATGGGACAGGAAGTCAGGGTGGGACTAAGTCTTTCTGGGAAAGGAGGCGTGACAAGACTCTGGAGCACAGGCGCAGAACTCTGCTTGTGGACTTCTCACAAGCACCGGAGCAGGCTTTGGTAGGACGACCTGGGTGTGATGCCAGCGTGGGAAATATATTTAAGAAAGAGGCAGTCACCATAAAGGGCTCTGTGTTGCGCCGCTTCCCAGCAGCACACCCTACACTCTAGCGTGTATTTTTATTTTTTTTCTGTCTTTTTAACGCAATAGAAACTCATTCTGCCGAACCTGCCCTCCACTTACACCTCTACCTTTTCCCGCTACTTTTAGTAAATGTGAAGCCTTGCCGCTGTTTATGCTTGTTTTGTTTAATTCGTTGTTTGGGTAAGTACCTAAAAGCCATCTCCAAAAGAAGGCTCCAGCACCCCCAGAATCCAGTTGCACCAAGGTTGAAATAAAGAGCTTAATCCACCTTTTAAAATAAGTGCGCAGGGTTCACTAACTCTCAGCACAGCAAAAGAAGTTTCAGGACAAATCAGTAGAAGACATGAGAATTTATTCGACAGATACAGAGAGATGGGACACGCTCGGGCAGAGAGTGGGGGTGCCCAGAGAAACAAGGCAGGACACTGTGGGGAACTGGGAATCTTGTATGTGTTTGGGGTGACAGAAATCTGTGGGATTTGATAATCTACAGTCTTAGTGTTGTCTAATGAGCCCGGGGAGGATGACCCACCTGTAGGGACATGATGGTCCCTTCTGTCAGGAAATCCTCACTGCCTCACTGATGTAAGCTAAGTGGAGTGTGATGAAAAGTTAAAAATTTAGGCTGGGGAGATGGCTCGGTGGAATAAGCTCTTTCCTGGCAAGCGCAACGGCCTGAGTTCAATCCCTGGTCGTCCCC
>NW_004524640.1:7500326-7509351 GCF_000260255.1 Octodon degus
CCCCCCAACACCATAGGGTGCATTTTGTTTTTTCTCCTTTTTTCCTACTTTCATTTGACCCAAATGCACACTACTGGGCCTATTGTTTTTTAAATCAAGATCACCTCTGAAAGAACATTCCAGCATCCCAAAGCCTGGTAACATACCCCAAAAATAATGTAATTAAAAATATTATAGAGAGAACTAAGCTAGACTCAAGGGTCTTCAAACAGCACATCAACTATTAACAGTATCCAGCCACAACTGTAATATTTTAACACACAGCCATAAAAAAGCTTGAGCTCCCAGCCCCACAACGCTTTGCAAAATGTGTCCGTTAGCCTGCCTTAGTGTATTGCCATTATGTTATTTTGGTGTATGTTAAAGTATCCCTTGGGTAAAAATTGGCCTTTTTTTTTTTTTTTTTTTTTTTTAGCATAGTCCTGCCTATAAGATAAAACTGACAATATAGTCTACCCACGAGACATTAGTGCTTTTATAGTGAAAACTAACTGCTATGTACTTCCAATTTATATGTTTATTATCTAGAGCCACTCACCATGAAGAGCTTTAAATCTATAAAGTGAATGACAATCCCAGTAATAAGAGCCTTAAAGGCCCATTGTTCATATAAAGCAGATATATATTTAATTTTTCTTAGCCATTATTATAAATAAACTAAAAATTACATTTCTTATTCAAAATATGAAGAAGTCTATACACTTTTTTTCTGTACTTTTTGGAAAGGGTCTACAGGGTGTTCAGGGTCTCACTACTAGATCAGATTCATAGTGATCTGCCTTTTTACAGCCTCCCAAGAGCTGGGATTATAGGTGAGTGCCTCCATGCTTAGTCTCAATTGCCATCTCAGCATGCCTTGGGGGCAGGGACGGCACAGCAGGCCCAGGGATCAAATCCCCCACCCCTGCGCCTGCTTGCAGGTGCTTTAATCCACTGAGCTACTTGGCTGGCCCTTTATATACTTTTAATTTCTACCTGCTGCATTTGAAGAAATACCTCTTGGAAGAGAGTGGTCAATATTAAAAACAACACACCATTATTTTTACCTTTCTGTTTAACATGTTTATAAGATTTCTATCTTCCAGGCTTCTCCAACACCTAGTCAAGCTAATGATCACCTATATTATTGTTAAAACAAAATACTGTGAATATATTCCAAATAACTCAGATAAGTTTTTTTCAGTTTTCAGTGATTTATAACAAAATCCAGTAGTTTTCAATGATTCATGTCCAATTACAACTTGAACTTGCTGCACAAACTTATTTAGGGTTTGCCAAATTTAGATTTTAGTCATCAGCCCCAAAATCTAAGTAACACAACACTAAAAATCAACAATTTCAAATGGTCTCTGGTGACATTTCTAACAGTTAAGAATATGACCATGCCATCTCTTGTGTAATGGTTGATACACTGGGTCAACTTGAGAAGTTCAGAAGTTTAATTCAGCAACTGAGCAGGGAGCCAGGGTCCTTACTTTATAAATAACCCTTATCCTGTACAAGAAGAGGGCATGAAGATTGTGTGAGTGCTACGCCCACCACCCTGAGCCTACTTACAATATAATGAAGGGAAAAAGCTTATTTTCCCCCTTTTTTGCTCTTGCTGCTTTGCTATCTCCTGCCTCCTTAAATTGTTGTTCCTGTGTCATACCACCCTGCCTTGGAGCCAGCTGATTAGAGACTAAAATCTCCACAAACTATGAACTAAATAAACTTTTTCTCCATTAATTTTTGGTGTCAGATATTTGTCTCAACAATAACAAAAAAAAAAAAAAAATAGCCAAGACAGAATTTGGTACCAGGAGTGGGGTTATTGCTGTGACTGTACCTGACCATGTGGTTCAAGAGCCTTTGGAAATGGCTTGTGGAAAGTGTTTGGAAAGGTTCAGAGATGTTTCCTAAAAGAGTAGAGCTAAAAAACCTCAGGTTGATCTGTATAGGAGATTCTGTTAGAAGCTCAGAAAACCAAAAGGCTGATAGAAAGCCTACAGTTAAATCCAAGTTCAGAAAGGTTCTACTGGGAAAAGGACTGCATTGGTTGTTGAACTCCAGAGGATGTGTGTACTGGCTTTGCAGGAAGGAGGTTTGTATACATTTTACTCGTGTCCAGAGACTTTGCCTGAGTCTGAGATTAAAGGCAGTGGACTAATTAATCTGGCTGAAAAAAAATTTAAGGCAGTCAAATTTTGAGGCTGTGGCAATGGATTTGTTTTTAAAGTCATATTTATGTTAAAAATAAAGGGCAAAGAGCGCAGAAGAATGATTTAAAATGTGAGTTTGGACAGATAAAAAGCTCCAGTAAAGTGATAGACTGCAAACATAGAGCTGAGGAGACCGCAATTGCTGAGAAGACACAAAAATTTTAAAAGATGGCTTGAGGTCATCACAAAAAGTAGCAAGTATCCACCCTTTGCAGTTTCAAAACTGCAAAAGCAAAAGACTTGCTCTGAGAGAAAACCACAGAGCAACAGGCTCCAGAATTGTGGCGGCTGCAACAGGCTGCAGACTGATAGTAGCGTACAAGGTTTGTTCCTCAAAATTGGACTCAGAGTGCCCAGTGATCCAGGCACTTGACCCCTCCAGCCAAGAGAGAGAAAGCCTGGCTACTGCTCCAGGGAGCAGCAGAGGGTAGCATCATCCACGTGATGGCAGCTTTAGGTGCATGCCAGATGCAGGACTTACGAAGTTCGAAAGGCTTTCACCTTGATTTCAGCAGGCCTGGGAGGCCAAGCGGTGCTCTCCTGAAAGGAGAGTGTGTAAAGCTATAAATAAAAAGCCAAAGGTGCAATAGAGACCTCTAAAGTTTTAAAAAGTCAAGAAAGTAGATCATCTTTAAAAAGTTGCAAGGAGGGAGGAAAACAGGCCTAAGAGAGAAACATTGGGAGCCGTAACCACAAAAGTGCCATGGGAGTAGAGTCATGCAAGCTCACAACTTGCCGTAGATTGCTTCAGAAGCTCACATAAAACTACAGGACTTAATTTCTACCCCTCTGGACCTTAGACTTCCTTTGGTCCCAATCCTTTATATCCCCCTGTTTATAACTTTTAAAATAAAAATATTTACTTTGTGCCATTAAATATTAAAAGTGTTTAACTTTGCTTTAATGTGTGCAGTGGATTGCAGCTACAAGGTGGCATACATCTCAGAAGAGGTTTGGGATTTAGATTTTTCAGCAATGCTAAAACTGTCAAGATTTTGGAAACTGTTGCAGATAGACTGGATGGGACACGTATGAGTCTTTGAGGGTCCAGGGACAAAGTGAGTTCTAATGTAATTATAATGTTGACAGACTTAATACTGGTTCTTAAAGATTGTTAAAATATTCAACTTATAAATTTTTTTTTAAAAAGCGTGTCCTTATACCTAAAAGCCAGCTTTATGTCAACCTGAGAAGTTTAAAAATGTAATTAAACAACTCAGCAAGGAGCCAGTGTCTTTACTTTAGAAACATCCTCATCTTATACAAGAAGAGGGTATAAATACTATACCTGCCCCTTGTGTGTGTGTGCTGGGGGGGATAGTCTGCTTACTCTATTTAAAAAAAGCCTTTTTTTTTTTTTTTTTTTTTTTTCTCACTCTTACTGCGTTTGCTGTCTTCTGCTACCTTAAACTTTTGCTCTGGTGGCATGTCACCTTGCTTTGGAATCAGCTGATGTTGGACTGAAGCCTTCACAAACTGTGAGCCAAATAAACCTTTCCTGCCTTAATTGTGGATGTCAGGTATTTTATCTCAACAACAACAAAAAAATAATCAAGGCACCTTGTAAATGACTTTGCTGGTTTGTAAGGAGTAAAGCGTAGTGCCTGCCTATTGGCAATTAAAGGGTTAACACTCCTAGATGCTGAATTTCAGATAAAGCCATCTGACCACAGAGAACTTTGACTCCAGTTTTAAGTGCACCCCTCTGGACTCATCAGTCTTCTAGCTTTGATTTTGCTCCCACACCTCCTTGATCATCTACTGGAGAGGAGCAAAACAGAAAGTAAAAAGCCTGGCCAGTTCTCAGAAAGCTCTGACTTCCTGGAAGCTAGCATACCCACTCCCCTGTGTCTTCGGCAGTCAGCTGAACCAATCCTCAGAGCCCATTTCAGCGCCTATTGCCAGGGCCCCTTGGTCTTTCCCCTGGACAGGGGCCCAGACCACCCAGCTGCTCCAGCCACAGTCCTGAGCAGCCTTCACAGTCCCTGGCCGGACACCACAGCCTCCCAGAGGTAAGGACAGAGGTGAGGGTCAGTCTGCTCTTCCTCGGGGCCAGGAGAGGGAGAGGCAGCAGGTAGGGGAGGGAGGGCCACTGCTGGGCCCCAGAAGGACCAGGTGCCCGAGGGTCACTGCAGGTACCTGGTTCAGAAGAAGGAATTGTCTTCAGGGAATGGAGGGCTCAATTCCCAGGCACGAGGGCAGCCTGTGAGCTCAGGAAGGGTCTCAGTCCTGCTCCTTATGCAGGAGGCCTGGCAGGGACAGCACCCTTTCCCAGGGCTCTCTTGGAAGAAGTTTCTGTGCTTACAGACCAATCAGACTACTGTCCTTTCCAGAAAGCTTGTTCTGCTCTCTTAGAAATTGGGAGGATACAGAGACTATGTGACAGTTTTCCTGGCTATCTCCTAGAAACAGGGAAACTTTTAGCAGTTGGTTGAATTTATAGACACTGCAGAACAGGCAAGTCGTAGAGAGGCTTTGAATACCCTTGACTGTGTTCTGCCTAAGCTAATCTGAAGATCTGTTTTTCCCTGCTGGGAAGTCTGACAGCCTCCTTCTCAAGCAGGACTCCTGGCCAGTCTGAACATGGAAAGCAGAAGAGACACCCCTCTGAACAATGGCATGACAGAGCCAGCTCTGGTCCGCCAAGATGATCTGAGCTTCCGTCCATCCCGTTCACAGCCAGGTAAAGCAGAATATAGTGATGGCTTTGCATTGGTAGGAGGAAAGGTGGAAAGTAAATTGGCCCAGTGGTAAGAAAAAATACAAGGATTAGGTCGAGTGGCGCAATGGTAGAGCAGTAGCCTGCCACACAGGAGGCCCATCACACACACACACACACACACACACACACACACACACACACACACACACACACGGGACCCACAGAAATATGCCAGCCAAGATATGATTCCTGGCTGTTCCTGGCCACACACACCTTCAAATCTTGCTGCTTTTTCCTCTTTCTGAGTCATACCTAGTGGATGCCCGGGGCTTAGGCTTTGTTCTGCTTTTTGATATTAATATTCCTCTTCACTGAGGGCCCTCAACCAGCCCGTGATTCTACCTGCTTCCCACACTGGCAGCTCCAGGGTTTGATCCTCAACACCATGGGACTCACCTACCCACTGCCTATGCATATCACCTGACTCTCACTGTGACAGTTTTTGGGACCCAGTACTTGAAGATGTCTCTGAATCTTCTACGTGTCCCTTAATGTCCTATCTGTCCGGTGATCTCCCAGGACAGCGGCTGCCTCCCTTGCTCCAGTGACTGCCTTATTCCTAAAGATGTGTCTCCCTAGTTCCTCATTTGCAATTCTGAGGTAGTAAGAGCTACACGTGCTGGTCTCTGTCCACGGCTCCTGACATGCAGCTTCTGACATCCTTGCAGACAGAGGCACCATGAGCTTATTTTATTCTAATATTTTGGGCTTTGAATGTCTGTGATAGGAGCATTGGAGCATCTCTTCTTCTCTTGGAACTCCCAGAAATAAAATAACTCAGCTGAGACACTATCTGTGTGGTCCACAAGACTGTCCCTCATTGGGTGAGGTGCTGCATGCTGTAATCCCAGCACTCGGGAGGCTGAGGCAGGAGGATCATTGCAAGTTCCAGACCAGTCTGGGCTACAAAGTGAGCTCAAGGTCAGTCTGAGCTGCATAAGGAGACACTGTAGCAAAAAGAGAGGAAAACAATAAGACTGTCCCCCACACACACCAGGGTCACGTGCTCACCTCGTGGACATGTGGCAGACTGACGTTGAACTGATGGTCCCACAATGTCCTCCTCGGCTCCTATAGCTGCAAGTGTGGCTCTCACAACTCCAGGAGACACTTGATGCCCTCTAGAGCTGCAGTACAGATTTCTGGGGGTGCCCGTGGCCAGGTCCCTTCACCTCTCCTGCTCTGAGACGCTCCTGTCCTGGTCCTTTTGGGCTTTCCTGGAGGGATCACTACATAGGCCTGAGTGAGGGGGCATCAGCCCCCAGTGATTAAGCCAGTCTTCAGCCCCTCTCCAGTGCCTGGAAGCAAGAGGCAGCCATGAAATTCCAACCTTCTAGTCTGGGTTGGTGTCTTAGACCTCAAGCCCCTGTTTTTACCATTCTTAGGGACTTTGCAAAAGTCACTTCCTAGCCAGGAATGGGGTGTTGTCCAAAGGGGCTTGTTAGAAATAGTAGGACATTCCTTCCCTGCCAGCACCCGGACCAATTAGGAAATTTCAAGTACTTTGGGAATATTTGCTCTGAAGAGGTAAGAGGATCAAAATATATTTTTTTCCCTCTCAAAACACAAAGTAAGGGCTGGTGAAATAGTTCAGTGGTTTAAAGCGCCTGCTTAGGCAAGCTTAGGCCAGCCCAGGGACCCCAGTTCAATCCCCCGTACCACATGCTGTGCCAGCCCCACCCCAGGGCAGACTGAGCCACATACATACATACACACACACACACACACACACACACACACACGATCAAATAAACATAAAATTTAATTTTAAGAAGTTATTGGTCTTTGTTTTTTAAATCTAGAATTGAAAAAATACTTTTTCATAAATTTTAATGACACTTCAGCCTATAAATTAAAGTGATATTCCATTGAGCTGAGCACAGGAGATGTTTGTATTTACAGAGAAGCTCTGAAGAAAGCAGAAAGGAAGCACAGAAAACAATGGGAAAGGAAGCACAGAAAACAATGGGAAAGGAAGCACAGAAAACAATGGGGTCACTTCCCAGTCACTTTCCTGAAGGTTGGGGGTAGCTTGGGTCCAGCTGGAAACTTTAGTATGAGACACTCCACGTTGCCTTTGAGTGTGGCCAGCTGGAGCCTAGTGCAGGAGATTAGTGCAAAGGTATGGCCTCCCGCAGGTTTTACATTACACATTACAAAGTCAGAAATAATGTGTCCCAGTGAAAAATGATTTGCACATCCATGGGTAGGTGAATTTGTAAACCACCTGGGATATATTTATTAAATGCCACACAGCAAAAGTTTTAAAGCCCTTTACAGTCACAAGAACATAGATGAATTTTATAGGCATTATCTTGTCTGTAAGGTAAAAACATCAAGCAAGTCACTTCATTTATACAAAGCTTTAGATTAAGCAAAGGTTATAGAAATCAGAGCTGTTACTACCTGTGGGGCCAGGTGAGCACTGCTGGGATAGAGGAGGGACCTCCTAACCTGGGTGGCCATTATTGCCTCTACAGTTGTCCCCCCTTGTCTCCACTTTTGCTTTTCTGTTTTCAGTTGCCCATGGTGGGCTTTGCCCCCCCCCTAAAATATTATATGGAAATCTCCAGAAATAGTTGTGCATGGTTCTGAGTAGTCTGAGAAAACTTGCCCTGTCCTGCTCTGTCCCACTGAGGACATGAGTCCACCCACTATCTGGTGTTTCCACTGCTACCTGCTACCTGCCCATTAGGCACACAGCGTAACAGAGTATACACAGGGTTTGGTGCAACCCGGCCTCTTAGCTTCTCATGACCCTAAAGGGGAGACTACTGTGTCTGCCTCCCCTCATTCATTCTCACTCAGAATATCTTTGATGCCAAAGTGGCATATTTGGGGTGACCAAAATATAAATATCAAAAAATTTGAGCTCTCTGATTCATGGTGTACACTACTGTATATGTTATGTATCTCAACATGAAATTTTAAAAACAGTATTGGAAAATAATTAGTGCATTATATATATATATATCATTATGATTTCTACATAAGTGAAAATCCCCTTTTGTCTTGGACTTAACAAGATTTTATGACATGGACATTAACTGTTTCTTAGGTTTTCAACTAGAAGATCATGTGATACCTGAGGACATGGATTTGAAGTTTGAGACACAGCCAGACAACCAAGATGGGTAAGAATGTGAGGACAGTATCGGTTTGTAGAGGTAAACCAGGAGGTCTGTCCTTGGGAAAGGGCCAGAGACATCTCATGATTCGGAATAAATATGCTCTGTTGGCGTTAGCCATGGAGCAATCCTTGACTTCTCATTGGTCTCCATTATACATGAAGATAGATTCTTCCAGGAAAAATGTCCCGTGAGACCTAATTCAGTGTTTTGGAGCATAAATCAACAATTAGTGAGGTGGGCCTCCAATGACATAAATTGTCCACTCTGTTGCCAGCTGCTGTGCGACCTAGGAAGTCACAGGAATTCCTTTTGATTCACTAAAGAAATTATTTAGTTGTCACGAATTCAACTTAAGAACAGTAGTTTATGAGTCAGCAGACAAATCATCACCCACATGCCATGCGAAGGCAAGAACAAGGGGCTGCTAAGGCGGTGAGGTAGTGGGCTAAATGTGCAGCAGATCATAGAATTAGTTTGAGGTCTGATCTTAAGCAGGGAGACGTAGCTGCCCCTAAAGAGATCCTGAGGCACAGATGTCTACATCTGGCATATTTTGGTTTTATTAAGAAACCGATGAAGCCAAGCTTCTATTTGCTGTGAACCACCTCAAAATAAGTGTTAAAGCGAACGCATCTCTTCATCGCTGATGCTTGAAGCCACTCTGCTCCTTGCTCTTTCTCTCTGTCCTTACACACCTGGACGGAGCAGTCAGATTAGGCTGGGCCAGTCTGTGACATCTCAGGGCTCCTCCCAGGGCCACCTTCCTTACCTTCATACATTGGTTCCCCTCTACAACCTCAGGGACCTTCTGCCTTGTGAACTGATTGTTATCCACTCGAGAAGTGGTGATTACATCCGTATTTGTTATTTCGTGAAACTAGAATGATTTCGTGGTGGTGTGTTTGATTTTTGGCTTTTTCCTTGAGGAAGTGTGTGTGTCTGCATATACATTTGTGTGTGCACCTGTGCAC
>NW_004524640.1:7509451-7536155 GCF_000260255.1 Octodon degus
TACCTTCATACATTGGTTCCCCTCTACAACCTCAGGGACCTTCTGCCTTGTGAACTGATTGTTATCCACTCGAGAAGTGGTGATTACATCCGTATTTGTTATTTCGTGAAACTAGAATGATTTCGTGGTGGTGTGTTTGATTTTTGGCTTTTTCCTTGAGGAAGTGTGTGTGTCTGCATATACATTTGTGTGTGCACCTGTGCACCACTGAGTGACAGATATACCTACATGTACATCGCTCCTCAGTGCCTTGGATTCCACACAGGGAGCCCACCCCGCTGTAGACCAGGTTCTGTGGAGTCAGGGCCATGGAGAATAGCTCCTGGATTTTGAGGAGGGGTCCCCAGTGGGGTTGCCACCACGGCCCCTTTCCAGGGCTAGCTCATTTTTATCTTCTTTTATTTTTTAGTGGTAGCAAAGTGTTACAAAAGGTAGGAGAAGAAACAGGCCTTGCGGAGCAAGTTTGGGGCAAGTAAAAGGAGAAATATAAGCACACCTTCAGGCTACCATGGAAGGGGGAACACAGTGACAAAAACTCAACATGGCCTGCTCCTTTTGTATCATCCAATCCTCAGGCTGACATCAGGTCTAGGCTGTCCTGTGGAAAACCTGCTCAAGTTCTCTTGAGAAGCCTATGTGCAGGGCTTTGTTCTGCACATGTGCCCAGGGATTTTGTAGTGAACAGGTCAGGACTATTTCTCCAGCCAGCTTTTCCATGCCCTAATCTTCTTTATTTTCCATGGAGAGACACCTATATCCCCACAACTCTTTAGGGGTGCTGAGGGATTGGTAGTCTCTGCCTTGTATAGCTTCTTCCACATGGAAAGAGATGTAAATGCTATCTCCTGGGAATTCTGGGCTCTCTGACTACTTTAGAGTGCTGTGGCTCACTGGCTGCATTGAAGAAGAAAACCTAGGGAAATGCTGGGGTCTTGCTTTCTGAAGAGGAACTTCAGGTCTTCTGACAGTTTTGAGGAATATCTTGCTTCTTAATCCTGGGAAAATTATAGTGACAACTTCCTATGGCGGATTTTCTTATCTTGCCATCATGTCCCTTGAGGAAGGACAAGAATGGTCCTTCAGGAGCTTGGAAGAAGGCTAGGGACTGGGGGAGCAGTAGAGCTTCCCATCTTCTCTTCCCAGCTGCCTTTGGATTTCCCAAGGAGACTTTAGACAAGCCTCTTTGGGAATCTCTTGCAATTAATGATAGTGACCTGCTCAGGAAGACACTACCACTAAGAGTTTTAGAATTTCTTCCATGTGTTTTGCAGATGATTCATCATTAGTCAGCAAGCTCCTTTCTTCTAGATTGCTGAATGGGCATGTAGTTCCAGAAGGGCATATCTGGAGTCTTGTTTAGGTATTTAACTTCTTGCCATTTCCTAACACCAAAGCTCATGTAAGAGACACGAGCTTTGTTGTTAGAGCGGAGTTCCCTGCGGGAAGTTGGCCTCCATGACCTGACAACTGCATACTTCCTTCGGTGAACTGCACCTCTTCACGGTTTGGGAAGGGCAGGCCACTGATGTCTGCCTAATCCGTAGATGTGGGAGCACACTTGATCATGACAGTTATTAATTTGGGGGCCTCCATGTACCATAGCAATAGGATTAGCAGTGGTGTGAGTTTTTGTAACAACCCCATGGTGATCTAAAACCATGGCCTGATACTTGGCAAGCCCTTCCCCTTGAGCCTCTGAGCTCAAGAATTGCTCTGACCTGAGAGGGAGTCAGGACTTCTGGTTCCTATCCTAAAGTTTTGGGTTATGACACACAGAGCAATTTCTCTTTGTTCTGATATGCAGGGGATGAGGGGTTTTCTTAAGTAGGTACTCCATGATAGCATTCAGCAGGAGCCACTTGTTGGCTAATTAGGTCAGGGAGACCTGGCGTAGTCCCAGCAAGTAAAAGCCATTGTGGCCTTTGCTGGAATTGGAGACTTTCCTCCAGTTTTGCTAGTAAATCTTTTCCTAGCAAGCGAGCAGGATGCCATCAGGCAATTAGAAAGTCATGATCAAACATTTGGCCTTCAAAGTGACATATCAGAGCAGGAGTAAGGACTCTAACTAGAGGAGCCCTCCACCCCAACTCTAGCTATTGACCTAAAGGAGAGTTTTCCAGAGAAGTAAGTCAAGACAGAGCAAAGTCATTAAGTTGGCTCACTCATGAAATCAAGTATTACCCAGGGTTCCTCATAGGCGAGGGCGATGCCCGTGCAGAAGGCATTGTAGGTTCATTAGTCCTCTTCAGGGAAGGAAATGATGGTTTTGACTGGCTTAGTCCATCTCTGTGCACAGGGACAGTCAACTGTGAAGGGCCTCTAGTCAGGGGCACTGGCTGACTTTCACTCAGAGCAGAGCCCAGGCAGTGGCTTGGTGCAGGTGTGTGCCCGGTGTCCAGTCTTCTCGTTAAAACAGAAACCTCAATGTGTTCTTGGAATTACCCTTAGATGACCTGGATGAGTTTAAAGTACTGCCAACTATAACAGCTATAATCGTAGCTGATTTATAACCCTCCTCCAGCTTGACTGTTGAACAGAGAAAAGGGACAGCCACCAGTTGAGTGATAGGCGTCTGAAGTCCCATCTGAAGCTTCTTTATTAAACAGATGAGACAGACTCATGTGTGTTAGTTACTTTCTCTCATTGCTGGGACAAAATACTCAATGCCTACAATTAAGGAAGGAAAGGTTTGGTTAGCTCACAGTTTGTGAAGGTTTCAGTCCATAATCTGCTGGCTCCAAGGCAGGGTGCTTGGCACAGGGGCCACAGTTCAAGGCAGCAGAAGACAGCAAAAGTAGCAAGAGCAAAAGGGGCCTGGGGGACAGGCCTTTTTTCCTCCTTTATGTTGTATTTAGGCTCCCCACCCCAGGACTGGTGAAGTATTTGCACAGTCTCCATGCCCTTGTCTTGCACAAGATGATGATGTTTACAAAGTAAAGACCCTGGCCCCCTGCTGAGTCGCTTAATTAAACTTTTAAACTTCTAAAGTTGATGCAATTAATCAACCATAGCATCATATATTCCTGAGAAACAGATGGGGATCTGAAGACAGGATCTTCAAATGTACCTCTCTGTTCTTCAGGGACCACTCTACATACCGTAGTTTCTGAGCTGTTCCTGAGATTAAAGGGTCACAACAGACTGAACATCAGGGATTTTATTGCATCTTCTACGTTTTAAGAAGGAAAAAAGTCTCATAGTTTGAACTGCCATCCTCTTCCCATCTCTTGCCTTTTCCTAGTTGACGTTAAGATCACTCTGTGTTTCCATAGTAGATAAATGATGCTTTATTATTGTTTTTTAGTTGATAGTGTCAAACCTTCCCCACTGACCAAGGATGCAGCCTTGTGGGGAAGTCAGAGTGATCTGCAGGGCTTGGTTTATGGGGCTTCCCGTGGCTAGTCTGGGAGCCAGTGGAGAGAGAGGACTTGGTCTTGGCTCCTTGAGATGGTATCTCATGCAGACAGAAGAGACTTGAAGAGCCTACAGCAAATTCTGTGTGAAACTTAACCACTCATTGGACAGACATCTCTGTCCAAAGTGCTGGCATCTTTCACAAAAAAAAGTAGAAAAACCTGAGTGAGGGCTTTTTGTCTCTATAGGGGCCCATTAATTCCTTAGTAAGAGGGACTGAGCCACTGATGGTTCGACCCAGTCCTTTAGAACTCCATGAGAGCCAGGGCCCCACCTCCCTTAGCCCTTTTTGCCTCTGCTTAAGCAGGGTGGAGCTACTTGAGTTGTAATAGCTCTTGCTTTAACGTCAGTAGTAAAAACTTTCAGGTAGTACAGATGGAAACCTCTTTTCAAGAAAAAGGAATCTGTAAAAACCCTAGGAAGGAGGATGGTTCTACATTAGACTCGCAGTGACTTGTGTTAGGCTTTGCTGGCTGTTTTTCTGTTATGCTTAGCCTTCGGGCATCGATTTCTAAATTACCTGCACTTTATTAGCAGAAGCAAGGTGGGGATGCAGAAACAGACATGGCAGAGGCTGACCCAAAATGTGCCTGGCCACATGACAAGGTGAGATGGCAAAACCCAGAGTAAAGTAGCACTCAGTAAAAAGAAAAGGTAGTGTAGAGGGAGGCACAGGTGGGACTTTGAGCTCAACAGACATAAACTGAGGTAGGTGGATACTCAAGCAGGCTACCAAGTGACCAACAACTATTAGTGAGAAAGCTGAGGAAAGTATCACGGAGAACGGAAGCATGAGGCTTCTTCTTCTCCTTCTCCTTCACCGGGGATTGAACTCAGGACCTTGTACTTGCCAGGCTAGTGCTTATTCTACTGAGCTATCTCCCTGGCTCTGAATGAGCTATTCTGCAGTAGGGCTAATCACTGGCCCTCTGGCTGTTCTTAATGCCTTGTATCTGCGTTGAGTGAGCAAAAATGGGAAAAAGAAGGAAAAGGGGAGGTGAACTTCCAGCAAGCTAGTAGCTGGAAGAAAACCACACAGAGCAGCACTCCACCGTGGGAAGAGCAAGAACCAGCTTCTGGTGTCCAACGATGAGTTTCCTGAGCTTCCCAGCTGAGGGGAGAGAAACAAGGAAGAAAGAAGAAAAGACCTTTGTGGTGAGGTATAGGGGGGAAAAAGTGCCAAGGGCCTTACCTATGCTCCTTCCTGCCTAAGCCAAATGCTCCCATGTTTTGGGTGCTGGGGTCTCCTTGTGGAGGCGGTGTCTAGGCTGTTTGTGTCCTGAGCAAAATATTGGTAAAGATAAGTACAAATGGTAGCAAAGTTTTATTAAAAGTAGGAAAAGAAACAGGATCTGGCCAAGGTGTTGGGCAAAGCCAGGAAGTCCTGTAGTTAGACGTCACACACGGGGCAAGCAGGGTCAGTTTGTATAAAACTTTCTCCTCTTTAACTTGTGATTGGCTCTTAGGGCTGTGCCTTCCTTCCTCTGGGGAGCTGTGCACTGAGAGGTCAAGGTGAGTTCTGATCCATGTTGTAGAATCTCAGGGATTCAGGTCGAAGCCCTACCTCCCCTCAGTTTTCTTAGGACAGAGTAATAAAGGGTCTTTGCCAGCTCCGTTGAGTTTGTCCTTCACAGGATAGCAGTGACACAGGAAACAATGGCCTTGTCTTCCAGCTCTGTCCTGATGCCTCCCTTCCCCAGCCTCATGTCCTTCATCTTGCACAGGATCCCAGCATCCTCTCTGCCCTCTTGCGCTGCAGTGTTCCTGTTCCTCTGGGCAAGTCTAGACATGTTCCTCAGGACAAGGCTGCCTATCCTGTCTTTTCTGCCAGTGCTGAGACTTACCCAGTGTCCTATTCACAGTCCCCTACTAACCTCTCCTCTATTTGTTGAAACAGAGATTTCCTCCAAAACGTGAGCTTCTCAGTGGCCTTATAGGATGTTTCAGGGACGTTTTAAGGTTTAATGTTGGGAGTGACAGAACATCGCTTGAGAGCTGCACTTTCTGTCTGGGAGGCTGAAGCCAAGTGATTCTTCCCCACAGGGAAGAAGAGGATGCACCTGAGGAGGCAGATGTGGGAGAAGACGGAGAGCTGTCTGCTGAAGAAATAAAATTTTTGGAAGAGTTTCCTGGGTGGAAAAAAAAGCAAGAAAAGTTCATTGCAACGCTTCGCGCCTTGGCAAAGGATGCTGATGAAATCTCCAGAACATACGCCAAGAAAAAAATGTGGAACACATGTCTCACTGTTGCCTCCGAGTTGGTGAGCCTTGCGGGTTTAGCCCTAGCTCCAGCAACAGCAGGAGCAAGCCTGCCACTCACAGTAGCTGGTCAAGGTGTGGCAGTGGCAGCTGCGGTCAGGGGTATTATGACAGAGTTGAGAGAAAAGTCTTGCAATGACAATCTCCGTGCTCAGGCAAACAACCAAGTGCCTAATCCTGACCAAGAGTTTGAGAACACTGGTGGAAAGAAGATGTCCTATGTCACAGCTGCTGGCCAGGCTGTGTACAAGTGTGGAAGAGCCTGGGAGATTGTCAGCAAGCGCATGCACACCCTTCTGCCTTCCAAACCCCTGGCCTACATGGCGGGGAAGACCTTGCCGAGCTCAGTACTGCCCATGGCAAAAGCAGCGAGTGTTTATGGCGGCCCCATCGCTGTCCTGTCTCTGGCCACAGATGTATACAATCTCCGAGATAACTGGAAGAAACTGAAGAATGAAGAAAAGGCAGAGCTTGCAGAAGATCTAAGAGATCGGGCTAAGGAGCTGGAAGAGGAGCTGATAAGAAAATCCAGGCTCTATGACACACTGAAAAAAAAGGTGAGGTCAAGATTTGGGGAGCAGCGTAGGAGGGGACACTATAACTGGCACCTGAGGGTGCCAAGACTGACCTAAAGGGATGAGAGGAGCCAGTGTGCGTGGTGTAAAATGCGCATGGGTGAGCTTCATTATACAGCACTAGGGGGCCCTGGGAGTGCAAAGAGTCTGAAGGACACCATGGGGACGAGGGTGTGGTGGAGGTCCTGCCTGGCTACACCTCCTGCTCCTCCCTTCAAGCCTGTGTACTGGGAGACGGTTCTTTGAAGATTTACAGAAGAGGTCTCTGGGCCTTAGCCAGTGCTCTGACCTGAACTGTGGCCCCCTGTCATTCAGGGGTCAAAGCCTTGATTTTGCGTGACTGTGTTAGGAGGTGGGGCCTGTGGGAGGAAATTAGTGTTTAGAGTTCATAATGGTGGAGCCCTCATCAGGCAAGACTGATAGCAAAGCAGGAAGACATTGGCGGGCCTCCCCCACCCCCACGCACACCCAGAGGAGAAGCCTGTTATAGAAACAGTGAGAAGCAACCAGCTCCACATCTAGAAGAAAAGCCCTGCCTGGAAACAAACAGGCCAGTACCTCAGCTTGGCTTTTGGCCTGCAGAAGTGTGAGAGGATGTGTCTTTGGTCTGCTTGCCACTCTACCTGCGGCCTTCTATATGGCAGCCCAAGACGACCAGGGCAGGGAGAGCATGTGGCTGCCCGAGTACCTTAGCCTGTTGCGTCTGCTGTAACAAGTTACCCCTGATTGGGTCGTCTACCAACAACAGATATTGATTTATTTCTTACAGCTCTGGAGGCTGTGCAGTCCATAGCCAGTGCATCAGCAGCTCCCGGCTCCAGGTGTGAGGACAGCTTGGCTTCTCCAGCGAAGGTGCCATCTGTGGCACTGTCACCTGGAGGAGGGACAGACAAGCTCCCTGGGACCTAGTCCCAATCATAAAGATCTACCCTCAGGCCTTAATCACTTCCCAGATTCCATACCTCCAAAAATCGTCATCACCCTGGGGATTACATTTTGACTCACAAATTTAGGCTTCAGAATTAGCACTGAATTCTTGAAGCTAGGTATTGATAGATGCAGGACAACAGGCTGAGCAGCCTGGCATCATCCATGGTGAGTGTCTAACACTCAGTGGCACACGTTGAGCTTTGGGGCTTTCTGAGATAGATACTCTTCATTTCTTTCTTTTTAAAACTCAGCTGACATAGACTCATTATACTGTGTTCATTTTTCCCTTCTAGAAAGAGCTGAGAGAGAAACAGCTGGCGAGGTCATCTTCGAAGAAAGCCAAGGAAACCCAAATTCTGCCTCCATCGAGGAGTAGAAAAGCAGGATCCCAGCATACAGGAAAGGAGAAGGCACAGGCCTCTGACATGAACTAAAGGGTCCAGGGCTGAGCAGCACTGTTGGCTGAGGAGATGTGTAGGGTCTCCAACGAAGAGGCCCTTTAGACTTGGCAAGGATGATTTCCACCTTGAGGGGAATTGCCAGCCTGGTAGGGCACATTTACAGAATTGTAAGCAGACTTGTAGGCATAGGATAGCAAAAGTTAGAATCCAATTAGAGTTCTATGACCACAGGCCCCTGTTGCTCATCACGTAGCTAGCTTACTGCTCTTATTCAGCCAGGGCTGTCTAGGCCCAGATGTTCCCCCCCTTCACAATGTGTGGGAGCAAACTGACTGTGCCTGGCTTGTTTTAAAAACATGCAGTGATTGCTGGGCCAGCTCCAGAGCTGGGAGTAGGCCTTTAGGAGTAGAAATCTACATGCTAATTTGTGTGTGACGGCCCAGACACACATGGTCCATTCTGTGTACAACCTTGATTTTTCTTTTCTTTTCTTTTCTTTTCTTTTCTTTTCTTTTCTTTTCTTTTCTTTTCTTTCTTTCTTTCTTTCTTTCTTTTTTTTGGTCTTTTTTCTCATTTATTACACTTTTTTTAAAAAAAAACTTTACTTGAGAGACATTATGGCAATAAATGGTATGTCATAACAAGAAGTACATATTTAGAAGACCAGGATGGCAGGCACTCCAAGCGTGACCCCTCTATTACACATCACCATCCTCAGTGCAGCCGCCTGGCTCACAGGCACCAGCATATACAGTTAGTCAGGGTGAGAATCCCACCAGCCAACCGCTAGTCTCAAAAACCTGCTGATGTCCCCCAGGATCACTGCCCCACCCATCTCGTGCGTACAAATGCATGGCTTTGCCCCCTCATGTTTCCCAGCTTTTCTGCTTGCCCACTCCTCATTATCTAATCCTCAAGTTCTCACTTGCCTTCTATTTGTGTTGTAACTTTCTATATGTAATTCCTCTTTTAAGTTCTTATACTAGGGAGACAATATGATGCTTACACACATTGGTGTGGTTTATTTCACTTATAAGTATATCTTCAAGTGGCATTCACTTAAATATGAAGGCTTCGAGTTTATCATTCTTTATAGCTGAGTAATATCCCATTATATAAAAGTACCACATCTTTTTCAACCATTCCACATGTGACGGGCATCTTGGTTGTTTCCAAGATCTGCCTATCACAAATTGTGCTGCTATAAACATAGGTAGGCATATATCACTATGATATGATGCTTTCAGTTCCTCCAGGAAAATTCCCAGTAGGGGGATAGCAGGATTGAATAGGATTTCTAGTCCAACTTTTCTAAGGAGTCTCCACACTGATTTCCATAATGGTTGCACCAGTCTACACTCCCACCAACAGTGGAGAAAGGTTCCCTTTTCCCCACAGCCTCTCCAACATTTGTTGTTGGTTGATTTCTTTATGATAGCCATTCTTTCTAGGGTGAGATGGTATCTCAGTGTTGTTTTTATTTGCATTTCATGGATGGCTAGTGATGTGGAACATTTTTTCATATATTTATTCGCTTCTTTAATTTTGTCCTCTGAGAAGTGTGTGTTCATCTCGGATGCCCATTTCTGGATTGGGTCTTTAAATTTAGGGGCCCTAATGTTCTTTAGTTCTTTATAAATTCTAGAAAGCAGACCTTTGTCTGAGTGCTTATTAGTTAAGATTTTTTCAAAGTTTGTGGGTTGTCTTTTCACTTTGTTGGCAATTTCTTTTGACATGCAAAAACTTCTCAATCAGAGGTGGTCCCAGTTGTTAATTCTTTCAAGTATTTCCCGTGCAATTTGATTTTTGTTCATGAACTCTTTGCCTACCCCTATGTCAAGAGATCCTCCTACTTTCTCTTCTATGAGATTTAGTGTTTCTGTTTTAATGTTCAGTTCTTTAATGCATTTTGATTTTAGTTTAGTGCATGGTGACAGACCTGGAACCACCTTGATTTTTCACGTCTATTACAGAAGAAGTGATTAAAAATGAGAGTATAAGAGAAACTCAAAGCATGCAGAGATTCCAACTTGCTTCAAGGACTTCAAGGATGTCATATTTGGGGAACACCAGCCCAGTCAAGGACATTTTCAACTCTACCTACTTTTCTCAGACCCCTTCCTTCCCAGAATGCTCTTGTGCAATTATGCCTGACAACATGTGACCTAATTCTTGTACTCCCTGCAACCAATCATGCAATAACCTGCTATCAGTTCTGTATTTCCTGCTTACAAGCCATATTTAAACTGAACTCAAGCCTGACTCCGGGCTGGTGATTTGGAACTGCTTCCCATCAGCCCCCTAGTATTGCATCAACATCACCTTCCAAAATCTCCCCAGTATAGGATGTTTTCATGCTGAGCCTGAAATTTTCCCACAACACATCCTCGCTCCTCACCCGCTACCACTCTACTGTGGTTCCTAGTCACCAGTGCTCTTTAGACTAGTGATGTTTTCTGCAAAATTTTATAGTAAGTTACCATAATAAGATGGAACATGCAGGGAGAAAGGTATTTCATCCTATCCTTCATGTGGACACACTGAGCTCTCTTCTATCTTCCTATTTAATAGATACCAGCCCCATAAATAGCTAGGATGCCAGTGTACAATGCCAATGAGTCCACTTTTGTAAATAGTGCTAGAGATATGGACCATTTTCAGTATTTTGCAAGGAGATATCTAGTTTCTCTTCTACCATTTATTGAGAACATCCATTTTCCACTGAATGATCTTGCTGCCCGAGTTGAATGTCATATGTGATAGCTTATTTCTGAGCTCTCTATTTTATTCCATCCTACATATATTTGTCTTTATGCCAGTGTGTTGTTTTATTGTAGCATTTTATAAAACAGACTGTGCTGTTTTATTGTAGCATTTTAGTAAATTTTGTAATCAGGAAGTGTGAGTTTGATTTTTTTTCTTTAATTCAACATTAAATCCCTTGAAATTGCATATAAGTTTTCAGTTTTAAGAGAGAGGGCCACCCAAATAGCTCAGTGGATTAAAGAGCCTGCAAGCAGGTGCAGGGGCCAAGGATTCCATCCCTAGGCCTGCCTGCTGGTCCCACCCCTGGGACACGCTGAGATGACAATTGAGACTGGGCATGGTGGTGTGTACCTGTAATCCCAGCTCTTGGGAGGCTGTGAACAGGCAGATTGCTATGAGTCTGATCTAGTAATGAGGCCATGAATACCCTATACATCCTTTAAGATAGATTTTTAACTTCTTTTAAAAAAATTTATTACATGTACCTAAACATTACGTTTACAGTACACAATGATTCCATTCCTTCTTTGCAGTTGGTACAAGTACACTAAAAATCTTTCATCATTCCATTTCCCCTACTGTCTCTCTTAATCCCTACCCTTTTGAGAAAGATTTCTATGTTTTCTACTTTATTAGTCAGTGTTTGTTAGAGAAACAGATTCAATGCAAGCTGAACTGATATATATGAATTTAGAAAATTAACTTGCAAAGGCCACACACTGAGTCAAGTGTAGAAGAGCCTGAAGGTGCTGTCTGATGCAAAAAAGCCAAAGGATCCTGAGAGTCAATGGTCTGGAGCTCAGTGCAGTGTCCATGGGAGTCTGAAGCAGGAGGCCCAAGGCCTATAACAGAAGGCTGAAGGGGTCCTTGCTGGAGGCTGAAGAGTCTGCACTGAAGCCCAGAGATGACTTCCAAGATGAAGGCAAAGCCTGGAGCTTCTCCATAGAAACAAAAGCCTTCCTTTGTCACTTGCTCTCTATAGCACTCAGACAACACTGTACTAGGGTGGGTCTTTGGTCTTCAGTAATTTCCCTTAGTCACATTCAGAACTACTGCTGCTCCAATGCAGTAGGGTGTTTCTTACACAAATTGACATAATCAGTCAATGATAACACCTATAATAAAGCAGAATGTTATATTTCTGCAGTAAAAAAATCATCCTGTTGTTGTGATTGCCTTGTTCTTTTTGCTTTGTTGGCCCTGGTAATGAAATGCAGGGTCTTACACATGCCAGGCAAGCACTGTACCATTAAGATACACTACCAGCAATTTCTTTTTATTTGAGATAGGCTCTCAATAATTTTCTTTGGCTGTCCTAAAACTAGAGATCCTCCTGTCTCGGCTTCCTGAGGAGCTGGGATTATGGGCATGTCCCATCACTAGGATTTTGGCAGGGATCACATTAAATCTGTACATCTCACTGGACACTGTATTCATCAGCTTTCTTGTTGGGACACAATATGTGGCAGCCTCAATTTAATGAGGAGAGGTTTCAACTGACTGATAATTTCCAGGTATTTAATATACCATCAGCAAGCTCCAAAGTAGAGAGCTCTTACCACGCGAAATAAAAGCTGGCTTAGTTCTTGGGGGCTAGATAGCAGAGTGGGAGGGCCATGCCAAAAAGGAAGGCATGAGAACCAGAAAGAGACCACCAGGCCATGCTCCAAGGCCCACCCAGACATACCCAGAACTGTGCTCCATTTCTCCACTGACAGGATCCCAAAGTCTGTGCTAACACTCCCCCCTAAGCACCACACACAACCTGCGGTCAACAAAGCCACTCTGCCTTGGAACCAGCCAAGTATGGACTGAGACCTCCAGCAACTGTGAGCTCAATAAACCTTTCCTTCTTTTGTTTTGGGTGTCAGGTATTTGTCCCAGCAACAAGAGAAAAGTAACTGAGACACCGTCTTTCATCTTTTCATTACTGCGCAACTTTTCATATGCAAGTCTTTCTCTTCCTTGGTTAAGTGTCACCAACAACTTAGAGGAGATCTCTATGTGTACTAGTTCCAAATGGCTAAGGTAGAACATAACTGAGATTGTAGTTTAAAGGTGCTGGAAGTAGCCCTGGACACAAATTTCTGAAAAAGTGGGGGAGGGGAATAAAAGATCCCTAAAAGATCTAAAGAATTGCTTTTTCGTGTAATGATGCCCTGCCTCAGCTACCCTTGATCACTAAGGCCAGGGGAGCTGGAATCAATAAAGACTTATGCCTGTAAACAAATGAACCATCATGGCTCTGTTGAACTCTACACAGGAATACAAGGCCACCCAGGTCTTGTTCACCAAGCTCCTAACCACATATTTCAAAGCCAAAGGTCTGAATTTAGGCTTAGGCAACACAATCTTATGGGATTCTTTTACAATTTAAATTTGAAACACTGTATGATTTTTCCAAGTTTCTGACCCAAGTTTCAGCATCTGAAAATGAGATACAAGAATATGGGTGAAGGAGCTGGAGAGATGGCTCAGTAGAATAACTGCTTGCCTGGCAAGCACAAGGGCCTGAGTTCAATCCCCAGTTCCACACACACACCAAAAAAAAAGAGGTGAAGAAGATCAAAATATTACCTTAATTGTTTACAGAATGAATTTTTTTTCTGTGAGCTCCATGTACCTAGGAACATTTTTCCACATAGCTGGGCAGAGGGCTCTCCCAGGGCTTGTCCTGCAGCACCGACATCTGAAGAGTAGCCTATGCTTTTGAAAGGAGAGAAAGAGCTGTGGTGTGCGTAGTGCCACCATGTATTGAATTCCCACTGGCAATGGAGTGTCAACACCCTCAACAGATTAACTCAGGCAACAGGGAGCTCTGGCTCAATCTCCCCTTTCTCAGTATGTGGTCAGAGAGCAGCAACCACCTCTAGAGATGAAGGCCAAGCATCCACCCATAGAGTTGCCGCACATCTTACTTAAAGAATATGTAGAGACCCTCTCATTGCCTTCTCTTCTGAAGCTAAAAGCCTGATGAAGTGCTCTTGGGACATTGTAACAGTAATAAACACAATATGGGTGTTCAAGGAAAATCTACAAAATGCTCAATAATCCAGGAAAACGACATTCTCCAGACATCGAACCCCTTGCCACCTAGGCCATTTTTCCATATTCCCAAACCTACAGAAGATCCCGAGTCTCTCACTCTTTTGAATCTCTGTCTTGGAGACTTGCCCACTGATCCTCTGGGCTGCAAACTATGCCCAACATAAACTCTTGTGTCCTATCCATTCCTTGTCTGTTGGTCAATTCTTCTCTTACCAATCCACACGGGAGCCCTCCCCCAGCCTTGTCCTGTGGGACACTGCCTTTTCCCAAATCAACAAAAGAGCACTTCTTCCTCCCCAGAGTGGGGGAGGGGCTGGCCTTCGCAGCGGCTCCAAGTGGTCTCCTGGACATCAGTGACCTCCCATTATGTGCTTGTCACACAACTGGGAAAGAGAAAGGGGAGACTCAGGCCTTTGGCTTTCTGTTGAGGTTATTGATTCTTTTGCACTACTGAGGCGCAACTTAGGGCTTGGGTCATGTCCCCAGTCCCTTTTACAATTATTTTTATTTTGAGACAGAGTCTCCTGATGTTGACCAGGCTGGCCCCACACTCACAATCCTCCTGCTTCAGCTTCCCAGGTAGCTGGGATTACAGGCCTGCTGCACAATACCCTGCCAGCCCCTACTATGATTATGCTTTCTCACGGAGAGAAGCAAAACAGAAAGTAAAAAGCCTGGCCAGTTCTCAGAAAGCTCTGACTTCCTGGAAGCCAGCACAGCCACTCTCCTGTGTCTTCGGCAGTCAGCCTAACCAATCCTCAGAGCCCATTTCAGCGCCTATTGCCAGGGCCCCTTAGCCTTTCCCCTGGACAGGGGCCCAGACCACCCAGCTGCTCCAGCCACAGTCCTGAGCAGCCTTCACAGTCCCTGGCCGGACACCACAGCCTCCCAGAGGTAAGGACAGAGGTGAGGGTCAGTCTGCTCTTCCTCGGGGCCAGGAGAGGGAGAGGCAGCAGGTAGGGGAGGGAGGGCCGCTGCTGGCCCCAGAAAAACCAGGTGCCCGAGGGTCACTGCAGGTACCTGGTTCAGAAGAAGGAATTGTCTTCAGAGAATGGAGGGCTCAATTCCCAGGCACGAGGGCAGCCTGTGAGCCCAGGAAGGATCTCAGTCCTGCTCCTTATGCAGGAGGCCTGGCAGGGACAGCACCCTTTCCCAGGGCTCTCTTGGAAGAAGAAGTTCTGGTGCTTCCAAGCCAATCAGACTGCTGTCCTTTCCAGAAAGCTCATTCTCTTTCTTAGAAATTGGGAGGATACAGAGACTTTGTAACAGTTTTCCTGATTATCTCCTAGAAATAGAGAAACTTTTAGCAGTTGGTTGAATTTGTAGACACTGCAGAACTGGCAAGTCATAGAGGGGTTTGAATCCCCTTGACTGTGTTCTGCCTACACTAATCTGAAGATCTGTTTTTCTCTTTGGGGGGTCTGACAGCCTTCTTCCCAAGCAGGACTCTTGGCCAGTCTGAACATGCAGAGCAGCAGAGATGGCCCTCTGAACAATGCTGCAGCAGAGCCAGCTCTGGTCTGCCAAGATGATCTGAGCTCCTGTCCATCCCGTTCACAGCCAGGTAAAGCAGAATTTAGCAATGCCTTTGTATTTGCAGGAGGAAATGTGGAAAGGAAATTGGCTCAGAGATTTAAAAAATGAGATTTTGTTAGGAGTGTAGGAGAGTGGTAGACCAGTAGCCGGGTGTGCACACACCCACCTATCCACACACCCACCCACACATATATACACACACACAATCCCAGAGTGCCATCCCACATACCATACACATACAAAAACAAAACAAAACAAACAAACAAACAAAAAAAACAATTGGACACACAGAGATGTGTCCATCATATTTGAGCATTTTCTTGGTTTCCAAGATGTTATTCTGGGTTGTTCCATAGCCTCCTTCGTCTCTTGTTGCTTTCTTCTCTTGCTGAGTTCTGCCTCTTGGGTGTTTGTGGGCTTATAACTCAGACTGATCTATGCTGCTCTTTTATTTGTTTATCATTTTTTTTTATTCTTTCAATATAGAGTCCTACTATTCTGTTCAGGCTTGTAGTGATCCTCCCTTCTCAGCCTCCTCAGCAGTGGTGTTACAGGCATGCACCACCACACCTGGTTTTGGGCTGGCATAGTGTAGCTGGGGTTCTGGGGCTGGCATGGCATGCAGTACTAGGGATCGAACTCTGGATCTGCAGCTTGCCATGCAGGCACTTATGCTGCTGAGCTATCTCCCTAGCCCAGCTGTTACTTTTAGTCTCTTCCAAAGTCTTGCAACCAGCGCACGGCTTGAACTGCTTCCTACAGTGACAGCTGCCAAGTTTAATCCCAGAAGAATGGGACTCACCTACCCACTAACCTACCTTTCGCAGAGCTCTGTCACAGCCTCTGTCATATGCAACCTGCCTAAGATCCTAGGTCCCTCCCACCCCAAGGCAGGGATCTTCACTGTGACAGTTGGGTGAACTTGAAGTCATCCCACTTGTGACAGTTGGGTCCCAGAACTTGAAGTCATCCTGAATCTCCTACTCACACCCCACACCCACTAAGGACATCTGTGAGTTCTCATGCTTCCTGTCATTCTGGTCCCCTGTCCAAACTGTCACCTGGCTTGCTCTGATGACTTCCATATTTTTAACTCCTCCTGCTTCTTCACTCCCAACTTTGAACTCGGAAGAGCTGTACCTATTGGTCTCTGTTCCCAATTTCTGACACAGAGCTTCTTAGACCCTTGCAGACTGGGATCCGAGAAGATTGCTTTGTTCTAATATTTGATCTCTGAGCCCATTGTCCAACACAGAACTCCTGGGCTATTTGTAATTTTGAACATGACAGGAGAATCTGACACAGAGTTCTTTGACTCTTTGAGTTTTGTGGGAGGTGGAAACATCTTTGTCCCCATGAGGCAGCTCGGTGGTAGATTCCTCTCTGGGGTGTTCACCAGAAAGACCAAGGAAAAATGAGAAGCTTGGAACCTTCATCTCCACCTGACAGCCTTGTTCTCTGGGAATTGGAGAGGGGCCAAAGGTGAATAACTAATCAAGTCGATGTGAAGCAGACTCTGTAAACATCCCTGGCTTCTGGGATTTGGAGAGATTCCAGACAGTTGGCTTAGCACAAGAGAGTCTTCAGGGGGTAGAATGCAAGGGTTCCCTGTGCCCTGCACCCTTCCTGGGTCCCTCCCACCCCAAATTGTTTTCCTTCCTTATTCCCCTCACAGCAAATGAGCACACCTAAACTGAGTGTCCCCTTAGTTTGGTGACCTGTTGTGGTAGATCAACTGATAAGGGGATGATGTGGACCCCAATTGTAGACAGGCTGTTCATCAGACATGCCAGAGGTCTGGATAAGCAATTGGCATCCATGATGTTGCAGTTTTAACAGTCTTCACTCTTAGCCTGTGGGATCTAATACTTTCTCCAAGTGGGCTATGTCAGAACTGAGTGGTTACAGGAAAATCAGTTGATGTCTACTAGAGAACTGCTTTTTGGTGGGGAGAAAACCTTACCTACATTTGATCACAAAAATATGAAATGTGATCAGTACATATGATAATTAAATTTTCAAAAATTACGAAGTAAAAGACCTATTACTATGAATCTTTTCAAAATGCTCTCCTCTTCCCATACACTTATCCCATAATTATTGTTACTTTCTGAAGCAGTTCTGGAAGTCATCTTTGATGAGGAGTTTTAGTTGCGCTATCTCAATACCTCAGTGTACTGAATTGATTCAGAAATTTATCTTCCATCATCATTTTCACTTTGAAAAAGAGCCATAAGTTATAGGGTGCCAGGGGTGGTGAATAAGATGGACGAGGAAATATAATGTCAATTTAAACATTCATCACAATTTTTGTCAGCACTATGTCGTGTCATCTTCACAGTAAGGAGTGGAAATGTTTCTTTTTGGACACACAAATATGCAGACTATTTTTGCTGCCAGAAAGATCACTTTAAAGTAGGTCATCACCCCTTTGATGCCCCCAATAGGACTCTGCAGCTCTAAAAATGTAAAGAAAACCTTTGCTTTCCCCAATCCAACCACTCCACTCAGTACTCAGGTCTACCAGTTCTTCCCAACACCCCTTGGTTGGTGTCTTTTTTCCTTCTTCCTTCTCTTTTCTTTGGCTCCCCACACCAAGCAATTCCCCACACCAAGGAACTCCCCACTTCTCATTGGGAGCCACATGGTTGCCTTTTAACTGGGCTCAGTTCTGACTCTCTCTTCTCTGGGGGTAGCTAGGTCCACAAGAGCCCCACTGTAGACACCAGTCACTAGGCTATAATCCCTGGACTTGTGACAACATAACTATGAATGGTTGGTTCCACAACCTCCTTCTGAGGTTCCATTATTGCACAAATGGCTCCTACAACTCCAGGAAACTATTTTGGCTCTTTAGAGCCTCCATGCTCTTTCTGGGAGTGGTGAAGTCTAGGTACAGCCATGTTTCTCTGACTCTAACATTCTCTTGGGCTGCTTCTTTTAGATTTTTCATGGAGGGTTCATTGCTTAGATGTGACTTACATAATCATCAGCCACTAGTGATTAAGTCAGTCTTCAGCTGATCTCAGTCCCTGGAAGTGAGGGGCGGGGCTAAGAATCCTTTGCTCCAATCAGGGTTGGTTAACCCAAGAAGCCTTCTTCCCTTACTATCCTCACAGCCTTTGTAAATGCTACTTCATCTGGGTGGTTGTGGAAAGAATTTATTATGAATAACAAGAACGTTTTTTCACCTTTAGTGATTTTACCACTTAGGAAGAGTTTTAGAAGCTCTATGCCAAGAATTCTTAGGAGGACCAAACATATTTCCTTTCAAAAGCCCTGACAAAGTTAAAGAAATTGTATGTTTTTATTTTTTATTCTAGAATTGGGTGGTGCTTTAGCCCATTAAATGGAACAAATATTCCAGCGAGCCAAGCACAGAAGTTTGGTTGTACAGATAGGGTAGGGATGAAGAAAGCAGAGACAGAGCACAGAGAGCAACTGGTCATTGCTGAGCCCCTGTCCTTGTAAGGCAGGACAATGGGAAAAGAACCATCAACCTATGGTTACTTCTGGTGACTCTTTTTGGTAAGGATTAAGGAAGCAGGAACTTTACTATCAAGCTGAATAAAATTGCTTGGTCTCTTGGTCTGTTGATCTGTCTGTCTGTCTTTCTCTCTCCTTCCCAAAAGATCAAGTGATAGCTTAGGTTTAATTGAAAACTTTAGTATAAGTGACTCCACGTTGGCTTTTAGTCTTGTCATTGAAGCCAAGTACAGGACCATGGCTTCTTATGATTTTTATTTAACATTCCAAATCAAAAGAAGTAATGTGTCCTTGGGAATATAATTTATACAGTCCACTGATATACAATGTCTTGTGAAAATAATAATTATAGTCAACTTATTCATGACAGCCTATGACTTGATACAACTCAAATACATTTATAGAGGAATATCATTTATAGCCCATTTGAAATATTTGTATTGACTATTACACTTCAATAATTTTAAAACCACTAATACCCACAAAACATGAGTGAATTTCAAAGACATTATTTGGAGGTAAAGATGCCAAGCCACTGACTGCATTTGTGTGGAGTTTAAGAATGAGCAAATCAGTCAAAGACTGCAGAAATCAAAGTCCTAGTCCCCTGGGGTAGGATGAGTGCTACCAGCAACAGTGAGGTAAATCCATCAGGGCAGTGACTACTGCATATAAAGTTGTTCCTCCTGATCTCCACCTTTGCTTTTGTGATTTGTTTCCTATCATGAACTTTGTCCGAAAAAGGTTAAATAGAAATTTCCAGATAATTAAAAAGTTTGAAATTGAGTACTGTTGTAAATAATCTCATATCTCCCACGGGTTGGCTCTGTCCTCTCTGGAACACAAATCAGCCTCCGCCCAGCATTTGCACACTGCGTGTACTACCTGCCCATTACTCAGGCAATATGACTTTATGTTTCCTTTGTCTCAGCCTCCCTGGGGAATTTTAAGGTGCAGGTGACTATATCTACTTCTTCTCATTTTTTCTTATCTCAAAATAACCCTCAGAATAACCCTTAGACCAGATTAAAATAACCTTCACACCAAAGTGGAACACTTAGGGGTTGCATATTATGTTGTCCTCCAATATAGATACAAATTTTCTTGAGCAGAAAACTTCATTTACTATATATGAGCTATACCTCAACATAAAATTTTAAAACAACAGTTTGCAAATACTTAGCCCACTGCGTGTTTCATTGTGACTTCTACATTATCCCAGATCTGTCCACATTTGGACTTAACAAGATTTGATGACATGTATGCTAACCATTTTCCATGTTTTCAACTAGCAAACCACGTGGTTCCTGGAGATGTGGATTTGAAACTGGAGAGACAGCCAGATATCCATGCTGGGTAAGAATGCAAGGCCAGGGTTGGTTGGGGAAGGGAGGGTCAGAATTTCATCCTAAACCAAATGGCTGGAGATAGATCCTCATGATTGATGAGGAGTAAATGGGCTCCAATAGCTTTCACTGTGATACAGATCTGGTCTTCTCACTGGTCTTTATAATTGTTATGTATGGGGCTGGTGAGATGGCTCAGTGGTCTAAAGCACCTACTTGGAACAAGCTTAACAAAGCACAAGGACCTCGGTTCAATCCCCCAGCACCACATGCCAGCCAGCCACGCCCCCAGGTGGGCTGAGCTGGTCACACACACACACACACACACACACACACACACACACACACACATAAATAAATAAAAAAAAAAATTATAAAAAAAAAGAACCAGCATGTTTTTTGAAAAAAAAATAATAATAATTGTTATGTATATGAACGTGTGTGTGCACATGGGGGTAATTCCATGAGACTTAGCTAATTATTTTAAAGAGAAAATTAAGTTTTAGTCATTCCCATGGCATTGTGTGCATGGGAGTAATAGGACAGAAACCGCTGATCTGGGGCCTCCCCGTGAGACCAAAGAAGGCAGGAATTCCTTTTGGCTCTCCTACCACCAAAGAAGCTCTTCAGCCTAAAATGAAGGCCAAGAGTCCGTTGATCAGCAGATGGTGGTTGATTTCTAACCTCTTTCAATGAGGAGCTGCGTATTTGTGTGAATCTGATGAGAGGGAAGCTGAGCTCTCAGTAGCTCCTACTCTAATTGTGGCACGGCTGGCTGCAGATCGCGGGCTATGTACTTGGGTCCCACTACTGATGTGGCATCTACATTGTCTGAGGTGTTGTAAGCAATCTAGACTGATGTATATGTGAGAATGTTCATAGATTGCAAGCAGAACTATACCAGTTTTGTGAAGGACCGGAGCATCCTCAGATTTAGGTATGCAGGGGGACACTGGAGCCCATCACTGGGGATACTGAGGCATGACTGTTCTTCACTGAGGGACCCTAATATCAGCAGGCACAGGAGAGGAACATCAGAAAGCACTGGATATTGTGAAGCTGTTCCCCTGTCAAAGCTCCATGGTGTCCTGGTGGGTCACCTTTCATCTTTAGGTGGGTCACCTTTCATCTTTAGGTCCCTCAATCAACAAGTAAAGAATGTGACCCATATCCCACCAAGGCACCTTCAGACTTTGCTTTCTTGCTTTGGGCTGAGACAGCTGTGTGTTATCAGTGTCTGCCACTCACCCTAGAGGAAATAAATGTCACTTGGCAGGAGACTGTGCCCTAAAGGAGCAGCTCTGGTCTTTCTGACACCACTATGCTGTGAAGGCCAAGCCTAACTGGGTTGACAAAGACCCCTTCACACTTTGTCCTGAGAAATGCTCAGGGAAGCAGGGCTGGGCCCTGTGTTCCAGGCTCCTTCTTTGAAGGAACAATCCCACTTGCTGTGCTACAGGAAGGCAGCCAAGTACCCTGGAAGGCAGACAAATGCCCAGGACAATCCAGAGCATGAGTTAGATTTCATCTTGATGTTCAGTGTGCAACTCTTCAGGGAAGAGAACACACAGCCATTAGAGCCAAAGCTAAGGTGATCAAGTGGGATGTTTTATGCCAATTTGGCCCCATCCTCCCCCTGACTCACCTTTGCTTGTAGGAGCACCAGTCCCTGCCCAACAACTGGCTCCTCTTCCTCCTGTATTTCCCAGATGTCTCCCTCCATGGGTCCTATGTTCCTTTGTGCCTCCAGGTTCCTTCTCTTGTGCTTGATCTTAGCATTTCCCCACTGTCTTCCTTCTCAATGGTGCTCTTGTTCCTCTGGGACAAGTCTGCCTGACCCATGTCTTTGGCCAGGGTTGAGGCTCCTCCCATGTTCCTGTTCTCATGCCACCACCATTACACCCTTTCCTATTTGAGGAACCTGGAGCTTCCTTGGAAGGTTGAGCTTCTCAGTAGCAATCTAGGGCTTTTCACAGGACATTGCAGGGGAATTCAGGTAGGGTCCAAAGTCGGTGTCCACAAAACATCCAGAATCCACTTGGACCAGTTGAATAATTGGACTTTTCTATCTGAGAGGCTGGAGCCAAATCCTTATCTCACTCATTCCTACAGGGAGGAAGACGACACACCTCTGGATATAGGTTTGGAGCTGCAAGATGATGGAGAGCTGTCTGCTGAAGAAATACAATTTCTGGAAGAGTTTCCCAGATGGGAAAAGGAGCAAGAAAAGGTCATTGCGAAGCTCCATGCCCTTGCAGATGATGCTGACTCAACCCACCAAAAATTCACCAAGACCAGCGTGGTGGCCGGCTCCACCAGTGTCATCTCTGGAGTCGTGAGTGTGTTTGGGTTAGCCCTGGCTCCATTAACAGCGGGCGGAAGCCTGATCCTTATGACTGCTGGCCAAGGTGTGGGCTTAGCAGCTTCAGTCATTAATATTGTGACAGATTTGATGGAAAACTCTCACACTAACAACATCCGCACTCAATCCAACCAACTAGTGCCCCCTCATGATGGAACATTCCAAAAGGACACTGGAGGACAGATGGCATCTTATGTCAGGGCTTCTGGAGAGATTGTGTACAAGTGTGGGACCTCTTTTGAGGTTATCAGAAAACATATACATGCCTTGAGACTGGCTAAAGCCTACCCACACCTGGTCCCTGCAGCCAGACATCTTAAAACCGCTGGCCAAGTGGTGGGTCCAGTTGGCAGACATGTGCACAAGGCCTTTAAGGACACAGCCCTGGTCATGTCACAAAAGGCTCTACTGAAGAGTGGTGCATGCACTATCTTTTCTCTTGGCTATGATACGTACAATCTCCAAGAGAAGCTGATGGAACTGAAGGACAAAAAAGTCACAGAGCTTGCAGAAGAGCTAAGGAGCCATGTTTTGGAGCTGAAAGAGGAGATTTTCCAAATGAAGGAGAAGTACAAGGCACTGCAGCAGAAGGTGGAGATGAGATTCTGGCAGTAAAGTGGGGGTGATTTCACTGTGGCAGCCACGGTGGACCAGAGGGAATGGGGAAAATTGTGTGTGTGTGTGTGTGTGTGTGTGTGTGTGTGTGTGTGTGTGTGTTAAAAATTTGCATGGATATGCTTCAGGATATATGAGGCATGCTCATATACCAATAGTATTAGGATGCCTTGGCATAAGGGCTCCTGTCCTGCTCGGGCCTGGTGTTGCCTACTGTTTTACTTCAAGTTTCCTAAAGGCCCACTTGCTAGGAAGAGGTGCTTGCTTACTGTAGAGAAGAGATCACCTGGTCTTAGCCAGTGTCCTGACCTGAACCCTGGCCCCTTCCAGTTTGTGAATCAAAGTTCTAAGTCCTATGGTGTACTTGGCAGTGAGGCCTTTGGAAGGTAACAAGGGTCTCTCTGAGCCAGATGGGTGGAGCCCTCATCTAACAGGATTGGTATCCACCTACAGAAAGGAAGACACTTGATGTCCTTCCTCACTCCATGTATCTGGACAGAGAAGAAGCCATACAAGGACTAGTGGGAAGTAGTCATCTAGATGCCCAAAAGAAAAAAGTACAGCCCAGAAACTAATGGCATGACACCTTGGCCTGGGCTTTGGGCCTTTAGAATTGTGAGAAAATGAACTTCTGCTGTGCTGCCACTTGAAGCCTTTTTTGTTTGTTTATTTTTGGTTTCTTTTATGGCTTCAGAAGAGGATCAGGAGAGATGTCATGTGACTAGTCAAGTGTCCTCGTCTGTTCAGGTGGTTATAATGAATTTCCTTATGCAGAATCATTTGTGAACAACAGACTTTAGTTGCTTACAGTTCTGGAGGCTGGAAGTCCTCAGTCAAGGGTCCAGGAGCCTCAGGTTCTATGTAAAGGGGGCTTCCTCTCTGTTTCACAGAGGAAGCCATCATGTAGCATATTCACAAGGAAATGGAGAGACAAGCTCCCTGGGGACCCTTGCATAAGGGCAGTATCCCCACTCCCAGGGACCCACACTCATACCCAAGTCACCTTGCAAACTCCACATCCTAAAACCATGCCACTGAGGACCAGGTTTCTACCTATGAATTTTAGGGCATTCCAAGTACTCAGACTTAGCACCAAGTTCTCCAAGCTAAGTCATGCTCGACTCAGGATGGCCAACTCCCACAGCCTTACACCACCAAGGCAAACCTTTACCTGCCCACAGTGCCACACCTCAGGCTTTGGGGTTTTCCCCTGTGGATGGCTTTTTCTTGTTCTAAAACTAACTGACATGTAATAACTGTATTGTGCTCATTTTGTCTCCTCCAGAAATCCTTGAGAGAAGGAAGGCTCAAGAAGTCACCCCTGAAGGGAGCCAAGGGAACTCAAACTCAGCTTGGGACATAAAATAGAAAACATCACATCTGAAAGGGCAAGATATACAGGATGTACACAAAATGGAGTGCTACTCTGCCCTAAACATGGCTCACTCCTGGCTTCATGCCTATCAACCTCACACCCTCATCTGTCAAGTCCTGTTAATACACAGAGCTGCTCCTTCCCTCCACTCGATCTCCTCTGCCTGGGATGCCTACTCAGAGGGCTTTTGTCTCTCATCCCTTTTGGGATTAACCTCCAACAATATTTGCATTTACACTCCTGTCTATCTCTGCCAATCTCATCTGTATTCATGCCAGTATGGGTAACACCCACTCACCCACCCCTTCTGCCCGCACCTCTGTTCTTTCTTGTCTCAGATTGGTCCTTAGGGGGCCCCTTGGAGTGTCCAAGCTGAAACCCAAGTGCCCTCACTTTTATCTGTCAGACCACCTGGCCACAATACAAGTTGGACAATGGCGCTATCTCTTTCTCCTAAGGAACTCTTGATTATGATACTTTTGTTGATGTAGATAACTTTTGTCCCTGCGGTGGTACCCTGTGTCCCCTATGGTCTGAGGTCCTCTATGTCCTTGCTTTCTTTTCTCCTCACAATCATCCTGAGCTCTGCCTGTCACGCTGTCCACAACAGATTCTACTAGCAAGGGCCCTCACCAGACCTCAACCTGACCTTTCCCCACTGACCCCTTCATTCCCAGATTCCCGTGCACCCTGACCCACAGAGCCACAACCTCCAGAGCTACTATCTCTGCCTCAGCCCCTGTTGTAGCCACTGCTGCAGGCCACCACTGGAGCTGCCACCATGTGTGCCACCGCAGCAGCCCTCTCATGACTGGTGCTGCTTCACGTTCTGACCCCTCAACGGTCAGAGGCTGAGGAGATACCTTACGCTCTCTGTCTTTGCTCCTTCTCTCCCACCTTTCTCTCATCTGCCTTTGCCAGCTTGTCCTGCATTCCTCACATTCCTCTCCCAACTTATACCCACAGTCTCTTTTTCCTCCAGGTTTCTGACTTTGGGACAAAGCCTGATCCAGGAACAACTATTGACACATTGTTTTCCTCAACAGCATGAGCTCCTCCCTCTGCCATCAAGCTAAAGGCAGAATAACAGCCCACCAAGCAAACACTGGTCTTTCCACTCAAGCCTGCTCGCTGCTCATCTCCTCCTCCCCTCACTCCCCTTCCCCTCAGCTACGTCAGCAGGTGGTGTCATAGTACAGCCACAAAAATAAAGAGATTCTGAGTCTCACCTTCCTGCTCCCATCCTTAGAACACCTTTCTTGCCAGCCTGAAAGTCCAGGACTTGTGAGTTGTCAGTGCTTCTCTATCGTGATGTGCCTAATCCTTGTGCTTTACTTAGTTCTCTTGCTCCTACTCAAACTTGATGACTATAAATAAAAGGTTTTTACATTTTTCAAATTCTTATAAGAGATCTCTACTAATTGACCTACAAAAGTTCTGATTAGTCTCTCATAATTACAAACTTAACAGGCCATCATAATTTTAACCTGGCCAGAAATATACTTGATTGCACTCTGATTTTGTAAAGACATTCATGTGTGTCCTGTGTATGTGTTTATATGTCATTTCATTAGCAGCTGTTCCTCTTTTTATTTGAGCTTTAAAATATAGACTTAAAAACATGCATTACATTAGGTATATTGATGCCTTTCTCTTTCTCGGATGCCTTCAGGGCAGGTTTGGCTGGCTTGAGTTGTGGGGATCGAACCACAGCAACCTGAGCCTGACTGCTTTGTTGAAGCAGTCACTTAAAGAGCTGAGCTAAGGGGCAGGCCCCCATGCCTTTCTCTTATACTCCAGATATTTATAATAAGAGGTTCATGTCAAGCCAATATGAGGTTATCAGTCAAATAATAATTTTCTTTCTTTTTTTTTTTTTTCTTTTTTTTTGCGGAACTGGGGATTGAACACAGGCCCTTGTACTTGCCAGGCAAGCGCTTATTAGATAGCTGTACTGAGCTATCTCCCTGGCCGCTAAATGATAATTTTCTGAAAAACATTTATGTGATATATATCCTGTGTATGTCCATTACATTTAGAGATGCTTAAACAAAGTGAGGATTTCATCATCTTTGATGACTATTATGCGACACTACTGTGTATGACTGTTGATGTCAAATGTTCTCTGTAAAAGTATAACTAAGGTCTGTTAACACCCAACAGGAATTTAACTGCTAAAATGTTCGTGGTTGATAAGAAAGAACAGTTCTCTGATCACACTCTATATTTCAAGGTGCTTGATATTCAGATCAAATTGTAATAATCAAGCATATTGCTCCAAACTAAATATACTAATGTAAACCCAGATTCTCCTGAAGAAACAATTGTTCTTAATTCCTATTTGATATCCCAATCTGCTCCTGACATTCACACCAAGCTGAAAAGACAGATCTCTGCCCTCAAACCCTGCAGGAGACTTTATCTAAACTGACTTTCCATGTGTTCCATAATAGAGACCAAAATTAACTGTACACAAGTGCCAATTTTTGGCTGTGACATTTGGGACTCCCATCAAAGTAGGACCTCAACAATGTAATGCTGAACCTAAATAATGCTGCCACTGGAGCCCTTCCTGGACAGTTTCAAGTGCAG
>NW_004524640.1:7536425-7543263 GCF_000260255.1 Octodon degus
ATCGAGGTATCTTTGTCAGAGTCCCAAGTCTTGCTGGACACCTCAGGTTGAAAAGAGAGAGAGAGAGAGAGAGAGAGAGAGAGAGAGAGAGAGAGAGAGAGAGAGAGATCTTTTCTTGCTGACACAGGTACCACATATAGTGTTCTTCCTGAATCCAAAAGTTGCTGTATTAGATTTACAGTCTCCATAGTGGGTGTTGATGTCTGATCTACAGGATACCTTCAGATTCCCTGCTAACTCTAGAAACTGTTCTTCACTCATAATTTCCTTGTAAACCCAACTACTCCATACCTCTCATGGGGAGAGATCTCATCCAAAAGCTCCATGTCTCTCTCACCTCTCTCCCCACAGTGCTCATCCTATAATCCTAACCTCAATGCACAGCCAACTCCTCCCTCCCTCTTCCCTTGTCAACCACCCACTCTGAGACACTTCCAGTCCCACTCATGCCACACATGCTATTCCTATACTAATGTGCCTCAGAGATCCTACAGTCTTTCCCTGCATTCCCCAATCCCCAATAGCTCCCAAACATCAGAAGGGACTCAAGCCCATCATTTGCCACCTCCTCAGTCTTCTTGTCCTAACTGAAACAAATGGCACTAGCTTCTACATGGGCGTAAACCATCATCCTGTCAACCCTCCTCGCCCACAATAGCTCTCCTAACCCAGATCATCAACCTCACCAAGTGTTGGCTGTACATGTGCATTCTAAGGCCTGATCTCATAGCCATCCTGGCCATACCCAACAACACACACACCAGCCGCCCCTCCCAAAAGTCTTTAGCCATTGCTATCTCTTTTACAACTCCCCTCTTCCTACAACCTTACATGTTCCCAGGGAAACTCCACTGGTCTCCCTTACACCAAACCCATTTCATTCAACACACCTTCAGATAAACATCTCAAAATGGGCACACAGCTCTTTATGTGTAGCACCTTGGTCTTTCCTTGCCTTCCGTTACACCTCTAGTGCACTTCAGTGACTGTGATCCCTAATTTCAACATATACAAAGACTCATATCACATATCTTACATCCCATAGGATATAATGGGCCACCCATGTGGGCCTCCTGGTAGGCACAACTCCCCTTGGGCCAACCTTGGGAGATATAGGACTTGGGACTTCCCTAAGAGGCTCCCTGGGATGGGACATACAAAGTATATGGAACTGTGTCTTTCCTTGGCTCACTCCATTTCTTTTCTTTTTTCCCCCCAGATCTTAAGCTATATTACAAAGCTATAGTGATAAAAACAGTATGGTACTGGGACAGAAGCAGACATGTAGGTAAGTGACACAGAACAGAGGAACTAGAAACAACCCCAGGCACATTCAACCACTGATCTTTGACAATGGGCAAAACAGGCTAGAGGAAAGACAGCCTCTTTAATAAATGGTTCTGGGTAAGATTACTGTAAACATGCTGTCTTGGTTGCTCTTCTCTCATTGCTGGGACAAATACCTGACATTCAAAATTAGGGAAGGTAAGCTTTATTTAGCTCACAGTTACTGGGGATTTCAGTGCATACACAGTTGGCTCCAAGGCGGAGCACCACATGGCAGGAGGCAAACTTTCAGGGTGGTGGCAAACAGCAGAGAGAAAAAGGAGGGGCAGCAGCTCAGGCAGCTGGTTCACTCCATTTCTAGGACCCTTCACAGAGCTTGCTGTTATGTTCATGATAGCCTCCCTGCTTCATTCCCCTCATCCACCATACTGTCACCAGATTAACGCTCAAAATTTTAACCAAATGCTTCTCTCAGATTATTCCTACCAGGCTCTACTCTAACAAGACCTGACAGACTATTGTACACCCTCCTCTGATTTCTCCTGATGCCCAGACTCTGACCCCTCACTGCCCCCAGCCAGCTAGAAGTAGCCAGATGACTTTATCATTCTTTTTCCTAACAAACAGAGTCCAAATGATAAGTCAGGATCCTCACCCTCACTCCAAGGCTCACTTCCTTTTGGCCCCGAGCCAGGGTCAAACCACAGAAACAATTCCATCCAACGTTGTACGTTGAACCTGAGCTGGTTCAAAACTACTGAGACTCTCCTTTTGTTAACATTGAAAGTCCCTCCAAAGACCAGGCAGCCCTACCAAAATTACCTCTCCCTCTGCTGTTCCAGCCCACAAACACCCTCCCCTACAAACCCAATAAAATCCTCTTCCCCTTTTATTTGAGGCTGTTTCTGTCTGCTAGATAGCCAGTCTACTTGCTCCTACCTCCAGTTAATCTTCTTCTCACATCAGATTGCCTGGTTTGGTCATTTGCATGGGTTCATACATAGTAACAATAGCTATTTCTTTTTCCCACAACAGCAAAAGACAAGCACAGGGTACCAAGGACACCTCAGTATGTCATGGTATGTTAACGACAACAGCATGGCCCTGAGCAGGAGAAAATGACACTGCTATGAGACAGGATGACAAACTTGAGGTCCAGAGGCAGAGCAGGGCTCTACCTATGCTTTGTTGTTTCTAGGAGGACTCTATGATCCTAATACAGGAGAAGAAACACAGCAGACATCATGCCTTAGGAAGGCCAATGCCAGCGGCCTGCTAATAGGCAGCAGCAGGGAGCTAGAAATGAAGGGGAAATGGTTATGGGTGTTTTGATTTTTGCAGTTCTAGGATGGAATCCAGGGCCTCAAATGTTAGACAAAACTTCATTCCTTCACTACACTCCCAACCCTTTGGGAGACAGTTGATAAAAAGTCCAAAGTGACTTGGGTATGAGAGTATGCACCTCTAATCCCATCCTTGAGAAAGGCAGAGGTAGAAGAAGGGCAGTCCAAATCCCTCCTGGAAAACTGGGACTCTGACAAACAAACACACAAAAAGTGTCCTTGTCCTTGCCAGCAGGTAGAGGGTTGCCTAACTATCCTCAGAGCCATTTTTCATTCTAAGCTCTAAGAACCATCCTGAAGCTTCTGACAGGAATCTTGGGTGTACTATGTGGTCACAGTGACTCAGGGGCATTAACTTCTGTCACAGCCTGTGTGGCTATCAGTGGTCCCAGGGAAAAATGGAAAGGAGACTTAGAAAATAAAGACAAGATGCAAGAGCTGAGGTCAGGTGGAGGCCCCAGAAAGAACTATTCAGACCTCTTTCTTTTCCAGCCATGTTCTCCACCTGACAGGAAGTGGCCACAGAGGCACTGAGATCTCTCGTGTGTTGACCTCCAGAGAAGAGTTATAATGCGGATGACACATGGTGGACAGCAATTGCCTGCTGTCCTCAGCCTGCAGCCTCAAAGATGCCTATGCCCTACCAGCAGGGCCTCAGCGGTGCATGTGGAAATTCAGAGGAAGTGTATTGCTTTCTGCAGAGTTCCCAGATAACACCGGTTTAGTTTAGGAACCAGGGTGAAGTGTATCTTACTCAGCAGCTCATCCTCTTGGACATGATGGGGGCACATGGGACATCTGATCAAAGTTGCAATGAAACTTTCATCACATTTTGGGGTGTTGCTGTCTTCTTCTGGAAGTGATTTCTAGGATTTTCTGTCCTGAAAAAAGAATTGGTCATGACAAGCTCAAATGGTAGCAAAGTTTTATGGTAGGTGGGAAAAGAAGCAGGCTCTGTATGAATTTAGAGCAAGCAAAGTAGGAAAAGAAACACCCTACAGTGTGAGGGTGGTCACTGTGCAAGAGAGAACAGAATGGCCAAAGCTCAGTGTGCCCTATTCTTTTTGAATCACCCATATTTAATGAGTTGAAGATTAGGGTGTGTCAAAGTTGGCTGGGGAAATAGGCATGGCCTGTTAATTATAAGATCCAAGACATACATAATACAGAGAAGTGCCCAAAGCCCTGACAGGGACTGCTCATGAAAGCTGGAGCAGGTGTTCATAGGACAGCCTCAATTTAACCTCAGCCTAAGGCGTGGGATCCTGAGTGTAGAAGTTCCTGTGGGTTTCCTCAGGATTTGAACAACAGTTAAGCACAGAGATGCCACAAGGAGCACACTATTGTGATTTCCTTTGTGGTAGACTACCCCACACTTCCATAGTGACTATACGTTCATTCCTATTGCGCATTAGCGCAATATATCCCTTAGTTATCGTGGACTGATTGGGCCCACAATCCCAAATGAGTGGTGAAGGCTTCAATAAATGAGACAAATGGTGTGATTTCAGGGCCCAGGAGGATCAAAAACACTCTCACAGAATTTGAGAATTTCTGGGGTTTTACACCAAGAACTTCTCTAGGCAACTCATATTTATTATGTTATCAAGCAAAGGAGGGGAATACTGAAGAAAATATAGGAATCGGCGGGACTTGGAAATCCCTTCAAGGACTTCTCTAAGTAATATACTATGGTAACTTAGGAGAACTATGTCATCTCTGGAAAGGCCTTCACCACAGGAGTGAGGTGCCTGCAGCAGCAGTCTGCTTTTAGTTAGGTGGGATTGGAGCCAAACATCCTCAGTTGTATGGCCTTGTCTTGTGCTTTGGGTGGTCCAACTTCACAGGCCAATACAGGCCTTGGCAGGGACCAGTGATTCACAGAAGCTCATTGACTATGAGTCCACTGCCCATCTCCAGACGAGGGCCTAAGCCATGGGCACACTCACACATAAACATGAAAAGTCAACGGGTTAATATTAAATCCTGCTCAGGGCTCCTTCACAGTGGTCTCCGTCACATTCCCAAAGTGCAGGAGGATTTCTTTTTCCCTGAAGCCCTACTAACATTTATTATTATTTGGTTTCTTGATAAAGGCCATTCTTTTGGGAGTAAGATGAAATCTCAGTGTTGTTTTAAGTTGCATTGCTCAAATAGCCAAAGATACTGAGCATTTTTCTTTTTTAAAAAAAAAATATTTATTTATTTATTTTGTGTGTATGTGTGTGGCCAGCTCAGCCCACCAGGGGGCGGGGCCGGCTGGCATGTGGTGCTGGGGGATTGGACCGCGGTCTCTGTGCTTTGCTTAGCTTAGCTTGTTCTAAGTAGGTGCTTTAGACTACTGAGCCATCTCACCAGTCCTGAACATTTTTCATGTATCTCTTGCCACTTCTTTTTTGAGAAGTGTCCATTTCAACTGCTCGTTTGTTTTTAATGTACAATGACACATATGTTATAGCTTTTCAAAAGAAGAATAGCTGATTAACAATGATTGAGGGGCTGGGGAGATGGCTCAGGGGCTGGGGAGATGGTTCAGTGGAATAAGCGCTTCCTGCACAAGCACAAGGGCCTGAGTTCAATCCCTGGTTCTGCCAAAAAAAAAAAAAAAATGATTGATATATTATCTTTTTTATCGTCAAATCTGTTGTTCAAATTGACAGAGTTATGCAAGATTGGACACATGATTGAATATTACCACATGTTTCAAGAAATCTTAAAAGAGAGACAAGATTAGCTGCCCTTTTTTTCCTTGGGTCTTTTACTCTGGAGGGGCTATGTGTTTTCATTCTTTATGTGTTCTAGATATTAGTCCTCTGAAGAACAGGTGGCTAAAAATTTTCCTATTCTGTAGGTTGTCTCTTAACTCTGTTGGTTGTTTTCCTTGCTGTGCAAAAGGTGTTTAATTTGTTACAATTCTATTCGTTTGATCGTTGGTACTGCTTCTTTTCTTACTTGAGTTCCTTTCAGAAAATCCTTCCTTATGGCTGTGTTTTTGAGAGTTCTACCGAACTTATTTTAAAGAGATTAAGTGTTTCTGTTTTCACATCTAGATCGGTGGTCCATTTTGATTTTAATTTAGTACATGGCGAGATGAGTGGGTCTAGATTCAACCTGCCGCATGTGGAGAGCCAGCTTTCCCAGCACCATTGGTATAAAGAGGCTGCCTCTTCTCTAGCATATGATTTTGGCCCCTTTGTCCAAGATCAGATAGCTGGATTGCCTGACGTTGTTTCCATGTCCACTATGCTGTTCCATTGACCCACATGTTTGTTTCTGTGCTGATACCATGATTTTTTTTAATCACCATAACTTTGTAATATAACTTGAACTTTGGCATTATGGTGCCTCCTGCTTTGTTCTTGTGCAAGAGTGTTTCTGCTATCCTAGGTTTGTTCTCATCCCATATAAATTTTAGAATTTTTTCTCCAGTTCTGTGAGGACTGGTGTTGGTATTTTTATTGAGATTGCATTAAATTGTCATTTATGATAACATTGCTTTATATCATCATTGGAAGTATGGCTATTTTCAAAATATTGGTTCTGCCTATCTAGAAAAAGAAGATATAATTTCATTTTCTGATATCTTCTTCAATTTCTTTTTTCAGAGTATTATAGTTTTCATTGTAAAGGTCCTTAACTTCTTTGTTTAGGTGAGTTCCTTGGTATTTGATTTTTCTCAGTGCTATTGAAATGGTTTTTCTAATATCTTTCCCAACGAGTTTGTTAGTGGTATGAAAGAATGCTATTGAGATTTGTGTTTATTTTTCATCATGCTTTATTACTGAGTTCAGTTATTAATTCTGGGGGTGTTTTGGTGGGCTTTTGGGGTTTTCTATATAAAATACCATGTCATCTGCAAATAATGACAGTTTCACTTCTTTTCCTATACATATCCCTTTTATTTCTTTCTCTTGCACAGTTCCTCTGAAAAACACTTTAGCAGTGACAATGGAAGTCTTTGTCTTGTTTCTGATTTTAAAGGGAAAACTCAGTTTTCCCCCCATTTAATGTATTGTTTTTGGTATGTTTGTCATAAATGGCTTTTATCAGATTGAGATAAAGGTCCTTCTACATATTTTTTGCTGCTTCTCTTTATGTTATGTAATACATTTATTTATTTATTTGTGTATATTGAACTATCCTTGTATTTCCTGGGATAAAGTTTTTTTTTTTTCCTACAGTTTTATTGATAAACATATAGCAATGAG
>NW_004524640.1:7544640-7559658 GCF_000260255.1 Octodon degus
AAAAGAACCTGACATACCAATAAGTTAGGCACATAGAACTCCACACAGCCATAATCACAATACATCTACACCTAGATATATAATAATCAAGATCTCAGAAATTCAGCAAAAGAATAGATTATTAAAAGCTGCTAGAGAAAAGAAACAGATAATCTATACAATGGAAAGCCCATCAGAATCATGGCAGATTTCTTAACACAAACAATCAAATCAAGAAGAGCGTGGAGTGAAGTATTTCAGATCCTGAAGGAAAATCACTTCCAAAGCAGACTGATATACCCTGCAAAACTATCTATCAAATTCAAAGGCAAAATAAGATCCTTCTGTGACAAAGAACAACTAAAGCAATTCATGACTACCAAACCAACCCTACAAAGAGTACTGACAAATATTCTAGAAAGAGACAGAAGTGATCACAGCTTCAAGAACAACAGAAATGAACCACCAAACAGAGCAAGTAATTAAAAAGAGAGGGAGAAAGTACAGAACCTATAACAGGAAAATAACATGACAAAGATAAACCACTATGTATCAGCTATAACCATTAATGTAAACAGCCTCAATTTACCAATCAAAAGAAACAGACTACTGGAGTGGATTAAGAAACAAAATCCAACAGTATGCTGCATACAAGAAACAAGTTTAACTCAGAAGGAAATTTGAGTGAATCCTCCATGCCACAGGAAATCAGAAAAAAAGCAGTGGTAGCTATGCTGGCTGCTGACTATCAACTTAAAATCAAAAATCATCCAAAGAGATAAAGAAGGTTCATTACATACTTGTTAAGGGAAAACTGCAAGAGGAAGAGATATCATTTACAAATATAGGGGGCTGGGGAGATAGCTCAGTAGAATAGATGCTTGCCTGGCAAGCACAAGGAGCCTGAATTCAATCCCTGGTTCTGAACCAAAAAAAAAAAATTACAAATATATATGCATCCAATGTAGGAGCACTCTCCTACATAAGACAAATTTTAACAGACATGAAAAATCAAATGAGCAATAATACAAATATAATGGAGGAATCTAACACAGCACTGTCACAAAGAGATAGATCAACTAGGTTAAAAATCACCAAAGAAATAATAGAACTAGACCAAACTTGTAAAGAAATTGCCTCAGTATACCTTTACAGAGTGTTTTACTCAGCAACAACAGAATACACATTCTTCTCAGCTGCACAGGGGACAATCTCCAAAATAGAATATATACTAGCACACATAGCACTCTTAAGTAAATGCAAGCACTGCTTATGCAAATGCAGTGGCCAGGGTTCGATTCCCAGAGTGCTGTGCCGTGCTCTGCACTAAAATACAAAAAAACAGTAAATGCAAAGGAATTGAAATTATCTCATGCATACTATCTGATCACAGTGCAATAAAACTGGAAATTATTGACAAAAGAAACTACAAAAAAACCCATAAACCCATGGAAATTAAATAACAACCTTCTAAACAACTAGTGGGTCACAGATGAAATTAAAGAAGAAATTTAAAATTATTTAAATATTCAAATGAAAATACAGATAAAATTTACTAAAACCTGTGGGATGAAATGAAAGCTGTCTTAAGAGGAAAATTTATAGTGGTAAATTCACACATTAGGAAAACAGAACAAGCTCAAATAAACGATCTCATGCTGCACTTGAAGCTACTAGAAAAAGAAGAGCAAGTCAACCCCAAAGCCCAAAGAAGACAGGGAATCATAAAGATTAGAGCAGAAATTAATGCCTTGGAGACAAAGAAAACAGTACAAAGGATAAATGAATCAGAATTTGTTCTTTGAAAGAATAAAGTTGATAAACCCCTAGCCAACCTACTAAAAAAAAAGGAAAGAGAAAACCCAAATTCATACAATAAAGAATGAAAAGGTGAAATCACTATAGACTCTAGAGAAATTCATAAGGTCATCAACACCTACTTCCAAAATCTTCACTCTCACAGGAGGGAAAACAGGAAATAGACAGTTTTCTGGATACATATGAAATGCAAAAGCTGAGTCAAAAAGATATACAAACTCTGAATAACCCAATAATGATAAATGAAATTGAAAATGTAATAAAATACCTACACAAAGAAAAGCCGAGGTCCTGATGAATCCACAGCAGAATTCTACAATAAATTTAGAGAAGATTTAATGCCAACTTTTCTCAAACTCTTCATTGAAATTGAAATGGAAGCAATTCTCCCAAACTCATTCCTGGAGACAAGTGTTACTCTGATTCCAAAACCGGAGAAGGATCCAACTAAAAAAGGTCAATCTCTCTAGTGAATATAGATGCAAAAATCCTCAATAAAATACTAGCAAATAGAATACAGCAAATCATCAAGAAGATTATATATCATGACCAAGTGGGACACATCCCAGTAATGCAGGGATGGTTAAACACATGCAAATCCATAAATGTAATACCCCCATCAATACAGCCAAGAACAAAAAACACATGATCATTTCAATAGACGCAGAACGTGCTTTTCACAAAGCATTTCCAACACTCATTCATAATAAAAACACTACATAGAATTGGAATAGATGCTTTATATCTCAACCTGATAAAAGCCATCTATGAAAACTCAACAGCCAACATCATACTAAATGCGCAAAAACTGAAGTCCTTCACTTTAAAATCAGAAACAAACAAAGATGCCCAGCATCTCCACTCATATTCAATATAGTGGAAACATTAGCCAGAGCAATTACACAAGAGAGAGAAATAAAAGGAATAAGGGTGGGAAAAGAAGTAAAATAATCATTATTTGCAGATGACATGATACTCTACATAGAGGACCCCAAATAGTCCACTAAGAGTCATATAGACTTAATCACCAAATTCAGCAATGTAGCAGGATACAAAGTCAACACCCAAAAATCAGTAGCATTTTTGTACATGATCAACACACTGGGAGAAAAATTAGGGAGAACCACACCTTTCACAATAACATCCCAAAAAATGAAATACTTAGGAATAAAGAATGAAAAGGTAAAATCACTATAGACTCTAGAGAAATTCATAAGATCATCAACACCTACTTCCACAATCTTCTCACAAAGGACATAAAAGATGTATACAGTGAAAATTGCAGTACTATGAGAAAAGAGATTGAACAGGATTTTAGAAAATGGAAAAATATTCCATCCACCTGGATAGGAAGAACCAACATTGTGAAAATAGCCATACTCCCAAAATTTTTCTACAGGCTCAATACAACCCCAATTAAAATACCATTAGTATACCTCACAGAGCTAGAGAAAACTTTCCTCAAATTCATTTGGAACCAGAAGAGTTCCAGAATATCAAAAGAAATCCTGGATAACAAAGGAAAGGCAGGAGGTATCAAAATCCCTCACTTGAAATTATACCATAAAGCTACTGTGATAAAAATCAGCATGGTACGGCATAGAGACAGACCTGAGGATCAGTGGAACAGATTAGAAGATGCAGACACACTGCAAACACATTCATCCATCTTATCTTTGATAAAAGGGCCAAATATGTTCACTGGAAGAAAGAGAGACTCTTTAATAAATGGTGCTGGAAAAACTGGCTTTCCACATGCTGAAGGCTAAAACTAGACTTATGTCTATCACCATGCACAAAACTACAGTAAAATGGATCAAAGATTTAAATATTAAAACAGAAACACTAAATCTTCTGGAGGAAAATGTAAGTACAAATCTCAAAGACAAAGGGGTAGGTAAGGAGTTCATGGACAAAACCAAAACTACATGGGAAATACTTCAAAGAATCAACTGGGATCTCAACTTTTTGAAAAGTTTCTGCACTTCAAAGCAGATCTCCAACAGAATAAAAAGAAAATCCACAAACTGGGAAAAAATTATAGGCTACTGTCTCTCTGACAAAGACCTTCTATCTAGAACATATAAAGAACTTTAAAAAATCAGGCCCCCCAAAATCAAAGAGCCATTCCATCTGAGATGAATATATACTTCTCAGAGGACAAAATACAAATGACAAGTAAATCTGTGAAAAAAATATTCAACATCATTGGTAATTCGAAAAATGCAAATTAATACAATACTGAAATTCCTTCTCATCCCATCAAGAAGTCAGCCAATAACAAATGCTGGAGAGGCTGTAGAGAAAAAGGAATCCTTCTCCACTGTTGGTAGGAGTGCACACTGGCACAAGCACTATGGAAATCAGTGTGGAGATTCCTTAGAAAGCTAGGATTGGCAGTCCCATTCAAGCCAGCTATTCCTCTCCTTGGTATTTTTCCAGAAGAACTGAAAACCTCATACCACAGCGATGTATATGTACCCATGCTTATAGCAGCATAATTTGTCATAGTTACATCCTGGAAGCAACCCAGATGCCCGTCAACTGAAGAATGGGTAAAAGAGGTGTGGTATTTTTACACAATGGAGTTTATTCAACTATCAAGCAGGTTAAATTTGACTCTTTTGTCGGTAAATGGATGCAACTAGAGAACATACTTTTAAGTGGAAAAAATCAGACCTGCATGTGCAAACATTGTATTGCCTTCTTAGTGTGAGAACCTGAAAGAGAAAAATGGAATTTGAAGGATACAATAGATACTGGGAAAAGGGCGTGAACTTGTTCAAAAGGAAAGAGTTACTGAGTTGAGGAGAAGAACAGGACAGGGAGTGGGAGGAAGAGTTTTATCTATGTATGTAAGCAGAATAGTTTAGACAACTGTACTGTGCTTTTCTGCTGGTCTATGTAAAGAGGCAGTTAATGCTTTAATTTTTTTTTTTTTTTTGCTCCAAATGCCTTCAGGGCAGGTTTGGCTGGCTGGAGTTGTGGGGATCAAACCACAGCAACCTGAGCCTGACTGCTTTGTTGAAGCAGCCACTTAAAGAACTGAGCTAAGGGGCAGGCCCCCAAATGCTTTAATTTGTTTTGTCTTCTTTTTTCAATTGTTTGTACTCTTTCTCTCTTTAATTTCTTACGAATTTCTTTTTTCTTCTTCAATTTTACATGCATATATCTGGTAATATGAATAACTGGTTGGATGACAACACTGTATTACAACAAATACTGTGAAATTCACATTACTTTGTTAAGTGAAATTCTGTATCACTTGTAATTTTTTCTGTTTTAATTCTAATTTGTACTCTCTTTAAAAAAAAAAAAAAAGAACAAGAGATTAGAGGGAAAAGTGAAGGATGAAGGAAGATTTCCTAAGCCCCAAGAAAATGGTAAAGAAGATAGGAAAGAAGAAAACAACAAAGAGAAGAACAAAATAAAACTAAAAACAATATTCACACACAAAAACTAAAAAAGAACAGAAAACCAAATGAATAAAAGTTTTAAAAAGAAAAAGAAATTTCTCTGTGATTTTAAGCCTTGGTTATCTTCCAGGTCTAATTTTGTGGTAATGTCCAATTCAAGCATGACTCTGCTCTCACTGGTAGACAAAGGGATTCAAAGCCCTGAGCCATGCTCAGTAATGACCAGCAAGCTGGCATTAGGATTAGGGCAGACTGGCAGTTCTTGGATTTTCACACCCATGGGAATTCAGGCTAAGCCAGGCCTCTGGTCACTGGGGTGTGGCCTCAGTGGTTTAGCTTACAACACTCTTGAGTGTCTCTTGCTGGCCTGGCCACAGTTCCCTAACCATGGACATCTCCCATGGTTGTCCCTTACCCAGTCACTGTGGGGATTTAACAGTGGGGCTCCTGAGATGAAGCCAAACCTCAGGCTGCTCTGAGTCCTGGGTTCAGTTGCCCCTCCCTTCAGTGGTTTCTGATTATGCACTCGCTCCAGGAGATATGGCAGACACTTGGACTGGAGTCCCTCACCAGCTACTACAGCACACAGTATCCACTTGTCCATTCCACTGCTGCAGTTCTCCCTGAAGGCTTCTGGAATCATTCACTGTCACTGCACCTCTGTAGGTTGGAGCTTCCTTTCTTGAGCCACAAACCAGGAGCCAGGGAGAAAGCACAGACTGCCCCTTTCCTTTCTCTGCTTTGTGGTCTGTCTCTTTAATTTCTCTGTAGCCTCCAACTTTCCCATCAGGTCCTTCCTAAACTCCAGAGATTTATCTCCCTCCTTTGTTTCCCCAAGCTGTTATTTTCCAGTGTCTGGGTTCTAAATCTTGGAGAGGTTGATTTAGTACTCTTACCACTCCACTATTTTTCTAGCCTCAATTTTATTAAATTCTACTTTATTCCTTTTTTTTTTTTGTGGCTGGCTCAGCCCACCCTAGAGGTGGGGCTGGCATGGCATGTGATGCTAGGAATTGAACTGAGGACCCTGCACTTGCCTAAACTTGCCTGAGCAGGCACTTTAGTCCACTGAGCTATCTCGCTGTCCCTACTTTATTCTTTATAATTTCTTTCTTGCACTCACTTTGGATTTGGATTTGTAGTATTCTTTTGCTAGGACCTTGAGGTACATCATTAGGATATTTATTTGGGCTCTTTCTGTTTTTTTTTTTTTTTTTTTTTCTTTTGGTACTGGAATCAAACTCAGTACTCTGCACTTGCCAGGCAGGCATTTGTGCTGCAGAGCTACATCCCCAGTCCCTCTCTGTTTTCCTGAGGTAAATGTTCATAGCTTAAACTTCCCTGTGAGGCCCACTTTTATTGTTCCCCCTAGGGTCTTTTATATTGCACTGGCATTATTGTTTAATTATAGGAACTGTCTGAATTTTTCCTTGATTTCTTCTGTGGCTCATTGATTATTTCAGAGTATATATTTTAATTTCAATTCATTTGCATCATTTTAGGGGTTTTTATTGCAGTTGATATCTAGTTACATTGCACTATGATCTGATAACTGCCTGGAATAACTTCAATGCTTTTGTATTTATTAAGTCATGTTTTATAGGTTAGTATGTGGCTTATTTTGGAAAAAGTTTCATATGCTGCCGAGAATAGGTATTCTGTTGCTGTTGGGTGGAACACTTCATAGACACCTACTAAATCTATTTGTTTAAAAGTTTGGTTTAGATTATTTCTTTGCCACATCTCCTGGAAGAAGGAAGACCATTCTCAGCAACCAGACTGTTGACATTCCAGAAATTGTTGACATCACTCTGAAAGGATGCAGTTACTGTGAAGGGCCCCAGAGGAACCCTGTGGAGGGACTTCAACCACATCAATGTGAAACTCAGCCTGGGGAGAAAAAGAGGCTCCGGGCTGACAAATTGTGGGGAATCAGAAAGGAGTTGGCGACTGTCCGCACGATCTGTAGCCATGCACAGAACATTAGCCAGGGGGTCGCCCTGGGCTCCCGTTACAAGATGAGGTCTGTGTGTGCTCACTTCCCCACCCACATCTTTATTCAGGAAAATGGGTCTCTTATCGAAATTGGGAATTTCTTGGGTGAAAAATACATTCGCTGAGAGCAGGTGTTGCTTGCTCAGTCTCTCAGGCTCAGAAAGATGAGCTAATCCTTGAAGGAAATGACGTTGAGCATGTTTCCAATTCAGCTGCTTTGGTTCAGCAAGCCACAACAGTCGAAAATAAGGATATCAGAAAAATTTTGGATGGTATCCATGTTTCTGAAAAAGGAACAGTTCAGCAGCCAGATGAGTAAGATCCAAGAGTTAATCCAGCCGCAGAAACAAGCTTCTGGCTTGTAAAGCCAATCTGTGATATTTGAATGAGACAATAAAAAAAATCTTTATTGAAAAAAGAGCTTGATTTAATCTGATATTTCTTTGTTGATATGTTGTCTAGTTGATCTATTTGTGGGGTATTGAGGTCTTCTATGTGCTGATGCTTATGCGATACTTTATGTCCAATAGTGTTTATTTTATGAAGTTGAGTATGCAATTGCTTTGTTAGCTCTTTCTTTTGAATTTCTCTGTTGACTGGTATTCACTGGCCTTCCTTGTTCCTCCTGATTTTGAAGTTCACGTTGCTTGAAAATAAAAGAAGCACATCTGCCTGTTGCATGGAGTCTAGTTTTCCATCCTTTGCCTTTTATTATGTGAATTTTTTAGATTAAATCTGTTTGTTGCATACAGCATACTATTGGGTTGGTTTTTTTTTTTTTTTTTTTATCAATCTTTTTTTTTTTTTTTTTTATCAATCCATTTTGTCAATGTGACTTTTTATTGGAAAATTTAGCCCATTCACATTGAGAGTTACCACTGAAAGGTTTTGACTTAATGCTGTCACTTCGTTATTTTCCTGTTGCTGATTTTCTTTTACTCCAGGCATGACATGTGTGGTATATTTATTCTATTAGACTTTTGGGTGTCCTGAGCCAGTGGGTCAGTCAATGAAGGTCACCTGGGAGAGTAGCGGAGAACTGAGGAAGGGACAAAGGACAGGAGACGCGAGAAATGAAGACAAGACAGGATTCTGATCAAGTGTCGTTTATTCAAAGGAAACTCTGGGTATATATAACGGAGGCATAGGGAAATGACGTCAGCGGGTAAAAGGCGCGAGTAACTAGGCAACTGGGCTATGACAGGAAGTCCCACCTCCGGGGCATAGCAGGAGACTTATGGGAAATAGGCGGGGTAAGAAGAATTAGGAACTTAGCTCAGCAGAGGTAGGGGAAGAGGAATGATGCTGATGCACAAAGAGAATTTTATAGGTCGGAGGCACTCCGGTGACCATTAAGGGATATGTGGCACAGAGTCATGATGTGGCAGATTCACAGAATTTAGGAAAAGGCTCACTTGCAATAGTATTGGAGGCCTGAAGTTATTGTGCCTCCCACATTTGGGGTCTATGGCCATACCACCCTGAATGCGCCTGATCTCGTCTGATCTCGGAAGCTAAGCAGGGTCGGGCCTGGTTAGTACTTGGATGGGAGATTTTTGGGCACTATTACTGGCTTCACTATCTCTTTCTATGACATCCTTGTAAGTGTTTTGGGGAATTCTGTTTTTGATAACCATGAATTTCTTGAGGTGTTCTTTGTCATGAAAATACCTATTTCTCCTTCAGTTTTGAATGTTAGTGTTGCAAGATTTATCAGTCTGGTCTGGAAGTTGTTTTCTTTTAGAGCATAGAACACTCTACTCCAAGCTTTCATGAGCTTTCAGTTTTGTGTTGAAAAGTCTTGTGTAATTCCACTGGGTTTACCTTTATACACGATTTGTTGCTTTTCAGTAACAGCAATTCTTTCTTTGTGTTGAACTTCTGGGATTTTGACCATGATTTATTATGGAGAGGTTCTTCTCTCTCTCTCTTTCTCTTTCTCTTTCTCTCTCTCTCTCTCTCTCTCTCTCTCTTTAGTACGGGGTCTACAGGGTTTCACTACACAGATTTTTTTTTTTTTTAATTTTTGGGAAGGCTCTACATGGTTTTCAGGGTCTCACTACTAGATCGGACTCATAGTGATCCTCCTGTTGACAGCCTCCCAAGAGCTGGGACTACAGGCACACACCACCACGCCCAGTCCCAATTGCTGTCTCAGCGCACCCTGGGGGCGGGGCTGGCACAGCAGGCCTGGGGATCAAACCCCCAGCCCCTGTGCCTGCTTGCAGGCGCTTTAATCCACTGAACTATTTGGCTGGCCCTTCAATTAATCTTTGATGAGTCTTCTTTCATCATCTCACAGTGATTGGATCCATTTTCCATGTTCTCTTATTTTTAGGGTTTCACTCACTAGTTGATCACCAACCAGAGCTCTGTCTTCTAGATCTGACACGTTGCCCTTACAATGGTCACATCCATTGTCCATATTTTCAATAGAATTTTTAATCACCTGGATTTGTTTGGTATCTTTTTATGAACTACAGTTCCTTGCTAAACTGGTTATTTATGTTTTCTATCATTTTGTTAGCTTAGCTAGCTTTTTATTAGTGTCTTTTGCAAACTCATTGATCATTTTGATTATCAGGCCTATTATCCATTTAGATATTTATTCTGTGAGCTTGTCAAACACCTCATTGTATTTTTTTAATGTCTTCTTTTATCACTTGGAATAATTCAGCCATGTGAATTTTTATTTCTTCCACAGATTGGGAGAATTGGAAGTTTTTGGAGGCATTTTGTTGTCTTGTTGTCTCACATTTCTAATGGTGTGTGTGTGTGGGTGTGCATATTTGGGGTCAGTTATGTGATTATATTGGAAAGACTGTGTTGCTAGTATTGATCTCTCTCTCTCTCTCCCTTCTTCCCTCCCTCCCTTCTTCCCTCCCTCCCTCCCTCCCTCTCTTCCTCCCTCCTTCCCAGAAATGCACTTGGCATGGTTAAAGGCCTTACCTCTGACTCAAGATCCATCTCCCTTGGTTAATTTGGGGAGACTACAGTGTAATGGGCCCAGTTTTCCAGGAATGGACCACATATCATTAACAACACAAAGATGGTCCAAATAGAGGCACGCAGAGAAAAACCAATGAATGACAACACCTAGGCCACCCTGGCAATAGCAGCGACATCATCAATGATAATAGAGCTGGGCTTGGGAGATAGCTCCGCAGTCCAGGAGCCTGCCTGGCACAAGGACTCAGGTGCGACCCCCCATACTGCACGCTGTACTGGCCCCAGAAACCCAGGTGCACAGTGCCTGCCTTCAAGGCCAGCTATGGTGACACACGCCTGTGGTCCCAGCCCTGGGGAGGCTGAGACAGGAGAATCACTGTGAGTCCGAGCTGCATAATGAGACCCTGTACCATATAAATAAATAAAAGATTAAAAACACCCCCCAAAAATAATAGAGTCAAAGAGAAATGGGATGTTGATAAGCCATAAGAACTGATAATGTCTCAGGTGAATAGATACACACAATGTGTTACATAAGGAATATTAGTTATCCTTTAAGAAGGAAGAAAATACTAACACATGCTACAACATGGATGGACTTGGAAGACTTCAAAGTTAAATATGCCAAGGTTCTGTGCTCAGTGTCTTTTCTATAGTTCCACCAGTTTCTGTAGTTATCAGCTATGAACGCCCCCCCAACGCCCCTTGTGAGGTGTCCATCTGCCTCGGGGTACCGTGGGGCTGGCTTCCTGCAGCTGTCCCTGCGGGGCTGCGGTCACAGCAGTGGGGAGTCCTGAGAGGCACCGCCTGCCTCTGTGTTCGGTTCACAGCACAGGAACCTCCCTCAAAACTGGTTTAAGGGCATGTGGTTTAGGTCCTCTAGCACCTGGCCGCCCTCTCTAGCTGAACCTCAAACTGGGGGTCACGCTGTTCTCTCCCACTGAACAGAGCAGGCAATGGAGGAAACAGGAGGGGCACCCCAAAAGCCAGTGGGTCTCCTCTGAGCAGAGAAGCAGGCGACAGCTGGTCCGGTGAAGGGAACCACCCTGGAATCCTGCCTCAGCCTGGCAGATCACCTGCTGTGACTCAGATGCAAACCATCTGAGTGAGCGGAGCAGCTCTCACCCACGACAAGATTTTAAATTTACTTATCTGAAACATAATGGAATAAAAAAAAAATAGGGTAATTCATGAAATAGCTGTGTAAGTGATGTAGCTAACTCAAGGTTATAGCTCTCCAATCCGGTGTCTGTCACACAAGTCTCAGAAAATTCATCCAGACCCAGAGGTTCCCCCAACATTGGACCACACCTTACTCCTTTGTTTTTGTTTTTTGTTGTTAATACAGGGTCTCACTATGCAGTTCAGATTCGCACTGATCCTCCTGTGTCAGCCTCCCCAGCACTGGGATTACAAGCCTCCACATCTACACTCAGTTTCTACCAGCACACGTCCCTGCAGTTCCAGCGGTCAAACTTGGGTCCTTGTGCTTGCCAGGCAGGTGTTTAGACCGTCCAGCTATCTCTCCAGCCCCACGCCTCACTTCTTAAGGCTGCTGCCAGAGTAAATAACATAGAGCTACTCCTCACCCATATAGGGACAGAGGAGAGTGCTGTTATGCTTGTATCTAGATGTCCCCACCCAAAACCTGATGGGGTCATAAGTGCGGGGTTTTGGAGGTGGCTGGATCTGGGGTGTGTGAAGCTTGGATTAAGGGTGCTCCACTCTGGGAGTGAGTGGCACTTCCCACAGGGTGAGTAACCTGGATGGAAAATAAATGCAGGTTGTGCTGCTGCTGCCACCTCACTGCTCACTGCCTTCTTCCTGCCATGCCATGAGCTGTTTCTTCTCTTGGAGGCCCCTCTGCCATGCTACCCTGCCTCGACACCAGCGGACTACTGACTGAAGCCTCTACAAAGTGTGAGCCGAAATAAACCTCTTGCCTTTAACTTTGGGTGTTGGATATTTTGTCTCAGTAAGTCAAGTGTCATCCACAATTTGAACCCTAAAAGCCACAGTGTGGTGAACAGAGAGCTCCAGTTTTAGTGGCTCCTCAATATCTGCTACTTTCTGGTACAGATCAGACAGAGAAGCAAAGGCAAGATTTGCGGTTTCCACCTGCCAGGAGAGGCATCCTGTGGCCACCATGAAGCCCACTCCCCTGGCAGCTGCAACCTGCTGCCTTTAAATATCTAGGTAGAGTACAGAAAAAGAGCAAAAACTAAAAAGCAGAAGGGCTAACAAAATGTGAAAAGAAAGATGACAACAATTAATATCAATAGCATTGATAAATAGTGCTAAGTTGGATTAAATCAGGTTTGAATAATTTTCTACATACAAAGTGTTACAGCTTATAGCTAGGTGATCCGCTAAAGCCTCATGCATGTATCGGGAGGCTTTCAGGAGGTCACTGGATCAAGGGTGTGTGGATTAATCCGCTGGTGGGTTTATAGCTGGGCATGATGCTGGGAGGTGAATCCTGGTGGGGTCAGGTGGGCCACTGGGGGCGTGGTGGGCAGTGGATAACCGTCCTACTCCTTGGATCCTCCCGCTGCTTCGCAGCCATCCCACGAGCAAGCCTCTCCACCACGTCTTCCTGCTTTGGGGCCAGCGGATCATGGTCTGAACCCTCTACAATCTATGGGCCAAAATAAGCTTTTCTTCCTTTAACTGGCTGTGGGCTTTGTGTCTCAGGAATGAGAGAAGCAACTAAGATGTGGGAGACCCTGAAATGAGTGTGACACAAAATCCCAAAATAACTGTCATGGTGGTGTACACCTGAACTCCCAGTACTACGGAGGCTGAGGCAGGAGGATGGCAAGTAGCAGGTCAGTGTGGACTACTTAGAAAGACCCTGTCTTAAAGTAAAAAATGAAAAGGGTTGGGCTGTAGCACTCCTGACTTCATTTTCCCAGCATCCACTCAGCCCTCAGTCAAATCGGGTAAAAACAAACAAACGAAAAGTGTCACATCTAAGCAAAAAAATAAGAGGGCAATATTGTTTTATTATATTAGTTATCTTACACTCTAAATAAATATATAGGTTTGATAATTTATAATAATAGACAAAATGAATAATGAAAAGATGCAGCCACCATTAAATTGTTTTTATCTTATGGGCTTGTTTGTTTTGCAGTACCAGGGATTGAACTCAGGACCCTGTTCTTGCCAGACAAGCACTTATGCCACTGAGCTATCTCCCCAGCTTATGGGCTTAATTGTAACAAGATTCACAGGACAGGTGAGTGAAAAGTGCAAGTGGGAGTCTCCCACCAGCCTGTCTCTACTGTTCCTACCCCCAGCTGAACCTGTGCACACTTCGGTAAAACTCCTTCTAAAATTTCTCTCTACTCCTGTACTGTAAGGGTAAGTAGAAACACCAAAATGACACTCAGGATTTGAAGGCAGATTTCTGTACATCAGTGGGAACCAATCAGGATCATTCTCAAAATATCAGATCCTGATATTGTCAGTTGGAGGTTGGTTCATGCAGTGTGCATCATTATGACCAGCTAGGTATCACAGTGACCAGCTGTTTCTAAGAGGCCAGAAGCAACCAGATACGGAATAGGAACTATTATTACCTGGGCAACTAAGAAACTGAAGTATACTAAGTTCTGCAGTATAAGAACTGAAGAGGGGGGTGCATTTTCTGCTACAATATCACATCTACAATGCTTTTTAAAAATTCTGTTTGTTGGCTGGGTGTAGTGCCACATGTCTGTGATCCTAGTACTTGGGAGGCTGAGGCAGGAGGATCGATATGAATTTGAGACCAGCCTGGGTTACAAAGTGAGTTCAAGACTAGCCTGAAATGCATGGCAAGATCCTGTCTCAAAAAGACAAAGAAAAAAAGAAATTCCACCTGTTTTCTTTTCTTTTCTTTTTTTTTTCTTTTTCTGTATTTTGGGTGTTCAGGGTTTCACTACTAGAATGGACTCATAGTGTTTCTCCTGTTTACAGCCTCCCAAGTGGAGGGATTACAGGCATGTGCCACCACACCCAGTCTCAATCACCATCTCAGTGTCCCTGGGGGCGGGACTGGCATGGCAGGCCAATCAAACCTCCAGCCTCTGCATCCACCTGTTTTCTTGTAGTTCATTTCTCTTGACCGTCTTTCCAGATTGGTTCCATATAGATTTATCTTGGTCTTTTTCATCTCCATTTGATTGATTGACTGATTTTACTGGAGAGTGAACCCAGGGTTTTCATACTCAGTTAACATCCTCAACCCCTTTTTTACTTTTTATTTTGAGGCAAGGTTCCTCACTAAATTGCTCAAGCTGAGCTCAAACTTGCAATCCTTCCACTTCAGCCTCTCAAAGTGCTGGGATTATGGATGTAATCCCAGTTTGGCTTTTATTTTGTGTTGGTGTCTTCAAATGCTAACAGTCCTCCAACATGGAGATTTTAAATTATATCCACTTTCAAATAACTAGACGACCCAGTTCAAATAACTAGACGAACACCCATCCTCGTATTTTTCAGTGTACTTGCTGCCTTTGTGTGAGTTGAATTTCTAGAAGCAGGATGCTGACTTCCAGGCACGTGTACTTTCTATGTTGGGAGATGCTCTGGATCATCTTTCTAGAAATTATATCACTTAGTACTCAGGAGGTAGTTGTTCCACTCTTTGTCACCAACACAGGATGCTTTCATTATTATTATTATTATTTTATTTTTTTTTTTTGGTCAAACTGATCAATGAAATGATCTCTAGCCATGGTCAAAAATTGCATTTGGAGGCTACTAATGATGTTAAATATCTTCTTGTCCGGTATCTACTGGTCATTGTGAGGCATCTTTTTAAAGACTAGTAGAGACAGCTGTTTACTGAAAATAGGAACCAAGCACAGTCTGA
>NW_004524640.1:7560299-7588732 GCF_000260255.1 Octodon degus
GGATCTCACGTGTAACTCTAACATGAATATGGTGAATATAGCACTAGAGTATGTAAATCTGTGTCATACTGATACAAAAACCTACCTTGAGCTTGAGGCTTTCACAGAATATAAGGATAATTCAGCATATGCAAATTTATGCACATTATGTACAGTACTCGTGGCATCAACAAAAAAGAAAAATTGTGATCATATGCTTAGAGTCTGAAAATTCAGCAATAATCCTAATAAAAATATTTAAATATAGGGATAAAACACACTGTAATATGGGTTTTGTAAACCAGCTGCCAATAGTAAAATATTAAAGACAATTAAATCATAGGAAATAATTTAAGAATTCCAGGTAACTCTAAGCATGGAACCAAAATTTAAAAGTAAGGGGTTGGGGAGACAGCTCAGCTGCATAAGCACCTGCCTGGCAGGAACAAGGTCCTGAGTTTGAGCCCCAGTACCCAAACAAAATTACTACTATTACTACTACTAATAAAAATAAAAACTATAAATGGAAAAAAAGAGTAAGTATTGAGAAACTGGGAGGAAAACAGCATTCTTTGTTCCTGAATTATTCATTCTATAACTATGACATCCATACAAATTCAGCAAAACACAAGAGGACTGTTAAAATGAATGTCTGTAATAAGAAAACATTAAAAGACACAGTAGACAACAGCATCAAAGCCATTAAAGTGCCAAAGAAGTAATTGCTAGCAAGAAATGTAGAGAAGCGATAAATCGTGTGAGGAAAGTGGGAAGCCCGGGTCCCAGCTTGGGCTCAGCTAGGCAGGACCACCTGGGCTTTCTGGGGACCTTGCCCCAGAGCAGAGGCCTCCAAGGCCATTGTCAACAGTCCCCTTTAGGTTTGGGGTTGCTTCATCCAAGCCCAGCTCGCCACAGCCCCATTTCCTTCCTGTAGACCTCTCTCAGTCTCCCTCAGGCGTGAGTCCAGTCCCTGTGAATGAACAGTGAGGAGAAAGACAGAAACACAACTGAGCGGCCCACCTCAGGCCCTGCCGCGCGCTGGAGGAAGTGCGGCAGCATCTCACACAGGCCAGCGGCAGCCATTGTGGGAGCCCCAGAGCCACAAGACCGCTTACCTAGAGTCAGGAGTCTCCAACAACGGCCCTGAAGAATCTAGTGGCCCAGGAGCCGGACCACACTGATTCTACAGGAAAACTGAAAAGCAGATACCTAGTATTTCAAATGACAGGGAAGATTTGTGTTAATGGAGAGAATTTTCCATTATACATTTTTCCTTTTCATCACTTTTTCTTAAGACTTATATGCTTTTTCTGCACGAACTGGCCCTGCAGTGTCTAAGCACAAGAGCCTTTGCTAAAAATCTCTTTCCAGGGCTGGGGAGATAGCTCAGTGGTCTGAGTGCCTGCCTGGCAAGCACAAGGACAAAGGTTCAGTCCCCAGTACCTCATGCTGTGTTGGCCCCGTGCTGAGCTGGCCACCGAAACCAGGCATGGTGGCACACGCCTATAATCCCAGTGCTGGGGAGGCTGAGAGAGGAGGATCACTCCAAGTCTGAGCTGCATTGCAAGGCCCTGTACCAAATAAATAAATAAAGATAAAAAACAAAGATAAGGTAGAATTTCAAACACCTTCCTTAATCATACAGAGGGGAGAGGCTGTGAGCAGGCAGCAAGGTCATAATCTGCAGCCTGGGAAGGGACCTGTTAGCTCCCCACAGATGGCATGAAGGCTCCTGTATTCACCTGCTTCTTCGTTCACTCGACAGATTCTAACCGAGGCCCTGCCAGAGGCCAGGAAGAGGCTGTTGATTTGTGTGTGTGTGTTGGGAAGACCTGGGAAGCCCAGACATGTTGGCAGGTGGCGGGCTGGCCCCGGGCCTGGGGTGTCACTGGCTCAAGAATGAGCTGGGATTTGTACTTTGTAAAGCTCCCCACGTCCATGCATTGAGCAGTCAGGGGACTGAGGCAAAGGATCTTGAGTTCAAGGTCAGCCTGGGCTACAAAGCAAGATCCTGCTTCAAAAACCAAACACAAACAGCAAGCTCCCCAAGTAATTCTGTGTACAGCTGGTGGACACTGTGGAAGAGATGGGCTCTGTCCCAGCAGAGCTTAGGCCCAGAGAAGAAAACAGGTCTGGAGGAGCCAGAGCGGAGGCCTGGTGACTGGACTCTGTGGATGCCAGGTCAGGGGAGAGGGAGCACCCAGGTCAGCGGGAAGCTGGCCCCTTCTAACTGTGCCACCTGTGATGTGCGCTTGTGGGCATGAGCCTTTGCCAGCTGTCACAGAGTTTCTGCATTTCTGGCCAGATGGGCCGTGTGTTCATTCATCTGGTTATTCGGTGCACAGATGTGAACAGAGCACACCTCTGTGCCGGGCACCTCGGGAGGCCCAGCAGCGAATGAAACAGACACGAGGGGGTGTGATGTGCAGAGCCATCGTCCAACCCTGTGACAGCTGGGGCCTCCGGGGAGCCTCTGTGCATCCCAGGTGTGCTGCAGAAGGAAGTAAATAGCTCCTTCCTTTTGCCCTGGTACATGTAGCTGCCTCCAGGGAGCCTAGGTTTAGAGGAAGAAAATACATGTGCAGCTGGGAAACCTTGGGGTAGGGAACCATGGTGTTGGCGATGATGAAATCTGCAGCAATGAGGGTGGAGAGCAGACCTACAGGCCTCCCAGAGGCCCCCGGGGGCTCTAGGAGTACCTGGGGGATGCAAGAGAGGTTCGCAAGAGAGCAGGTCTGCTGTGTTGTGTACACGGGGTTGAAGATTAAGAAGCGAAATAGTCATGCTAATTAAAACTGCAACTGAGCCAGGCGTGGTGGCGCACACCTGAAATCCCAGCATTTGGGAAGCTGAGGCAGGAGGACTGGAGCAAGCTTAAGGTCAGCCTGAGCTACATGAGACAGTGGGACCCTGCCCCAACAAAGCAAAGCAAGCAGCTGAGACACTTTTAGGTTTCCTGCATTTTTCAAATTGTATATGGCTACCAGTACATTTATAATGAAATAAATAATTCTAAGAACCATTTTCAGTCTTTTGGTCTAAATTTAGTTTCTTAAATTGCTCGAATGACCACCAAGATGCCCCATTAAGGAATGAGGTATCAGCAGGAGGAAAATGAACAGCTGTCCCATGGATCATGAAAAATGTTAAAACATTGGTAAAGTGAATACCTGGGCCATGTAGTGCTTAGTATTTCACGTGCTGGTGCTGATCATAATATTGAAAGATTTGTGGGGTTTTTATATTGGGAATTGAACCCAGGGCCTTTATACTAAACTTAGCGCTATTTGCTGATTTAACTTGAGACAAGAACTTGCTAAATCACTAAATTATCTGGGCGGGGCTGGAATTTGCATTCCTCCTGCCTCAGCTTTCCAGTGCTGATATTACCAGTGTGAGGCAGCATACCCAAGTTAAAGGCACAATCCCAAATGCCAGAATCAAGCCCAAAAAAAGCTAAATCCCTAGGGTCTACAATCCTAAAATCACCATCCTGAAAGATAAAAATCCCAGATGTTGAGATCCGGAAAACTGTAAGTCCCATTTTAACACAAGGTTTTGTAAAGAGAGGTAGAGAGCTGAAATTTTTTTTTTCTTTTCAAAGTTTTATTGATAAACATATAGCAATGAGACAGTTTCAAATCAAATCGAAAGTACAGTTTCAACAAATAATACACTGCATACATTCTTCTCAGTGGTTAATTGCTGGAGAGCTGAAAATTGAGGGACGGACTAGTGCATTCTGGGGGATTATGTAGGACATTTTCAAACTTCCCATTTGAGTACACACCCATTTCTTCACACAGAGCAAAATGCTTGCCTTCAAAACTGCCCTTCTTCAAGAGAGTAGAAAGAGGGGAGCTGGGGAGATAGCTCAGTGGAATAAGTGCTTGCCTGGCAAGCACAAGGTCCTGAGTTCAATCCCTGGTACCACAAAAGAGAGAGAGGAGAGAGAGAGAGAGAGAGAGAGAGAGAGAGAGAGAGAGAAAAGAATTCAAGCTCAGCAACCTTCTAAAGCAAGGACGAGAGAAGCTGTGGACAGAACATATGGAGCTGTTCTTGAGTGCTCAAGGAAGACAGGCTCCTACTTAGCTCTAGCTCTAATACAGAAGCACTGGCCAACACCTCGCTTTGTGTAGGGGACAGCACGTTCAAAACTGTCCCCAGTGGGGTTTTTTAAATATATATTCATGTCCCTGTTGGATCCAAAAATCTGGAACTCCTCTCTCTCTCTTATATATATGTATATATTTTATATATGTATATATATTTTGTATATATGTATTCTATATATATTTGTGTGTGTATTTAGTACTGGGTCTACAGGGTCTCACTACACAGATTGGACTCACAGTGATCCTCCTATTTGCAGGCTCCCAAGGGCTAGGATTACAGGCATGCGCCACCACACCCAGTCTCATTCTCCATCTGAGCACGCCATGGGGGCGGGGCCAGCATGGCATGCCGGAGATCGAACCCCAGTCCCTGCATGCTCACTTATATGTTAATTATTAGAAAAAGGAAGTACTTCATAAATGCTTATTTGAAGACTTAATGGATGTTTCAGAAGAAAAGAGATTTCAGTTGAATTTCCAAACCATGACAGACTTAGAATTAAGTGTGATCAAGGCTTCTAAAGATGAATTTCAAAGTGCAACCAGTAAACTTGTGTTTTCCACATTTGCGGGGAAAGCTTGATGAGTGGATTTGCCACGTGTGGCAGGCAAAGGTGGAAACTTCAGTTTAAAAGTTCTCCGTTTAAGTGCATTGGCATTCTTTCCAGCGAATGAAATCCCAGAGGCTTGGAATGAACTAAACTTACATTTGCCTGAAGAAGCCTGTGACATTACTGACTTACTGGAAAATAATTACGTGCACTGGCTTGAAAATAAGCACGTGCAGGACGCGAGGACTGGAAAGCAGTGCTGCTGCTGGGCCAACCTTTCCTGAGGGCTGGGGGGCGCCTTTCGCTGTATGCAAGCAGCAGAGAAGCTGGAGCGGCAGGTGGGGCCCCTTAGCTGGGGACGCTCAGGCCAACGCACAGGGAAGAAATTCAGAACAGCCTCGTGGAGCAAACGAACATGGGCATTTTCTCAGAGGACAGCCATGCCCTAAAGGGGAAAAGTAGCTACTGATTAGCAAGACTTCAAGGATAGTTAATGATTCTGAAAGTTGGCCACCTCCTACTTCTATAGGGCCCTCCGTAATTTGTAGCTGTAACACACGGTTTGGGTTTTTCCTTTGAGTTAGGGTCTTCATATGTAGTGTAGGCTGACTTTGAATCCACTATGTACATGTAATCCTGGCTGGGCTGGAAATTGGAATCCTCCTGCCTCAGCCCTCTGAATGCTGAAACTCTAGGGCTGTTACCATGCCCCCAGCCTTCCCACTATTTTAAATTATCAGCATTATTTTTTTTTACAGTTCCATATATTCTGTATTTCATGCTTTCAATACAGTATAAATTGAATAAAGTGTTATATAAAAGTGTTACCAGTACATTGTGTATAAGTTGTGTAATGTGTGTGTGTGTGCGCGCGTGCGCATGTGATAACAGCGCCTTCCCATTGAATTACAGCCCTAGCTCCTTTTTATTTTTTGAGACAAGGTCTCCCTAAGTCATTGAATTGTAGAATGCCCAGACCTGGTTGGAATGTGCACCCCTGCTTCAGCCTCTAAGAGTGCCAGGTCAGAGGCATGTGTCTCCTCCACTCGGCCACTGCACGTGTTCTTGGTGCGAATTCGATTTTGTGAAGGTGCATTATCAAATGACTTTGTAGCACTACACACGAGGTACCTAAAGACATTCCGAGTTCCCCCTAAATGAAGAACAAGTGCTTTTCGTACTTCTGCATGGATTTGTGAAAGATGAAATCTCCCAAGACCTCAATTCCCTGAGTGACTGCAGAGGGGTGGTGACCCTTGGGGGTTTCTGATTCGCCTCCTCAGATTTAGGTCTTCCGTCATGTAATTTCCGATGATCACGGCTGGCTGCACCAGGAGACTAGCCACAGGGATGTGGGTTTCAACATTTTGTTTCTGGATCTCTTTTGTTAAGAATATGGTTTATCCAAGCTTGTTATACCTATGTGACCCCCAAGAGGATGTAAGCTGTTACTGCCTATTTCTCTGTGTCACACGGTCTTGTGAAGTGCTCTGTTGCGTTTTGGGTTCTTCTCAAATCTGTACTTAAGGATTTTTTAAGTGTCTTTAACACAATTTTAAAATTATTTTTCTCAGAGTCATATTTTTGGATTTTTGACCTTGTAGGTTTTAGATTTGACAGATTCTGATGTGTCAAGATTTCAGTATTTCTGATTACTGTGTTCAGTACTGGGTCTTTCCAGATTATGGTCCAAATCCTTTACATCTATTAAGTTTCTTGGGGACAGGGTCACATTGTCTGACCCTGAATCCAACACCCAGTCCTGGCCTCCCCAGTGCTGGGATTATAGGCCTGTGCCATCCCACCTGGTTTCTATTAACTTTTTAAGTCTGTACATCAATCCTACAAAGACAAAGTAGGTGCTATTAATATAACCTTTTTCCAGATGAAGCTGCCAAGTCATGTTTAGCAGCTTGTGCAGTGTCATAGCCCCAGAAGTGGAGGAGCCAGATTTCAAATCTAGATGGGCAGGATTTTCTACGACCCATGATGCTCTCTTCTCACAGCGGACAGAGCCATCTGGAAGGGGTGGACTTGATTCCTCCTGAAGTCTCCCTCCCCTCACCCCATAGTGGACTCTTGGCCCTGGTGCCCATAGCAGGCCCAGCAAGCCCCTCGGCCATTGAGCAATGCCCTGTAGTGCCAGGGTACAGGGCTGGTACTGGTGACAGAGTTGCACGGAGGATAGACCTGGCCTCCAGGGACCCAAAATAACCCAGCACGAAGCTGAGTGTGACAGGAACACAACCGTGCCACGTAGGGCTCACAGGAAGAGAGCTGGAGGGACAGAGCCACAGAGCAAAGGCCCAGAGGGAAAGCAGGGGTAAAGAGGGCTGCGCAGCAGAAAAGGGGAGGAATTCGGTGGCCAGCAGGGGGCGCACACATACCTGCTCTTCCGCACCTTCGCTGCAGGGGAGGCCCGGGCTGGCAGCCAGTGCTGGCGGTCCCTATGGCCTTTCAGGTTGAGCTCAGGATATGAATTCGAAACCTGGGAAGATGGTTTGAGGCCAAAACCTGAGGTTGCCTTCAGTGCCTGGTTAAGGAATTGAGTTTTACCCACAGACAACAGAAGGCTGCCGAGGAGATGGAGCAGAATGACCTGAGAACCGTGGTGACCAGCAAGGGAGATGTGGCACAGACCCGTGGCCCCTGGCCCTTGGGGATTGCCATGGGCGTCCTAGAGTCGTGCTGCTCCTCAAAAAGTCCAGGCCTTTATTATGACTGTAAAATGGAATGGAAAATGCAGAGGGCACCCACCTCCCTCCACACTGCAGGCATCACCATCAGAACCAGGCGGCACCTTGGTGACAGCGAGGACCGTGCAGGGAGGCCTCAATTGCAGCCTGTCCACCAAGAGCTTTTTTATTCCTACCCGGCATCACTGCTCACGCTGGCTTCCACTAGGGGGCACATGAGCACCATTTTGGCTGTTGCACAGACTCCAGAGTCCCCAATCCCCATCTAGTCCCATCACAGCCCCCATTGGGTACACAACCTGGGTTTGTAAATGGAATTCTGTTTTGCACGTCTCGCTGCAAATGTCCAGACTATGGCTAAGAGCTCAGACTGGGAGTTTTCAAACTTGAGGCATCATTTTCTCTTCGAGCTACAAGGTGGCACCAGTTTTTGTCACCACTTGGTCAAAATGTTGACACAGTTGTTCTAGTGCACTTCCTACAGGACTTGATGGGTGCACAGGCAGTGCGTGCGTGCGTGCATGTGCATGTGCACGCCAGAAAGCAGACAGAACTTTGCTCCGGAGGGGAGGGTATGAGCAGCTGAGTATTCATTTAGCTAGGACTGACCTTCACCTGGACATGCGAGTTATCAGTGGTACCAAATCAGCACGTTGGCACTGGGAGGACCCCAAAGAGCTTCTGATCTCTCCTGACCCCCTGCAGATGGGCAGGCTGTGGGCAGACTGGCGAACTTGAAGCGTACAGTTTGCAGCAGCCCACCGGGAACAAAGCCTGGCTGGTGCTTCCTGGAGCTTTCCAACCCAACAGACAGTGTTCACAAGTGCTGGAGTAGCTTGGAAGTGTGGAGAGACAGGCACAGAAATGGAAGCCTGGGGCCAGGAGTCACTCTTCAGATCTTGGTCTCAAGGTGTCTAAATAGAATTTAAAACTGTTCTAAGTAGAATCTGGGGCTTATGTGTGCTCCGCCTGAGAAGCACGCTCCGCTCCTGTGATAGCCCTGGCCATTTGAGCCCATCTTTCTTCAGCACGGTGCATGTGATGAGACGCAAGATGCCTCTGAGAGGCATTAGGAAGCTGGACATGATTAACTTGGTCCTTAGCCCTCTGGAAGCACGCAGACTGGTGTGTGTGTGTGTGTGTGTGTGTGTGTGTGTGGGGAAAGACATGTACACAACTACCTAACAGAAAATACAGTTTCTGCAGGGTGTTTCCAAAAGGCACTAATAATACAGCTTCATGTGGCCAATCAATATGCATGTGACTGCCAGCTGGATGCTGTAGGCCTGGGCAGAGCTTCAACTGAAGAAAAATAGCACCGTTACAGCCCATCAAAACAGGTACAATCACGTGAGTGTGAGTGGAAGGGGTTGAAGCCAATCAAATGCAATGGGTAAAGAGCTCAGTATGCGCTAGATAAAGATGGGTTATGTTAGGAGGCTTTCTGTTCACCATGGAGGCTAGCACTGATTCTCTCCTGTGTGGGGGGCCGAGCAGCCACCACCTGGCCTGGGGAATACAGGGTTGATGGGCAGAGACAGCCCAAGAGGCAATGCGGGAACTGCACCTCGCAAGCAGCGGTGTGCAGAAAGGGTACAGGCTGACTGGAGCACAGCCCAGGGGCCTGGCAAAGAATGCAGACACTGAACGGGCAATGCACTTGAGCGCCTCATGGACGAATCTGGAAAATGGCCTTCCAAGGAGGACAACAGTCACATTACTTCTAGGAGAAGCAAGGTGAAATCGTAGAGGATTGGCTTTGAGGTGGTACAGGAAGCAGAGCCCAGGGTGTTTGCCATTTGATAGAATGAGACTGCCCAGGCCCTTTCCTGCCTTTAGAATCTCATGGAACAAGAGACCAAGAGACAAAGCAGTGACAAGAGCCTGCGGTCACTTCACACAGTCTAGGGTGGTGCGTGCTGTGAAGGGAGTTAAGCTGGTGCTGGGGAGAGTGCGCTAGGTAGGGAAGGGCTTTGAAGCCTACGTGGTCGGGAGGCTTCCTGAGAAGCATTTAACTCAAGGCTACACACCAGAGTGGGGCCAGGACCTCCAGGTGGAAGGCACAGGTGAGAATGAGCCGTGCTGTCAGGGCAGGAGGAGCTTGGGCCTAGCTGGCGCGACAAGGAATGCAGAGGGCAGCAGGGAATGGGAGTTGTGGTTGAAAAAGCACACAGCCCTGGGGAAAGGAGCAAGGCAACAGAATTGCCACCGGTCCAAGGTGAAGATAGAGCATAGCCCCCTCTTGCAGGATACAGTATTTTTCCTTTTAACATTAAAAAATGCTTATTACCAACTGTTTTCATTTATTGGCCTATGGAACTGCTGCAGTGTGAATGTTCCTCCCCACCCCCCAAAGCTGTGTGCTGAAATCCTCATCCCAGAATGAACTGGGGCTTAAGAGACAAGAGGGCGGCCCTTAGAAATGGGATTAGAGCACTTCTAGGAGGTTCCTGAGAGCTAGCTGGCCTCTTCCACCACCTGAGGATTACAAAGCAGGTGCTGTGAAAAACAGGTTCCCCTCACCAGTCTGAGAGCGGCTTGATCTCAGACCTCCTGGCTTCCAGAACTGGGAGATGAACTGTTGTTTCTACCTTACTGCTTTAACGGTAAAAGCTGATGTTAAAGATCAGTGATGGAATTTAGAGAACACGTATAATTGTAGCCCAGAGAACAGCAAGCTTTGAGGGCAAGGGGGCAGAATAGGACTTTGTGGAAGAGCAGGGTCAGTTCTGGGATCTGTGAAGGGGAAGCTACTTAGAGCAGCACCAGCAAAACTACTGCTGAGGCCAAGGGCACAGGCTAGGCAGCACACTGCCTGGGGGTGGGTCCTGTCCTGCCACCTTCTGCTTTGTAATTGTGGGTGAAATCCTTTTAATACAGCACTAACAGTCAGGTCCAAGACTTGTTTTCTCCCTCCTTTCACGCAAATACATTAGCCTCTTTCTGTTTCATGGGTGCCAACAGATGGTGAGGAACACAAACCTGGGCCAGAGACAAACACCTTTACTCCTCGTAACACAGCAAGTGACCTGACAGCAGTATGGAATTGTCCCACATGCACCACATGTCCTGGATCTGGATTCACGCGGTGCATACAGCGGGCCTGCACTTCTGAGGGAATGCATCCCTTACAGGAGGTGGGGTTCAAGAGAAAAGGTGGCAGGGAGCCAGGGTAGGAGAGGGAGAGACAAGGCATTCTGCATGGCCGCAGTGCAGTCCTCACTACCTCAGGCTCCTGAGGTCCGAGAGGTGCAGGGGCTGTGATGATTCATCACCAGGCAGGCAGAGTGAGAAGGACCTGCTAGCTGTCATAAAGGGCTGCTTCCATGTGCCGGAGGCAAAGGCCAGGATGAAGCAAGGCAAGGTCAGGTAGCTGGAGTCAGCATGCGGATACTTACTGTACAATTGCGCCAGGGAGCAGACAACTTGCAATCTTGCAAGAAAAAATAAAATTTTTAGGAAAAAGTTTAAGGAAGATTTAAGCCTCAAGGAATTTTAAAAATGAAAAGTTTAACCATGGAAGGGAAACTAAGAACCATGACTGAGACAGGGGAAGGTGGAAGGCAGAACAAAGGGATGGGGTTCTCCCATGAGACAAAATCAGCATTACAGATTTGCTAGCCCTCATTCATTTGGTGAGATCTCACCCATTTCTCCACGAAATAGGTAGCAGCACGATGACCTCAAAGGGATCAGTGAAGGGAGCTGGAAGTGTAGAGAGAACGTATGTGACAGAACTTTCAGACATCAGGGACTTACTGGCTGAGAGACCAACGAAGCAAGGGAGGGCTGAAAGAGCAAGGTTAGAGTGGGCTAGCAGGGTGCATTGCCTACAGGAAGCAGAAAACATCAAGTCTAGTTGTGCCAGGTCTGGGGACAAGGGCAAAGGAAGGGGCAGCGCAGGCTCCTTGGAAGATCCAGTTGGCAATGGACCCTGGTCTGAGTTCAGAGTTTAGAGGGTGACAGGGGTTTTCTGAACCCAGCTCTTACTGCACAGCATGTACCCGACGTCCTTCTTGGGTTTTCCTCCATTTCCCCTATTTTAAGAAGTCAAATATAAGATGCACTCTTGAGCTCCAGGTGGAGGTGACAGGGAGTAATGATCAATACACACAGGCCAAAGAATGGTGTTTCTCTCTTTTATTTAAAAACAGTGCTTCATTACCATTGGCAAAGGCTGAGGCAGTGCTCCTCCTCTGCTTAGAGTTTATAAAAGCCAGCAACATGATCAATAATTTATACACATGGAGAGTAATACAAAAAAAAAAATAAGGAATAAAAGCTAAAGATCTAACTACTCCGACCTTCACAATTCCAGCTACTTGATAATAATAGGAGTAACCCAATGAATACTGTATGGTCTGAAAGCTACTATACAATATGATTCTTAACGAGAAGGAAAAGGAATTAGAGACTGTCACAAAGCCCTGGGATGTTTCTCTGGAGTTAGCAGGGAAACAGGACCCTGGGCAAGCAGCTCGGGTGTCCTAGGAAGTGATTCTGGGGAGGACAGGATGGGGAGGGAGAAGGTTGGGGGGTCAATTGTACAAGCATCCCATGGGATGCCCCGTACCCGGAAGGTACCTGTGTTGCCACAGCAATGGGAGGGGCCAGAGAAACTGCGTGTTGCCTGCTGGGTTGGCCCATCCCTGCCATGGGGGTGGGGCAGAGAGAAGAGTTTGTGCAGCGTTTAGAGCCTTGCAAAGATTGGGACCGAAAAGTTCAGAGTTACAGGCCAGCCAGCCTGTTGAGGACAAGTGAACTCCACTGGCTCGCTTCTTACTTCGCAGCCCTAGCTTACATATGTCAGCCCCAGCGTGGCTCCAGCTATTCATAAGCAGAATGATAACAACAGGAAAAGAAAAACCCCAAAACTCATGTTCCTTGGGGGGGGGGGCAGATCAATTCATCACTTGATATATATATATATATCAGCCAATATGAGCTGCCAAAACAAGCACACACACACACACACACACACACACACACACACACACAAATACTGTGAACATTAAGTACAAAAAAGAATGACTAAGCTGGGAGTCTCGGTGGGGTGCAGACGTTGCTTAAAGCACTTAGCAGTCTCCAGAATAACCAAACCAAAAAAATTTCTTGAAGAATCTCAAAAACTCACATACCCACCCCGGAAATGTAGTGTTGGTAATAGGGGAAGGGGTGGGAGAGAAAAGAGAATTACTGTTCCCTTTTTCTTGCCAAGGTGAGTGGAGCCTTCACATCACCGGCACGAACGTGACTACCAGACAAAGAGGACCAAGTCCCAATGCTGATGGTCTTCTTAAAGGCAAGGTTTGAGTTTTGGCTGATGAGCAGTTCTCTCAGTTACCAATCCCTGCCAACCAGCACTACCATGGCTGAATGAGCTACCGTTTTCCTGAGTAAACTGTAACTGGCTACAGTTTCGGTAACGTGGGTAAGAACTCGGCTACTACAGCCAACTGCAATACTTCAGGAACCCCTCCATTCCTTGGCGTTGCATTCCTCGTGTCTCACTGAGGAATGTGACAGCTTGCTGTAGGCTGGTCTATGAGCCTCATTTTCGAAGACAGATGCCAGGGACTCTACCATACTCAGCAACCCAGAAGACACACACTGGCTTAGGACACCCGGAGCCTGCTTTGCAAAGGGCCCTGTTTCATGCTCATGCATGGCTATTGCCTGGCTGATCAGTAAAGCAAGGATGAAGTACATAGGAAAAGGAAAGGGAGGGAAGAGGCTTTTGGACAGTAACATTTCCAAAAAAATATAGTGTTTTATGCAACAGAGAATCAAGTGTCACTGGTGTATACTACAAATGTCAGACATTTTCAAGAGCGTGACAAAATAAAACACACAAGCTTACATTTGATGCTCACCTTGCCCACTATTTTTTCCTATCTTAAAACAGTGCAAACAGGTAACTTATGCTTTTAAAACACCACAACCCCTTCCCCACCCCACCCCCAAATCCCTTTCCTCCTAATATCTGCGGGGAAAAAAATCCACAATTCTGCAAACGTTACTGTGCTAGAAAGTTGCAAGTAGCAGAGAACAGGCTGTGCTGGGGTACAGGGGAAGGTTCAGCAGACCATGTCCCCTCTTCTTCCTTAAAACATCTTACGTGCTTTCCAGACTACCTCCTGGTGACCTTGTTTTCCTGTCAAAGGGAAGGGGGTTCGCATATCCTCGGGGCTGCTTCCATTCCTGCCTGACATCCCTCATGTCTGGAAGCTACCTGGGCAGGGTAAGTTAGTGGGGACAGCCAGCGTATCTGCTCCATCTCTAGCAAAGAATAACCTAATGAGGACATGTTCGGCCCCTGAGGAGTCCACATGTGAGGCAAAGCTGTTATTGTTGATTTCTACTGACTAGATTGCCATGAGCTCTCTTCAAATTAAAAGCCGAGTCCCAGTCTGCTTCCTTTTTAAAGAAAGAAAATATATTGGCTCATTTCAGACCGGGGCTGCTGGAGGATGATGGTGATAGGTTTTGTTAAACTTGAGAGCCTTAAAAATGGTGAATCACAATGGTGGATTTGAGTTCATGGGAGTTAAACTAAGTGACACATGGAATTCTGGCGAAGACCTAAGGGCAGCTCTCCGGGCTAAAAGAGGAGTATTGAGATAAAGGTTTACACTAGAGGTCTCCTTAAAGGAGCCCAGCTTCTAAGAGTAAGGTGCTCAGTAGAAAAAGTCCAGGTCATGAACTACAGTAAAGCCAACAAACTCATTTATGTACTGAGATTCAGCATCACTAAGTGTTTTAGAAGTATTAATCAGCATCCTTGAATGAACTCACAAAATACCAAACTCCTCTGACTCTGTTTCTGAACCCAGCAAGAACCAGAATCAACTAGCACTGCTGCTCTGAGGAACCCGCTTCTCATGATGTTGACTGTATGGAATTTCAAAATTCAGAAAGGATGGGCAGGTTGGTATCATGAACGCTAGATGCTCAAGAGAATCTCGGTTCTCAACACTGACCCTGAAAACCAAGGGTTTTTCATAAAAAGTAGAATCCCATTTAATCCTTCCTAGAAAAGGGAGCTGGAGGAAGTGGCATTCATTAAAAAGCACTACGAGATGCAGCGGAACCTACTGGAAAGCAGAGCTTGCTTTGGAGGCCTCAGCCAGAACCAGCTGAACTGAAGAGCACAAAAGGAACGTCAAGCTCCAGCATTTGCCTGCCTGGAAGGACTGCGGGAATCTGCCTTCTCTATCTTGCCCATTACCCTCACTTCTGTCTAGGAAAACAGAAGAAAAACATTCTTAAGCTCATTCCCCTGTTCTCCACCCCTGCTATGGATGCAACCATTTAGGATTTGGCCCAGTGTTCACTGGGTTGAGTGGCTTGTTTTGTGAGAAAAGCCTTTATTAGACATGACCAAAATTTCTGTTTCTTTAGTTAGTAAAAGTTCTCCCTCAGTACAAAAGCAAAGAAACAAAGAAAAAAATCCCTCTCTGCCCCCATTCCCTAGAACTGTGAAAGCTCCGCATCCTATCCCTCCTCTCCTAACTAAAATATTTATATACATACAACAAAAACTGTCTTAACAGCAACAGACCAAACTTTGGCTTGAGGGCAGAGACTTGATAAACAGCCAAAGGCCTGGGCAGGCTGTCCCTGCTCACTATATCCCCCAGTATCAATGACTGCAGCGAGACCTCTAGCTCCCTTGACACTGCCCTTTACTTCATGCACACCCTCCCCAGGTACCCACACAGAGGAAGGGGAGTGGCCATGTGCCACACAGCACAGGCCAGGGTCTGCCAGATACTTCACTGTGCTTACAAAGAAGGCTTGATGCTGCCACACATAATCAGCCATTTTAACTCAGGGACATGAATGTTTTCAGTCAAGAACACCTGTGGAGGCAGGAGTGAAAAAACAAACTCAAACCAAACCCATAAAAAAGCAGAATCTCCATGTCTCCAAATCACTCCATTTAGCAGCTATCCTCTGGGTAAAGGTCACTCCTGTACCAATGTGAACCAACCAGGGAGCCAAGCAGGCCAGGCTTGTCTATTTCCAAATGCCTTCTTTTTGGAAATGTGGTAGGATGTTTTTTAAAAATTAGTTACATCCAAGAGTTCAAAGAGAACTACTTTCTCCCTGGCCTTGGTAAGATAAAGTCAAAGCCAGACAGTAAGAACAATGGCTCCTGCCATGGCCCTGCAGGAAACTCCTGGCCACATCACATCCTCCTCCCACGGTGGACTTTGGAGTTCATGTCCTACAGGGTTAACATCCACCAGGATGTCCAGGTGCTCAGCTGGGTGTCTTTGGAGGATAATGAGAAGCTGGATGCAATGGCTGTGAGGGCTGGAGACTGGGTAGGGATGTGACTCACAGAGGCTCTGAAGACAAAAATTCCTATGGCTTTGGAGCAAGTACGTACAAAGTGCCCCCTGACTGCCCTCACATGTCCTTGCCACCCAACTTCCAGCAACAGCTGACCCTGGGCTTGGTGCCTTATCTTTCCCCAACAGATTCTTTATTAGATTTTCAATAGTTTGTACTGCTTTCTGATGCAAGATAAGGAATATCAGGTTTTCCAGTATTCCTTGTCTCTTCTGCAGCCTTTCTAATGGCTCTAAACACTTTGTACTTTTAATCTTCAAGCTATCCCCAGATACTTGAAGGAAATCTGGACACTGGCTATTCATTCTTCTGTCGCTGGGTCCTAAATTCCTGAATCTTGAGGACATGGGAGCAACATATTAATTAAAGAATATATGAGCTAAGCAGTGATTCAATTAAAGGGGATCAGAAGCCCAGTAGAATACTAGGTTACAGGAAAGAAAAGACACAAGTGTTTTCATACTCCAGAATTCACTGAGATGGATTTCCTAATGAGGTGTTTGTCATTCAGCCTGAAAACATGTTTGGAAATATCAATACTGTAATTCCAAAAGTGATGCCAACTGTTTCAGGCTGTATGTATTAAGATGATTGTAGAAAGTATGGAGAAGACAGGAGGGAAGAGGAGAGGCAAGTGTTTGTTCTTCATTCTCCTGCTTAGCAAACACAAATTCCTATCTATTGGCATGTGGATTCCAGCCACAGCCAATCAGAACTACCTGCCAAAGACCAGAAATTCAGAAGACTAGAGAATATGCTATTGCAGAAAGATCTCTCCTACCTCTACTTGTCCCCCAGCCACTCAGCACCAGATGCACTTTGGTGATTCTATCTACTGAGTTCTGATCAGATGCGTTTATTAGCTACTAATGTCTCTCCTTCCTTCCTCATTAACTGCCTCTTCCATGATTGACAGAATAAGCTAAGCACGGACATACGGACATGGAAATGCATTATCTTTTTTTTTTTTTTTTTACCACAGTTAAAAAAAAAAGAAAAAAAGGAAAATGCACAATCTTTGGAACAAAAGAATTAAAGGCAGAAAATTTAAAGGAAAAATACATATTCAAAGAACATAGTGAGGTATAAAAAAGTATTCTCTCTCTTTTTTTTTTTTTTTTTTTGTTTGTTTGTTTTTCCTCTTCATCTTGCTATAGAGTTCCTCTACTAGTAAATATTGCAATAGCCAGGCCTCATGACTGGGGGCTGTCCCATTTGCAGGGGTCTCACGTCACTTCAGTAGGGGGCAAATCGGCTGTAGCCACCTCGGTATAAACTCGCCTGCAGTAATTAAAGACATAAAAATAATTAAAAGGTTGATGAGCACAGCATTGAAAATGAAGAAACAAGTCCTGAGAAGGGCTTCAGGAAAACAGCTTCCTTTGCTACCTCATGGCAACTGATCAGAGGCTGCCTGATGTACTGGAGTTAGTAAGCCAGCTTCCCCTCTGATGCGCAGACCAGGGCCACACTCGCTGCTGAGCTGGCAGACTCTGGGGCAGTGTGAGGGTGGTTACTTCATGATTCACATGGATCAGCACGCGACAGAAACTTCAGACAGTTCAAATCATTCTGCACTTAGTGAAGTTTTCTCAAACAAATGTTTTGTTCACCTGGATATCATTATAATCCTAAGAACAGACTGTTGATTTCTCCTAACAGATGACCTAACAAAGGCTCTTCTTCTGCATTTGAGATGCTGCTGCAGGTAAGCCCTTGTAAACCTTTCAGACTAATAAAAGTGATGCTGTAAAATACAGTTGTTCCTCAGTATCTGTGGGGTCTCAATTTCCTAGGACTTCTTACAGGTACCCAAACCTTCTAGTTCTTGATATTAAATGGGTTATTTAGTATTTGCATATAACCAATGCACATCCTGTCATAAAGTTTAATTTATCTGTGGATTACTTATAATACCCAATATATTATAAATGCTATATAAATCAGAGATATACTATATTGCTTAGGAAATGAAAAGTAGGATAAATCTTTGCACGTTCTTAAAGACATCTCCTGATACTTGAGATGAATCTGGAGATGGGGAACCCATGGACAGAAAGGACTGACAATACCAATTAGATTTTTTTTTTTTAACTAAGTGGTTTTATCTGATGGCTTACCTCTTTAAAAAGAAGTTTCCCAGGGATGTATCTCTCTTTGAGTCTTTTTTTAGAACATGAGTTTTATAATTTGACATTTAGTAAGACCTCAGGAACCTCCATCACTGTCTTGTTATTGTTGTCTTGACCTCAATCTAACATACAGTCCTTAAGAATCTTACTACTTCCCAAATCTGCATCACAGTAATTCAGAATCAGAAATGACACTCTCACAACCCTTTGTGCCTCAACTCGCATACTTTATTCTGTCCCCCATATGAATAACTGTGAACTGGAGAGAGTACGTGGCATGTTGAGTGTCACTGTGGAGTGTCTTCTGTTGGTACCAGTGAGTAAGCAGGCACTGGCACGGCAGGTGTGGCTCCAAGCAAACCTGAGCATAAGTGGCGAGCATTCTGTGGGAGTGGACTACGTTAGACAAGTTCTGTGGACGTGTACATTTCCATATACATGCCATACTTTGCCACAACTGTTGCTGATGAAGTATCTTCATGAAGTACTCCTCTGGCACTGCTACTGTCTATCAGGTTTGGGAACAGCACGGGACTTTGGCATCAGAAATTTAATGCTTATATACAGTACGGTTTTTACAAAGCTTACTGTGAAGTGTTATACTCCAAGATAGGAACCTTCCAATACCTATCAATCATACCATGCCACTAGTGTGCACCCAAAATCAGAACTGATATAAATCAATCTGTTTCTTACTTCTTGCCTGAGTGATGTCATTACTCGGGGCAGACTGTCACTGCCCCTCTCTTTCTGTTACGCTTACAAGCCACATGGCCAGGCCAGTACTATAGCAAACAATAAAGATGGGTGCCTATCTTTAGGAAGACCTGTCTGGTTTTAACATGTTGGCAATGCACAAATGGCACTCTATTCCCTTCCTAGATCTTTCACAGTCTGTAGGTAAAGGTTAGGAGTAAAAAGGTTTAAGCAAAAAGGCACATGTATACTTACCACAGCGCCAACTCCATAGCTAGCGGCAGGGGCAAGGGCATGGTAGGGGTCAGCTGTGTACACCCTGCCATAACTGGAAAAAAGGGGCACAATCAGAGAGATAGAGGCAAGACTGCAACCTAAGCAAATGGAAGGGTTAACTGTGCTAGTAACTGCTGTGTGACCAGGTCTTGGAATTTTATCAAGAAAACTGGAAGAACAGAAGAAAAGCTTTCTATTTCAATATAATAACTGAAAAATTCTGGGGTACGTCAATGAAATGCAAGAGAAGGGAGTTAGAAGTGAAGAGAAGGGGATTTTACTCAAAGCCCAGGAAGAGACAAGACCAAGGCAGGGGGAATAAGGAAGACCTAGTGCCTGTACTTGGGCACAACAGAGGCCACTAAGAGAAGGCTGGCAGGAAGTGTATGGCCTGAGGGCTGCCTTGGCAAAGGAGAGGGAGGAGGAGAAGGTGCACCACAGAGGACATGTACCCCCCTCCGCCCGTACCTACCCGTCGCTGTACGCGGCGGCGGCGGCTGCAGCAGCTGTGGCTGCAGTTGCTGTAGCAGGCTGTGCGTATCTGTAGGCTGCATATCCACCCTACAGGAGAGAGGAGAACTGACTTTACAGACGCCTCCCCAGGACAGACACACGCACCCACCCACACGCAGACACACACATGTAGACACAGACAGACACAAACACAGACACACACATGGGAAGAAAATGTTTCAAACTGCATCAGTCTGCATGTTCCTCTTCTGACAGGAAATTAAGCTCCACTCAATATAGCAATTTACTTTCCAATTTGTGACAGTAGCGAAAATAAGCTAAATCAACAGTACCTGTTAATTTTAAGAGATAAAGGTAAGATTTGTGGATTGGTCTTACTTTACAGTTTTGTTGGAACTTTTCAACAGGAAGACATTCAAAGAATGTTGGAAGAATAACAAAAATGTGCAAACTTAAAACGTTACATATGCACGTGTTATCTTCATTTTCTCTGAAGTGTCCTTGGATTGACTCAACACAAACACATGAGAGATTACTGCAGAAAGGTCTGGCAGAGAGTTCTGCTCTCCTGTCCTAGGCATTTGCAGAGACTAGGAACATGAAGTAGCGTTTGGAAGGAAAGGACAAAGTAGACAAGGGGTGAGCAGGCTTTGACCCTGGAGCAAACCCAATTCGTCAGCTGTTTTTCAGAATAGCTGTGACACAGTTGGCTTTTTTAAAAAAGCTAAAAATATTTACCACTTAGCCCTTCATAGAAAAAGTCTGCCTGCTCCAGCCTATGTTTCAGACACTGGCAAACTAGATTACAAACAGCTGAGGAGTGTTTGGCTGGACTCAAACAGATCTGAAGCAATTTCATCTCCGTTAGATGAAACAAATACCTAAAAGTGAGCCACATGTCTGTCCTTTTTCAGAAAGTACTTCAGAGGCTGGGGGAGATAGCTCAGTGGAGTAAGTGCTTGCCTGGCAAGCACAAGGTCCTGAGTTTAATTCCTGGTACCACCAAAAAAAAAAAGGAAAAGAAGAAAGTACTTCAAAGAAAATCAACATAAGAAACACCCCTGAGACAAGCTACAGTAAGGAATGGAGGCCCATATATCTACAGAGAAAGAAGCTATGTTGTCCAGGCTGGGCTGAGATTTGTGATTTTTCCAGCCTCGGGCTCCAGAGTAACCTTATAGGCATGCGCTACCAAGTCTGGCAAGCCTTGATTTTTAAATTTTTTTTTATACTCCTAGAATTCAACTATTTAACCTAAACCTAATTCAGATGCAAATTCTTATTATTCTTTTACTATGAAAGATAATATTAAAAAAAAAGATACTATAACTATGTGAATGGTCCATTTAGATATCATTTCAGTAGTGAACAACAGAGCCATTTTATTTCTGTAGATTAAGCATGTCCATTTCTCATGGACATTTGAAACTTGCTTTTCTTTTTAAAACTTTTTTGGCGGGGGCAGTAATGCTGATAGAACCCAGGACCTTGAGCATGCTAGGCAAGTGCTCAAGCAGTGAGCTCTTTACTTTGTACTTTTTTCACACATTCAGTTTTTGCTAAATTTACCAGAGAAAATTCATATTTATTTCTATGTCACTGTTTATTTCTCTATCTTTTCTATAAGACTGAAAATAAGTGTTTTCTAAGGCTATATTTTCAGGGACCATTTCTATAGAATGAAAACAAGTATTTTCTAATGGGATTCCAGTCGGGGAGATAGCTCAGTAAAGTAAGTGCTTGCCTGGCATGCGCAATGGCCTGAGTTCAATCCCTGGTTCTTAAAAAAAAAAAAAAAAAAAAGACTAATGGGATTCCTACTCTTCTTTGGAGTATCTCTGACCTTGCTTCTTTCAATTCTGTTAAATCTTTTTTTTTTTGAAATGTCCATAATTTTATGAACTTCTAAATGTTTTTACTTCATTCTCGTCTGACTTAAGATTCTCTCACTGAAGAAACTGCAATGTGAGGGAAAACTGACGCTTGGATTTTCAAAATTATTTTTAAAAATCCTTTATTTATTTGGTACAGGGTCTCACTACACAGCTCAGACTCATAGTGATCCTCCAGTCTCAGTCTCCCTAGAGCTGGGATTACAGCCATGTGTCACCATGTGTGGTTTTGGTGGTCAGCATATCATCTGGTACTGGGATCAAGCCCAGGTCCCTGCACTTGCCAGGCATGTGCTTAGATCACTGAGCTCTCTCTCCAGCCCTTACTTTTATTTTTTAATGTTATTCTATATGTTAAAAAGTCACTGACTAGCTTCTAGCAGTTATGTTACTCTTTCTCCATTTGTGCAAGGACTTGGAAAAGCAAACATTTCCTTTCACTGACAAAATTTTCTATACATACTGATAAAACTTAGGAGATTATAATTAGTATCACTGAACTCTGGTAAGAAATAGAAGTGGGTGGAAATACAGCAGGAAGCCCCTTACTGGTCTGTCTGTACCAAAGTTCCTTGGAGTTCTAGCCAGGGCTTTTGGGAATGGCAGGCCAGGCCGATTTGGGCAAAGCAGTGTAACTATAGGCTGGCTGCAACATAAAATTCACTACAGTACTATTACAGTACTTTGGGAACATCTGCTTTTGTTTGCAAACAATTTGGTTTGTAAACAGAAGCATCTGGTAAAATTCTGTTTTTATTTGCAACCTCTGCATTGGATGACAAATAAGACCATGGCCATCTTTTCCAAAATTGTAGAACAAATTAAGCTTGTGGACCAAGGAACCACTTATCTTTTCCCTTACTTACTTCTTTAAACTTCTGAATAAAACAAAAAGCGATAAAAATATTTTTTAAACAAAGTAAAAGTTGGCTGTTATAGTTGACAAAAAAATTTTTTTTGAGGCTGTCTCACTGTGCAGCTCAGGCTGGTCTTGAACTTGTGCGTGCAACTGATTCTCCCACCTCTGCCTCATAAGTGGCTGAGATCACAGCTGTGCCACATGCTAGCCACAGCTGAAGATACTATAACTATAGACATGGCTCTTAGGAATTAGCACCTTAGGGCTGGGGGGGCGGATAGCCTAGCAGTCTAAGTGCCTGTTTGGCAAGCACAAGGACCTAGGTTTGATTCCTGGTACTACATGCTGTGCTGGCCCCAGAACCCTGGTCTTGCTCTGCCAGCCCTGAAACTGGGTGTGGTGGTACACGCCTATAATCTCAGTGCTGGGAAGGTGGAGACAGGAGGACCACTTTTGAGTTAAAGCTGCATAGTGAGACCCTGTACCAAACAAATAAATAAATAAAAATTTAAAAGAATTAGTGCCTTAAAAAACATAATTACAGCCTGCATGAAGCCAACAACAGGGCTAACTTTGGAAAAAGTTCTTTGTAAACAAAGATAATTCAAACACCAAATTAATTTTTAAAAATTTAAATCAAAGCTAATAAAGCCAGTTAAAGCCTGACCCATATTTACCTAGTAGGACACATAAAGCCAGGGCACCCTCCTGGGGCAGAGGCACAGGCTCTTATCGAGAGACTCTGTGGCTGAGTCTGCGCTTAACTGGGATGGCAGTGCATGCCTGTAACCGCAACCACTCAGGAGGCTGAGGCAAGAGGACTGCAAGTTTGAGGGCACCCAGTCTGGGTAACTTAGTGAGATTGTGTCACAAAATGAGGAGTGTATATGACAGGGATGCAGTTGAGCAGCCCTAATTTCAAATCTTATTCTCAGTAGAGAGAGAGGAAGGGGCAAGAATCCTTACCCAACTCCCACAATGCCTGAGTAGAGCTATTCTCTGTGAAGATTTATTCAAATCATAGCTTTGAGCTGAATTCTACTAGTTCTGGGAAAAAGAAGACCAAGTGAGGTTCCCGACAGGACTCCTACCACTCACTTTCTTTGGCTTATAAGAGGCCAGAAGGGCCTTGGTGCTAAATTAAGGAGTAATGTTACTGTCAACCCAAGCCATTCAAAACGGATCAGCCTGTGAGAAAGACTATTCCCACAGATCCTGAAAGAACGGACAGATGTCTGTGTAGTTTTCTTCTTCTACAAGTAAATTTTAACTACACTGTTTGAAATTGATGAGGTTGTGATTCAGACTCAGGAAACAGGACATGGGTGCAAGTATTTTACGATAACAAAAGGCTCTGGTAAATAAAATATGATAGGTATGACAGATACTGCATAAGGGAAAGAATCTGTTCAATGGGAAGTAAAACCAGGGATGAGGAAAAGGACAAAGGACGGAAGGGGGGGAAAGAAGGGGGGGGAAAATATATATATATATATATATATATATGTAGAAGGGCTTGGATAACTGTACTGCTGATTTTTGCTGGTCTATTGAAAGGAGTAGTTAAGGCTTAAATTTCTTTTTTTTCTTCTTTTTAATTTCTTATAACTTTTAAAGCAAATTTGCATGTTCATATCTGGTAATCTAAACAATTAAGCTGAAGATAACATTATGTAATACAACAACCATTGTCGAATTCTTGTCGTTTTGTTTTATGAAATTCTGTATTGCTTCTAATGTTTTTTCTTTTCTTTTTAACCATTTTGTATTTCCTTTAAAAAAAAAAAAAGGGTCTGAAGAATATCAGTATAAGAAAAACTACATTAATGGTATATTTCGACATGTGTACTCACCTGACTTTATGATAACGGTTTATAGAGAAGTCCTTAAAGGGGAGCTATATTTAGGATGGTTGGTAGTTTCTTGCTTAACTAATCTTGTAATTCACCAATGACTACTCTCCAGAGAAAAAAAGTTAAACTGTATGTTATGGATTTATCTCTTAGAGCCATATCCTTCCCTCCAAAATATTTCTGCTCCTGCTTAAATTGGTTATTCAACAAAATATATCACAAAATGCAGGAAAAAAATTTACACAGATTTGTTTGTATTCTGGATTTCAGAGTGCATCAGGATTCCAGGCTGAAACTTTCACTTCTACCAGCAATTCTGAAAGCTTTTACAGAACATGAGAACAAAGTGCAGTTTGAAACACCAAGGTTTACATTACTGTTTCTTAAATTTTTCAAAAAGAACAAAGAGGGAAGGGAGTAGGAGAGAGAGGGTTCAGGCGTGGGGAGGGAATATGGCGCCACATTTATTAATCACATTAAAAACTAAGCATGCCAACATCTGGAGCTAAAACAACCAGCAAAATCACCACGTTCAGACTCATATTGGCTAACTCTATCTATCCCAGCATTCTCTTGGGACAGCGGTTTGCCCTAGGCTCTACCACAAGCTTGGTGAAGTACACAGCCTCAATTACTAGAGCGTGCAGCCACAACGACCTGGTATTACGGAAACAGTCAGTCACCACTTGAGTTAACATTCCATACCCTAACGACTGGCCCCACCCCAGCCCAAAGGAAGAGTAAATCTTGCCCACCCAAGCCCTGGCCCACACCACAATGTTAATAATTATAACAAGCAGTAACCCATCTGTTATATCAGAGAAGGGAACAGAGACTCCACTGAGAGATTTAGAGTGAGATGTTAACATTTCTTCAGCTGACTGCACAAACAAACAAACAAAAAAAAGAGGAGAAATAATTCATTTGGAGATATGAAGTCATGAATAGCTGATGTGTATTGCTTTTAACCATGCACTGATGCAAAACTGAAGCAACCATTAATAATAAAAATTAAAAGGACATATGTATTTACACACAATCAGACCTGTTTGATCTGAAGCAGTTTGCAGATTCTATCTGTGTGTGATTTGAAATAAAACAAAAAATGGGGATTAGCATGGCCACAGCACACCCTAATGTAGGAGGGCACACAGACAGCTTTTTGGAACTCTGGGGGCTGTATAAATTTGGCATGGCTAAGCCTGATTCAAATACACTCATGCCCACTGAAAAATAATTATTTCTTATTTCTAGGTAATTCGCTCTAAATGACCCCTAGTGTTCCCAGTCAGGTCATCCCAATGCTACGTTACTTCCCTCTTCCATCTGCCTGACCCTAACAATTCAATCCTCACCCACAACACTCACATGTATGCTCACCTTCTGCCAACAACCATATTTCTGATTCACAGTGTTTTCCTATGTTTCCTGTACTTAAGAAGTTCATTTTTTACATATTTGAAACATATCTGCCTTCACCTTTTCAAAGAGAAATGCTATTACCTTTCTGGTCATTTTTGTAATGACTTCTGAAGTTGCTATATCAAATCTTCAGTTTCCCATGGCTCAGTATGACTTTGGGATTTTCTACTGTGCTCTATTATCAAATTAACTTGATGATGCTTCTACACTGACTGCATAAATCTTTTGCACAGTTCTGTAACCGTGTTTTAAATCAGAACATGATGGAAAAGTTCTAAATATCACTGCTCTGCTTTTGACATTAATCTGCATATAGTTTAACCTTAAATTGGTTTTATCAATCTCACATTGGCAGATTTTTGCTCTGCCTCACTTTTGACATTATCTTTAATACTACTGCTTTTTATTTTTTAAGGTTTACATTAAAACAGGACTTTGGTGAGCATGTGATGTCAACACAACTTCCTTCTACCTGAAAGACAATGACATCATGTGACACTGAGGAGGAAGGAGGGTGTGTATTCAAGACCAGCAGACAGAATGAAAGGTCGTTACCTCCATGTAGTATACTAGATCAACACAGCAAGGTGTGTATGTGTTTGTATGTGTGGAGGGGAACATCAATATGGTGCTTATAAACACTGCAGTAGAGCAGAGGTCTCTTCCAATTAGCAGCACTGCATGCTGGGCCCCTGGGAGTCACTTTATTTGCCCCTACATGATTCTGCCTCCTTTTTCCTCACTGTCTCCCCACCCTGGCTGAAAACCACCACTTTAGGAAACATTAAGTTTTAACATGGCAATATGGCACCTATGAGTAAACGTGAATAACACAGACTCCAGCTCAAAAAAAAATATAATAATGGCATTACAGTTACTATTTTTGACACAGATCTACATACTCTGAAAAGTATTGTTTATATTTTACTTAATATTATTATCTAAAACAGGGGCTACGAGAAGAAATTAGAATGATCAACTTGGTAACTTCAGCTTACTACTTCTATGCCAGATAACAGAGGATCATTAATGAATCAAATCTTTCAAACACTTCACTGTTCCACAACTCTTCAAATTAGTTCATTCTAAAATCTCACTGTGTTGCCACATAAATAAAATAATTGAATTATTAAAAGCCACTGAATGTTTTCTCCCTTCTAGCACCCAGCTATGCAAGCCTCTTAATAAGTTTGTTATTAGCCACATGAATTCACTGATTTTCCCATGTGAAAGGAGGAGGCAAGAGAAATGCAAATCTCAGTTTCTGAGATCAAAGCAACTTCAATCTTATGTAGTAGCACAGTCCAATCACTACCAGGATTTCACTACAGGGCCCAATGTAGGACTCAACTAAATCCTTTCCTTTTTACATTTCTTTTGGTCATAAGACAATGTACTCACCAATACGTCTGCCAATATAAAATACCAAGGGCAAAAGTGACTGGCAAATTAAAAGAGGCAGCAGTGATGGGACAGTGTGTGTAACACACTCAGTGCAGAAATGTGGCAGTGGGACAGGAGCATGTGACTTTGGAGGAAACGCCACTATGCCTAGAATGTGACTGTGTGCACTGCTGAGGCAGCAGGGCTTAGATCACACGCTCACAAGTCTTGATTGTCCAAAAAAGCCTCTGTTCCCATCTCTAACGTGGAGCTGGAATGGTTAGTATAATTCAATTTTTTCACTGCAATCCACAATCTGATTGATTGGCAGGTCACACTGGCACTCCTACCTGAGGTATTTTAGCGCTAATGATTGGTTCCTGTAAGACTATTCTATAACAGAACACAGGAAGAGCAGTTCAAAAAACACAGCTGTGGAAGGAAAACAATCATACAAAAAGCCCGAAAAAGGGCCCACCAGCCTTTTCTTTCCTTTAGATGCAAGCATGCTTTTCACAGAATGGGAATTAGTAGTTTGTTATCCCACTTAGAAGATGAATTAGGGGGAACTACGCCTTTACTGGGCAAAAAGGGGCAGGGGAGAGGTGGACACATGATTTGTCCATCACACTCCCAATCCCTACCCCAGCAGGTCTCTTTATAAACCATGGACACTACTGCTAGGTCAGCTCTCTAGAGAGCAGTGTGCTGCAAAGAAACAGAAAGGAAGAATATGGCTAGCAGGGATCACGGTCTAAGAGTGGGACAGGGAAAGGAACTTCAGCAAACCTTCCACAATTAATGTACTGGAAGCAAAATCAGTTTCTAAGTCTTCTCCTCTGATTCAATAATGTATCTTATACTACATAAATCTCACCCTTTCCATTCTATTATGTGTTTCTGAGATACAAGAACTAAATATATAAGGGCAATTTCTACAGATGGGAGAATGTACAGAGACAGAGGGATAAATGCAGAACAGTTGTTTATGTGTTTTAGGGTAGCAGTCTTTGGTTCCTCACGTAGGGAATACAGACTATCCACTATTAATAGCTGCACTTCCAGTAGGCTCATCTCAACAGCTGCCTCATGATAGGATCTTGTTTCGCACCAGAGGGCTTGGGTTTTTATCTCAGTACTAGCGATCAAATTTTCTCTCCATAAAGCTCTGCTTTAAAATCTGTACAAATAAATGATAATAAAATTACTTTTAAGTGCTTTATTCAGGGAGGGACCATTGATCAAAAAAGTGTTTTGGCCAGATCATTGAAATACTTGGTACTCTAGTCAATAGATTGTTTTTAAAAAGAGCATTTTCTTGATAAGAAAAATCATCTCTCTCAATACAATTTTATATTTGAAAGTAAGAGAATGAAAGAATTATATATCCAACTGGCTGACTTAGGTGAAAAGTAGGCAATTTTGAACAAGAGAGAACTAGGTTTTATTTAAAAAAAAAAAAAAAAAAAACCTCAAATAAAAACACAAGGAAAAAAACTTGATTTAAGAATTCATTTAAATAGAAAAGTTTGCTGTCTCAGATGAGATTTCAAGAAAACAATATAAGGATGAGTTTAATGAGAATATGAGTCCTAATATATACAGGAGAATGTACACATTAACATCATATGAAAATACATACACTTAGAAATGTGCAATTTAGTGTAAGAGACAGATTTACCCAACCTCAAGTTTACCTGTACACATGGGAGAAAAAAAAAAAAAAAAACCTCAAATAAAAACACAA
>NW_004524640.1:7588832-7605964 GCF_000260255.1 Octodon degus
TATGGATTAGTTGCATTTATGCTCAGCTATGTGAACATGTAATTCTAGAGAGTCACAATCTAAGAAAACTACAAAGTTACAGTGTTGGAGAAAAAATCATGGCCAGAGAATCTCTGGTTGAATGTGAAATTAGCTCACTGAAAAGGTACTACTTATAGCTTTGGGAGAAAAGGGTAAAGAAAGTAATCTAGATAATTTTACCTATCCCCACAAAATAATTTCATGCTGACAAGATTTTCTTATAAAATTGTTTCTTAATGAGTTGGATGACTAGATGAAGCTGGTATTCAGAATAAGACCATTTGAAGAGGTCCTAAGGAGACTTTTAAACTCAAAACCTTTCACTCTTTCTCGGTTAGATCACTTCATCTTTTAATGTGACAAATCAATCATAGAATTTCATGTTTGGTTAAAATGTTTAAATAATGGATTAAATGTTATCATGGCCAGTACAGTAAAAAAAAAAAAAAAAAAAAAAAAAAAAATCAATCTTTTGTGATAGTTAAAAGATTATAAGAGTTTAGGTTGTTAATGATATCACTCTTGTCCCCTTGCCAGATCTTGAGGAAAGAGATCTGCTGGTGGTGGACTTTTATCTAAAGAAAGGTCTTAAAACACTAAATATTTGGCATCCTCTTGTTACTACACTCTTAATTGGCATTAAATCTTTGTTCTTTCACAAGTTTACATTTTCTACAAGTATATAAAAGAAGAAAGCACATAGTTCAGAAAGTTTATTATCATCTACAAAAGTCAAAGTTCTAATGATCTAGAGAGGGATATGAAATGAGAAGAAAAGGAAAAGGGAAAGAGTTGGTTCAAGGCTAAGCTAGTCCTGCTATTTATGTATGCAAATGATATAACAGTTACAAAGACTTTAAACCTGCTGATCATCTCAAAAATAACTCAGAGATACATACAACATCTGTGGGTTCAGGAAGGGAAAAGAATATGTCCAGTAGACTGACCCTAGCAATCAGGAGACCCAAAGGCTCAGTTTTTGCACCCAGGGGCAAGCGCAGTGGCAGAGAAGCATGCTTGCATTCTTAAATATATAAATATATATATATATATATCCACAAGGAAAAGGAAATAAAAACAAAATAAATTATATTAAAACAAAAAACAAAATAACCAAACCAAAGAAACAGAAAAAAAAAGGCTGGCTTGTCAGGGAATGGGGTCGAGAAGGCCCCGGTGTGTGTACTTACATAGAGGTCAGCACCGTAAAATCCGTCCTGGTAAACCACACTGCAGAAAATCCACACAAAAACAAAAACAAAAAAACAAAAGAACAGAAACACATTCCGGTTATTGAGGACGGCAGCATGCACATGCGCTCTACACAGGCAGGTGATGTATGAATCCGTAACCTGGGCTGGGGCCACAGTGGGTCAGTGAGGGGACGTGAAAGTGCACACTCACATTACACAGCTACAAGTCATGCGGGAGGGTGAAAGGTGTGCAAAACTAGAATGAGCATCTGGATATTTTGTAACTAAAGTAACATTAATAAAACAAAACCACTCAAAGAAGGGCCTAACATGGCCATCCCAAATAAGCTGCACTGGAACATCCATTTTTTGTATCTGGAGTATTTTAAAAGGTAAGTCTGTTCTAGGAGGAAGTTTTTCTTTAAAGAGTTCAAAAAGAGGGTAAGGATGGAGAGGGGTTTAATATGAAACAAGTGAACCCAAAGAATTCTGTTAGGGCAGGATATGTATGCAAAGTACCTTCAAAAATTACGTCTATTACTTGATTTTGTTTCAAAGTAAAAAGTAAATTTTTAAATATCCATACATCACCTGCTTTTTACCCTGCACATTAGACATGCAATAAGATTTGGCTGATCACACAAGCATGCAAAGTATTATTATTCAGCATTTTTAAGAACCAATGCAACACCTCAGAAAAACAAGTCAATCAATTCTGACCAAAGTAAACAGAGAAATGTAATTAAAAAAAACAAAACAAAACAACCAAAAATACCCACAATGCATTGCTTTCACAAGCAGAGATAATGAGCTAAAGGTTAAAGGTGATTGGTCCAAGGTCCAAGAATTGAAAGGTGCAGTGGGGATCCCAGATAGTAACAATATAATCCAGAGTGGGAAGGAGTAGCTGAAAGATTTTAAGGGTTCTTTTTTGACTATAAGCATACTCATGGAATCCTGAAAAAAAGTAGTTGATGACTAAAGCTCTGGGCATGACCAGTGTCATCTTGTCTTGTTTAGAAGAATAAACTTGAAAGGGTGACTGGTTAGGAACAGAGGGGCTGTTTTTCTCTTTAGATAAAGACTTTGCATCAAAAAAATGTATTTTTCTTAAATTTGGAGCAACATTATACTATTATTCTTAAAATACAGATTTCGAGTCTTTCCCCAAAACATTATTTTGGGACCAAAAGACATGAAATAGCAGTAGATAAGATTTTCTTCTTTGTAATCATTAGGTCAAGATTTGACTTTTTAAAATGAGATGATTTGTTTATTGTACATTCAACTAAACGAGATGGAAAATTTTATTACTACTTTCTCTTAACAAGTTGGCAAGTAGGGTCATTAAATTATATTTTTAACAGGAGTATGAAATAACTTGTTTCCTACACGGCGCTGAAAAGTGCCTGAATCCCATTTTCTGTACATTTTGTTATATTTATCGTATAGTATGGTCACAATTTACAATGTTCCAAATGTTATGCCTTGTACCATACGACAGGCAAACTAAACTTATCTATAATGGTTGTTTGGCTAAATACTATACATTTTCACAACCTACAACTGTGCTTAAAGTCTGAAAACAAACTAATCTTCTCAGTTGCATTTTAGTATGAAAAAGACTTGTCTGCCATGAGAAGGCTGGTAAATAGAAAACACTGAGGCCAAGTGGCGATTAACCTTCAGTGATTTCACGAAGGAGATATAGGCAAAGGCTTAAAAATTCAATAGTAAAATGTTAACATTAAAAATCAATAGATTTTACTCTAAATCAAATCAAGTACTGGGAATACTCATCTAAATTCAAGGAGAGCTTCAATATTCTCTGTATAAAACGCCACAAGGAGACTAGAACACAATTAGTGGTGGAATTAGTGTACTAAGCTGGAAAGCAGTCCCAGGCCATTCCCCATAAAATACTGGACTTATTCCTTGCCATCTTCCGTGTAAACAGGTGGTTTAGTTAATAAAAAAGAAAACATGGGAAATTAGTGTTTAATGTAATGCACGGAAATTGATGTGATTAGACATAAAAGATAAAATATCTTTGAGAAAATATATATCTGACATGGACTTGGCAGAGAATGGCTCTCAAGTTTGGCCAATATAGTTAAACCTACATCGAACAGGTTTGAATTTAAGCACTTCATACAATTACTCAGGAAGGTTATAAAGAAATCCCATGTTTCTCTGAGCAGTTTTTTGCACATGTGACAGTAAATACTCTTGGACTGAAATGGAAAAAGCTTCATGATCAATTTTCCTAGTGTGTAGAAATTTTTATGTTTTATTTGAATATTTTTATTTGAATATTTTTTGATGAAACAATACTGTGTCTTTAGTCATTTTAAAGAGATGTCAGAGGTTGAAGGTCAAAGGTCAAGTAGAGAGAAAAAAGGATAAAATTAAAAGTAAGTCATGGCAGAAGATGGAGATGATGGAATGCATGGGACTTGAACATCTATAACTTGCAAACAAAAGTAACTTTCTGTAGCAGTACCCTTCCAGTGTCTTTTGGAGCCTGCCCACTTCCACATGCATACTTGCCTTGTCTAATAAAAGTGCTTTAATTCTGTAGCATGGAGGACTCCTAATGGTATGTCCAATTGGTCTATGAATGAATGAATGTTAAGTTAGTACACCTCCACGTGAAGCCAGATTTCCTCTCAGAAAGGGATATACAAAGGAGGCTTTTTCCCTTTATGTTTTAGCTAAGTAGCAGCTAACAGGATTTGCTGCCATTACTTATTCTCTGTAAGAATACAAAAAAAAAAAAAAAAAGCCCTGACACAGGCAGAGCCAAGATGAAGAGAAACATCCCATCACTGAAAAGAAAAAGTCCTTGGTACACCTGACTTGTGAAAGTCCACTTCTGGTAAAAATAATCATTTTAGGCTGACACAGAGAAACAACTAAAACAAACCTGCCAACGTCACTCCTTCTCCCCCTTCAACAGCAAAGGATTTATTTGTTGCTATGGAATCATTCCACTGCATGAGACACCCTCCACACAAAAATCAAAGGGCGAAGGATGCTCAAGGACATGAGCTGTTTTACCATCCTTCAGAAGCCAACTGCAGTTTAATCCTAATTTTCCCTTTCTCCCTTGATTCAATTGGACTTGGTTCAACTTTGAATTAACCTCTTTTAATCCATTTCCTACAAAGAAAGCAAATCCATTGTGGGTAACTAGCTCTGCTGCTCACCACCCAGGCAGAGAAACCAAGGGGAGGGCACAAGTGCCAGTCTCTGCCTCAACGCAAGGTGGCAAGAAGGGGGTGAGCACAGCAGATACAGTCTGGCACTATCTCCAGCTTCTCTCTTCATTCTCTGCAGTATTGTTAATCCATATTCGTGCTCTGTTGAGTGAACTCCATGCCAACACACTGCTAATAAACACAAGCTGGTTCTGGCTACTGTCTTAAGACCTTACCATGAAGGCTTAAGGTGGCCAAAACCAAGACTTATAAAATGAACTGACTTTGTGTTACATTTTGATGATGGTATATTTTGGTTCTTGCATCTAATCCATTAATTTGCAAATTTGCATACTATGTGGCACAGCAATGTCTGAGAAGTTACAGCCATGTCCGTGGTATTCTCTTTCTTTTTTTTTTTTTTTTCTTTCAGTCCAATTTCCTATTTTAGACACATACTAATTTTGGAATGTAACGCTTACCCTGGATAGGCGGGGATGGCTGTAGGAGGTACCGCTCGAACTGCACCATATACTGTCCGCCCTCTGCCCCTCAGATGGGCTCCTCTGAAAGCAGCCGCTGTGGTGGCTGCAGTTGGGTAAGGGAAGCCAGGAACTAAAGGGAGACCCAAAATATGACAGAAATTTCAATTTGCATTCAATAGTAGTCACAACTCACTGTAAACAAATTATAGAAAAGATGAAAAGCTATGTATCACACTGTTCCTCAAGAGCTGCACCACACTCCTCAGTATCTCTTCTGCCACAGATCTGAGTGGGAAAGAAATGGAAAGAGACCCAACGTGCACAAGTGAATGATTCCATGACTAAGTTAGCATAAGTCTTCAGTGAGTTTATTCTATTTCTTCCCATTTTACCATTACAATGAAAGCAAGTGAGAAATAGGTCAAGAAGCTGAGGGCTACTGCCACAATAAGAGACAAATTGTGGGGACAGCTTAAATCAGATAGATATGAACCCTTCAAAAGGCCAATTACTAATCTTGTTTCCTATCATTATAATTAATCCTCAAAAGAATGCTCTTTTGTATTCTTACATGGTGTCACCACCAAGGTTCACAACAGTTAGACATTTCATTTCATTAGTTAATTCCATTCCTTTATCTGAAATGTTTTAGTGCATAAATGTAGGGCGAGACAACAATCATCCCTCCCCTGTCATGCTCTCAAGGGGTGGACATCTCTAAGGGCTTATTTTAAGAGTATTGTTCTCTGGAAAGTGTGCAGAGACATTAATTTCACATCCACTGAATCCTGTTTAATTGTATCTCTTGCCGAAGTAAAAAGGCTTAGGTCAAAGTGACTTCAGAGATAACAAGCAAGCTGAGAATAATTGATAATACTGGAGGTACTTTTAAGTGACACTCTTCTGGAGAGCCTCAAGTGGACCAGCAGAAGACGAGAATAACATATGCTACACATATTCATGACTTCTGTTCTCCCTATCATCAAGTACAGAATGAATATCCTTCACATGCCCTCACCCCTCTTTCCAACTACTTTGTTGTATGGCTGTTTTAATATCTGGGGAGGAACATTCTAGCATGGATTAAACAGAACAAGGCATTGTGATAATATTTATTGTCCTTGAGATTTCTCTTTTCAGTTACATATTGTACTACGAAAACCAACCAATACACCAACCATCACACCACTGTTCAGATATAATAGTCAAAATCCATGCCAGGCCAATATAGGCTACTTACTGATTAAAGGAATGTAAGTGTTGATACCCCCTCTTCCTGATAGGGGCACTGCTGCGTCATTGCCTAGGGACACATCTGCTTGAAAGCTGGATGCTGATTGCGTTAAAAAATTAAAAAATATAAAAAAAGGTTACAAAGGGTTAGAAAATTGAGACCATAGAGACTGTGACAATTAAATAGCACAAATGGAAAGATTAACTTAAGTGCTACCTGCATATAATTCAGGGCCATATACAGCTCCAACTACTGGGCTTAATTTCCAACCTGAAATAGAAAAGAAGGCAGTGAGCATTTAAGATTACTGAGGACAAGGAGCGACCAGTGCACATCAAGTTGGCTTCAGAAGCCTCTGGGCTTATATTTGCCTATTATTAATTCCCCCTTAGAATGCCAGGTTAGGGTTTCTACCATAGGGAGAGGGCACTGTCATGAAGCAGGACTAGAATGGTTGAATGGATAATGACAGGGTCAGGAAAAGCAGGAGGGCATGGAGAAAGACAAATTGGAAATGGGAAAGGAAGACAGGGAAAAGCAAGAAAGAGAGAAATAAACCCTGGGTTCTGTGACAGTGTTGTCACAACACACCTAAATGACCCGTTCTTAAGTTTAGCAAGAGGAAAACAATGTAATACATGTATCATTCTGTACCACATGGTGATGCAACTTCTTATACAGCATCTTAACAGTCTTTACCACCACAGTTCTTTTATAAAGGTTATCTTTTTATTTTCTATATTTTTGTATTTAGGACAGGGTATACAAGGTGTAGAGGGTCTCACTGAGTAAATGGGACTCAGTGATCCGCCTGTTTACTTTCCAAGTGCTGGGATTACAGGCACACGCTGCCACGCCCAGTCTCCATTGCAGCTCAGCATGCCCTGGGGGTGGGGCCCAAAGGCAGGCCTGGAGATCTAACTCCTGGCCCCTGTGTCTGCCTAAACAGGCACTTTAATATGCTGAGCTATTTGGGTGGCCCAAGGTAATCTCTGACTGGATTCAAATTTGACGGGGGGCGGGTGCCTGGGGACGGGACGACGACGGACGGACCTGGGGAGATAGTTCAGTAGAGTAAGTCTTTGCCTACCAAGAGCAGGGTACTGAGTTCAATCCCCAGTACCCCCCTCCCCCACAACTCCAGGTTCAATTACACTATGCTAGTTTTCTGGGCAGACTAAAATACCCTTTCAGTGGAATTTACCCCTGGGATTTCTCTGGGGTTCACCAAGTAAAAAAGGAAACAGATGCAAATAAAATTCAAGGTACATTCCAACTTCAGTGGTTTAATCTATAGTAAACATATTAAGTAAATCTGACTTTTCAGAAGACACCAGACTTTTAACATTAGCTTCAACATTTATAAATGTTAGAAACTTCTAAATATTATATTTGATGTCATTTTATTTCCTCTTCGCCTTTCAAAAGTACGTATAGGAATATGACAAGTACTTTATAACAAAGGAAAAATATACTACTGTCTACTTATGAAAATTTTAGTCAATAAACATTTATTGAATTTTATGCACAATAAGAAAACACATTATTTTTCAAAAAGACTGGCTCTTTCGTTGATTTCTTTCCTTTGCACCATGCCACTGCTACTTTATAAATATATGAATGGAAGCTAATTTTATTGAAATTACCAGATTTAAGTGGTGATAAGACAAGGCACGACTTAAGAGATAATCTATACATTCTCAATCAGTCTAAGCTCTTATTCTGATGTGCTCAACAATGTGGTATATTATATGTATGCTCCGAATAATGGCCTCCCTTATTCTACATAAAATTTGGGTAGAATCTGAGTTCAAATCTTACCTGAACTATGAGAGCATGAATGTTCTGTAATGTCAACCATGTAAGTTGCAAAGAGATTGCACAATGTCTTTGTACAAATGCAATGATTACAACCAACAGAAATGAAAATACTGACTTAAAATTCTCTAGAAGGCTTCTAGTGTAACTCTTTTTTATGGCCTTAAACATACAGTGGTAGTTTTCTTGAGTATCAGGCTTGAGTAATGACTTAAAATAACATCAAAAAATCAAACTTTCCTTTCCTACCAATGGCTTTGTTTCCTGAGCATGGCTTTATTTTCTTTTATGGTACTAAGGATCCAACACAGTCCAGGTTAGGCAAGGACTCATAATAGCTTAGCTACACTCCCAGCCCCAAGTACCTTTTAAATCCATAAATGGAGACAAGTTGTTACGATGTCAGTAATACTTTAAGTATGCTTAGCTTTACACAGTTTACATTGCATGTTCACAGACGTTGTTTGGCCTTCACAAAACCCAAAGAGGGAGACAGATGCCATATTTGTTTGTCGGCAAATATTATAGTTCTTTAGGCTTCCTTTCTTAAGCAAAGAGGGTTGGGATGATGATTTCTAAAGAGGCAGGTTTTAAAATTCTGTGGTTGCTAACACAGATGTGAAAATAATCTGACAGGTTAAAAAACTGGTCTGGTATCACAGAGTAAAATGTAGAGTCAAATCCAAAAGTAAAACTTTTATCTTCTGAAATCCTATCAGATGCTCTTTTTGTCATGCTATTTTTCTCTGGATTTAAAGAAAAATGGATATACTTTATATCTTTTCCCCTTTTGTTTATATTGGGTTTTTATAAAAATTATAGAAACTCATATATATATATATATTTTTTTTTTTTTTTTTTTTTTTTTTTTTGGTGGAACTGGGAACTGAACTCGGGCCCTTGCACTTGCCAGAGAAGCGTTTATTCCACTGAGCCATCTCCCCAGCCCCATAGAAACTCATATTTTTAAAATAGAAATAAAACTAAGAAAACAAGAGGTAAGGATACTTTATGATTATACCACTGATAAAATAGGTTAAGAAAATGGAAATTATGCTGATAAATTCTATCCTGTGGGTCAAAAGCTAGGCTGAATATATTTAGTAAAAACTTTATAGTTTATACTGATTACTAATATATTTCTACCTATTTTAAGATTTTACTAGCACATAAGACTAACATTCTAGTACACTGGGTTCAAACTTTTTAAAAAAGCAGCAAAAACTATCAAATAAAATCATACATAGAACCCTAAGATACACAACAGAATGAAGAGCTGCTCAGGCCAAAGGAGAACTGGAGGACTGGGGGCGTAGCTCAGTAAAAAGTATGCATAAAGCCCATGGTTTGATCCCCAGCCCCTGCACCCCCTCCAAAAAAAAAAAAAAAAAAAAAGAAAGGAAGCCTGAGAGTTCAGGACCCAGCCCATCTGTTTTCCTCTTTATTCTTTCGCTGGTTGGCTCTGTGGAACACAGTTTGCAAAATCACTGTGGGATTGCAGATTAAATTATGTTCTATCACATTTCAAGAACACGAATCTATGTTAAATTTGACAACTGATATAAACGTTGTCTTTCTTTGGATAATTATTCATAAAAAAACTTTCTTTGAGTGAGAAACTATATATTTACCGTATAACTTGTAATCATGGAACAGAAAATCTCTCTCTCTCTTGCTCTCTCTCACACACCCCCACATGCCTATTTCTGCCAACCCTTAAGTAAAACAAGGTGTCTAGAGTTACAAAGTGATAATAATATACTTATCCTCCAACTTATCCTGCTCATACTCACAGGAGGACCAATCAGTAGTAAAAATAGAGGTGGCATACTTTTAGCAACACTGTATACAAGTCTAACATAATAGAACTATAATAGCTTAAGAGAAAAAGAGGGAGTTCAAGGGGTCCTAGTTTGGGTGACTAGGAAACTTCAAAAGGCACATTTGTACTGTGTAGAAGATGAATGATGAGAACAAAACACCTTAATAACTAAAAAGCTTAATTTAATTCTAAGAAAAAAGTTAACCTGCAAATATAAAACATTCTCCTAGAGAGACTAGTTCAATACAAATACAACAAACTGTCAAGACTGAAATAAAGAGATTTTTAGATGTTTATATGTTTACATAAGAATAAATGACATTCCCCCCAAAGATGATTTGTAAGTTCTTACCATTTGCATATGGTGTAACCATCTTCTTATTGGTCATTACACGTGCTGTAGCATTATTCACCTAAAAATAACAAGTGGAAAGATGGGGAAGGGAGGAAGTAGACCACATTAAGGAACATGAAGTTGCTTATCCAGTAATACAGTATTTAATTTAAAACAAATTTCTGAATGTACTGATTTAATTAATTTAACAATATAAAATATTAACATATAAAAATTTAATTTAGGTGCTTATTAAGTGAGGTTAACAAGAGTAAAATGCAGTTTCCATATAGAAACTGAGGGTCACTTTATCACTCAGTATTCTTGTGTGGTTTTTTTTTTTAAATGCATTTAGTACAGGGTCTACAGGGTCTCGTTACACAGATCAGACTCATAGTGATCCTTCTGTTTTCAGCCTCCCAAGCGCTGGGATTTCAGGCGCATGCCACCACGCCCAGTTTCATTTGCAGCCTCAGTGTGCCACAGGGAGCAGGGATCGAACCCCGTCCCTGTGCTTTGCCTAAACAGACATGTTAATCCACTAAACTATCTGGCCAGCCCATCACTCGGTATTCTAAAAAAATAAATTATAAGTTCTTTGGAGATCATCAAGCAGAAGTCTCCATTAAGAAAAATATGTAAAAAAGTAAATAAGAAACAATTATATTCACAAATGAACTCTGATGTTCATTAATAATACAGGCTTGCCACCTGGGTAAGAAAGGGTTAGTTCCCCCCCAGGAAAATAAAAGTAAATCTATTGAGTTCACTATTCTTCGTATTTTCTACTTTTTGATGTTTGCTTACAATTTTTCTAATGTTAATTTTAAAAAATAGGAACTTAAATTCCCATGTCGACAGTCTTGAGGGACATTGCACATTCTCTAGATGACATGATCTGTAAGTTTTCAGAATGCCTTTAATGTAGGCACTTGGAAGTGTGGAAATAAAGTGTCTATTTCTTTTTTTTTTAATGTCACTCTCCACTTTCTTACAGAGTAATTTAAATAAAGCACTGTCAGTGTAGTTGAGCAGGTGCTGCTGGAGAAGAGACCCACAGAAATTAGAAGCCAGGTAATGACAGTCCAGCATCAGGACCAGCCTCAAAGTTCTTGAAGGTAGAGTAAAGCCTCAGCATAAAGTGTCACTGTACATTGTCTTTTTAGGTCATAAACTGTGCCAATTTTAAAAGAAATTATAAAATATATGTCTTATTTTGTCTCAATGTATATAATATACATTGTGCTAAAGTCATACCGTGCACAGATGGGCTTTAGAAAGAACCAGAGCTAAAAACAGTATGTTGTGTCTTTTACAATTTGTACAGTGAGGCTATCTTGCATGAGGCATGCTTGAAACTGCATTTATTCTTGTATGACTCCCCAATAATACAAACATTTCACATTTATAAAGAAAGAATGGGAGACAACAATGATGAAACTGAGACCATGCAGTTAAAAACACACACACACACACAAAGGGAAAAAAAATCAGAAAGGGAGAAAGTAAAGAGCAAAGTTAGAATGGATCAAGAGCTTAAGCCAGCTGCTAGAGCAGAATGCAACCAAGCACATAAAAGGAAGTGGCCAGAACCAATCAGAAACCATCAGTCAGCAAAAGAGACCAATAGCTGCATGAACAGAGGAGGGAAGGGGAGCAAGAACAGGGAAGGACAGGAACAAGAATTTGGGCAGAGAGAACAATGAGGCAGGAAAAAAAGACAAGTCATGAAGGGTGTTGCGGGCAGCAAAGGAGCAGTCAGGCAAAGAAAGAGCTGCAAACAGTGGTTTGGGAAGGGGAAAATGTAGGGAAGGAAGTAGGGGCAGGAAGTGCATTAATAAGACCAGCCAAACTGGAGTTCAATAACTCTGAGTAAGATGTGCAAGGGGAAAAAAATCACCATGAAGTCAGTAATCAAACAGCTCAGACTGCTACAAAACAATATGTACATCCAAAGTCCAGGCGGCATTACTCAACAGCATTGAAAATAAAAGGGGGAAAGGAAAGTAAAGGGAAGAGGAACAACAAGTCAAATCACATTTCATAGTGTTAATGTGAGATGGCAGATGGACTTTTTCCTTCTTAATTGTTTTGTAATTACATTTTTAAAAAGCTTCTTCTCTAGTGCTTTTTTTTTTCCACTTACCGCCAATGGGCACCATCACCAGCATTGTGTATAGTTACGATGGAAAGAGTGAGTCAAGTGAAGGGCCCTAAATGCTAAACCATTGGAAAAGGGGAAAAAAGCAAAATATGCAGACATCTTACTCAAATGGTGGCTTTTATATTTAATACTTTTAAAAGTTGGGAAAGGGAAAAGGAGCCAGTTAACCTTCAATGTACTATTAAAAAGGGCTGGTGAAACCTGGTGGCTGACTCCCTTGAAATTATAGCACACTTGCTAGCCAGCCACCAAACCCTATGTTTGAGGATGTTATTTGTAAAATCTAAAAGTCAACAGCTGAAGTTCTTCATATTAGATAAGATTTAAAAACCACATGAGTTTTGGGTACTTTTCTCCCTCCCCCAAACCTCTATGTAATCTGCTCCAATGGAGGCAAACTGGCCTGGCCTCCTAAGAGAAAGAGGCTACTGGCTGGCCCCTTGATTGATCACAGAAACATAATGTTACCAATCAGATAGCTCCTAGACACTTTAAAAATTGGCTTTGTTTAGGCCTGATCATAGGAATTCAGTCTGGCATACTGAAGCAAAGGAAAAAAATCAAGAGAGCAGAAGGATGAACATTTTGGGGAGAGAAAAAAAGTAAATGAAACACACATACATATACACACACATACAAAGGAAAAAAAAATTAAAGTCCCAAGCAACCAATAAAAGAGGTGTGCAGATAGCAGTGTTATTTTTTATTTTAGTGCAAGAAAGTGAAGAACACAGATATACAAACACACATACAGTGCACGCACACAAGATGGGGTTCCAAATGTGAGATAAGTGAGGCAATACAAAAAAAAGAGAAAAGTATAAACCAGAAATTGAATTATTGAAGACATGCACCTCGATTTTACGGCCCTCTACCACGGTGCCGTGTAATTTCTCCCTGGCCCTGTCTGCATCAGCACTATTCTCGAAAGTTACGAACCCGAATCCCTGCATGCAGCGGGAGAAGGGGGGAAAACATGCACATCGTTACATTAAAATACTGATCTCTTGGTAAATAGAGAAAATATATCACAGTATGAAACTGACATCAATAACAACTCAGCAATAATCTCCCAAAGTCACATTTTTGGTCCATGCACATTTTGTAAAGGGAAATTAAACCCAATAAAAAGATAAAGAACTGTAATAACAATAGTAATTTCATTAATAATAACAGTAACAAAATAAAATATAAAGCATGTGAGGCCAGACCAAAACTAAGGTATAGTTACTCGGGTCAAACTATTCATCAAGGAATCTGAAAATAAGTATCTTACCTTTCAATTTATGTTGTTTTCCTTAGGTACTAAAAAAATTAAACTGACTGACCTTCTAAGCCTATTATTTTCCAGCAACTGCTGTATGAAATCTGACATTCAAGATCAATCACTATATAATGAGATTTTTTCGGCAGACAGTCTAATCATCTTAGTCCCACTTTGCTTCTTATATCACTATTAATTCCTTGGGCAACACAGTAACATCAAGATACAGTACTCCTGAAGCATAATTCTATAGGCATAAGTAGAATAAGCGCTTCCCTGGCAAGCACAAGGGAAGGTTCAATCCCCCGTTCTGCCCAAAAAAAAAAAAAATAAATAAATAAATAAATCTATAGGTATAAGGCAAGAGGAGATTATTTATGCTCTTTTAAACAAGTGACAATATGACTAAGCGACAGCCAATTGCCATGTTTCCTCAATGTCAATTTTAAATGAACAAATTTACACCATTCAATAAAGATATTTCAAAGGCTAGCCAGAAAGCTCAGTGGATTAAAGCGCCTACTTAGGCAAACACAAGGGCCAGGGGTTTGATCCCAGAGACATTGATTGAGACTAGGCGTGGTGGCACATGCCTGTAATCCCAGGGATTGGGAGGCTGAAAATAGTAGGATCACTATGAGTGTGATCTGTGTAGTGGGACCCTGTACTAAATACATATTAAAAACAAATAAATAAATTTTTTAAAATAAAGATATTTCCAGGCAAACTTCAGCAAACTGTTAACTCAAAGTAGCCCAAATTATAAATCTATTGCTGTCTATATCTGCTATTAAATTATTAGTAATTTTGCAGAGTGTGGGAAAAGGCACAATCCACATTAAAGGCCATCTACATTAGTGAAAATATTTATATTGCTCACATCAGATATATGTATCTATAAGTCAAAAGAAAAGTATACCATGTAGCTGATGAATAATGGTTAACATATTTGTCTCTTGAAGAAAGTACAAAAGTAGTATAAAGCCTTCGTTCATGAAATAGACAACCAGGGATTAACTTACTTCACTTCTCTATCCATAACACCATGCTACTAACTTCAACATCAGCAAATTACTAAATAATACACAGCTATTTCATAAAGCATCACATCAGCTTTATTCTACATGCTTTGTTCTTATTTTTCTACAGAACAACTATAATGTTATAAATAATTTCAAGCTATTTACATTTGCAGAGTGGTAAATTTTATTTTATTTTTTATTTTTTGAGACAGAGTCTCACTATTTAATCCAGACTTGTCCTGAATTCATTCTATAGCCAAGGCTGGCCTTGCACTTGAGGCAATCCTCTTGCTTCAGCCTCCTGAATGCTGGGATTACAGGTGTGCACCACCACTCCTGGCTAGTGTGGTAAATTTTTAGGATTTTCTGAAAAGTCACTTTCTAGTAGCTTCATTGTTCCTCTAGGACCTTTAGGATATTCCATTTTAGAATAACTCAAAATGCTTTACTTTTGCTGGTGGTCTGCCTTGTGCATTTGCTCAATCGATTTTATAAAAGCACATCTTTTTTTTTTTTTTTTTTTTTTTAAAGACAGGATCGTGCTATATAGTTCTGGCTAGACTCAAAACTCAGTAATTTTCCTGCCTCAGCCTCTCCACTGCTGTGAATGGAGGTGTGTGCCACCATGCCTGGGACCATCATCTTGAGAGACCTAATTATTCAGTATCCTAAATCATTTATGTGAGTGGGTAGTATCTGAAAAGTTCCAAAAGATTACCTCTATAGTATTCACGCTTTGAATACTGATACAAATAAGGTACCCTAGAAAATGCAATGCTAGGCTAACAAAATTTTAAGACATTGCTTGTGATGAAATACTATGGGTATTTATAGTTAATGATCTACAGAATACTCAAAATGCATGGAAAACATTAATGGGAACATATTTTCTGAAGTAAAATTTAATCTCAACATGGTACAGCCACGTAGATCCCTTAAAGTAGACCAGCGGTGAGAGGTAATGACTGAGGGTACCATCAGTCAGCTACACTGGCACCCGATGAAGAAGCCAGCTGTCTAATACCTGAGAATCCCCCAACAGAGAAGCTAAGCTCTTTAAAAAGACCACAAAATAAATAAATAAATAAATAAATAGACCACAGATAGTGATGAGCTTTTATTTTTCAGTCATACTTAAAAAGCATTACATTCGTTGTTTCAATTAATTATGAGTGGTAAATTTTGTTCCTTTGGTAAATTAATAAATTAAAAGTTGAATTACTATTAATTTATGTGGAGCCTAATACCTAGGCTTTCAATTTTAGCACTGTCTACATAACATACACAATAACATACAAACCACACACACACACACACACACACACACACACACACATTCTAAATACAATTATGGGGCATGGGAAAGATCTGTTGGCTTCATTTTAAAGATATAGCAGTTGAGTCAAGATGAAGTTTCCAAGCATATATATAAGTAATAGTAAGAAAATCAGAAATTTAGCTTTGCAATTTGGAATGTGGACACTATCTACTAAGTTATGTCAGTCCCCAAATCCCCATTTTTATTTCAAACCTAATTGTGAAATGTCTTCTACTATCTTTCTTCTGGGATCTAATAATGAAACATGAATGGCACAGTAACAGTAACCAAAGGAACTAAATGTGGCATTATTAAGCACTGAAATTTTCAGATAGCAAACAAAAAGGCTTAACATCCATTTCTGTTTCTGTAAGATTTTCTCAGTAATACCTTTATTCAGGAGGAAAACTGTACTTTCAATTGCTTTCAAGTGTTTAAAGAAAGATCCTTACACATCAAAGGAAAAATTAACCAAGATGCCACAGACAAAAATAAGGCTTTACAAGCATCTCTATCTAAGGTAGGAGAAAGGAGAGGCTTGGCTGATGCTTTGGGATTCTCTAATATGAACCACTGAAGTACCAGGTTTTTTTTGTTCTGTTTTGTTTTTTTCTGAAGATAAAGAGATGCTGCCTAGGCAGAATGGCCTTGGAAACTGTGCCCATCAAAATCCCTGGAGTCAGAGAATATGTCATCTTAGATGACAAAGGATTTTCCAGATGTGATTAGATTGCTGATTTTGAGATGGGAAGATTACCATGATAATCTGGTGTATAATCCTTAGTCTTATAGATGAAAACAGTAAGTAGGAATCAGGATTTGATCCTAGCAGCCTGAGGAAGAACTTACTAGCTATCTTTGGCCTGGAAACAGAAAAGGCTACGTCCAAGGAATGTGAGCAGCGTCTGTAGCTCAAAAAGGCAAGAAAACAGATCATTCCTTAGAGCCTCTAGAAGGAACAAAACAGTGTACCTTGGATCACTTTAAGATAATAAATGTGTGACTTTATGCCACCAAACTTACAAGAATTTATTTAGAAGCATAGGAAATTTATATATATCACTCATTTAAAATCCACATGTAGGAAGGTGGAGGCATAACCATCATTTTTAGAGGGCTCTATCAGTTTTCTTGCATGTTGAAAATTTAACCAGGTGATTTTTCTTCAAATTAAAGATTATGCATCCTTATCTCCCATGCTTACATTAACAGTTTCAATAATATAACTCAAAACTTAAAGTTTTAAAATGTATTATT
>NW_004524640.1:7608029-7663665 GCF_000260255.1 Octodon degus
TCTTTTGAGTTCTTATACTAGGGAAACTATACGATTTTTACACATGTGTGTCTGGTTTATTTCACTTATGAGTATATGTTCAAGTGGCATCCACCTCAATATAAAGGCTTCGAGTTTATCATTCTTTATAGCTGAGTAATACTCCATTGTGTAAAAATACCACATCTTTTTCAACCCTTCCTCAGGTGATGGGCATTCACCAGCCCTTAAAATGTGTTATAACTCCAATAAAATTTAAGTGTGTTAGAAAGGGCACAAGAATTTTGCTAAGGATAGTCACGGATTATCTGTTTAAAACTTACAGAAGTCTTCTTTCATGAAATCGTGTTTTAATATTCTTTCATTCTTAGAAAGCTGTTATTTGGTTATTATAATCTCTTGCTTTAGAAAAAAGTAAAATCAGCTCTAAATCTAACAAGATTTTTCCTAAATAGCTTTAAAATAGTAACACAACAAATCAAACACTGAAATAACCAATCTGTACCGATATGTAATAGATTATATAATGTGTAAAGAACAGATTTAATTTCAAACTTTTTTCTTTTATGAAAAACGAAATAAAATTTATAATAAGACAACAGCTGGTATACTGTGTATTAAAACCCTCAAAGTAGCTACTCAGAGCACAGAACATAAACCAAAAAGATTGTTTCAAAAAAGGAACAGGTACTAACAAAAATTTTCTTTCCCACTATGATGAATTAGTGGTATAAATGAAAACTAGCATATATACCAAAATATTTTTGAATCAGTGGAATATGTAACATTGGCAAGTATTCAGACTTCTGTTTATTTCCTACTTACCTCTCTTCTATTTTGCTCTCTTTATATACTTTAAGAGAAACCACGCCATATTTGAGCTTGTGTGTCTTAACTTATTTCACCTAACATTATGTTCTCAAGTTGCATCTACTTATCTATAAATGCCTCAAGTTTATTTTTATGGCAGGATAGTATTTCTTTGTTAAAATAGCACGTTTTCCTTATCTATCCATCTGTTAATGGATATATATGCTGTTTTCAACAGGTGCTATAAACATGGGTATATATATATCCCTATATGATGATTTTAACTTTGGGGAAGATACCTAGAGGAGGAATAGCTAGGTCAAGTGGAATTTCTATTTTTAGTTTTTTTGAGGAATCTCTATACTGATTTCTACAGTGGCTACACTAGTTTACATTTCTATCAACAATGCAGAAGAGTTCCTTTATTGCGACAGCCTCTCCAGCATTTGTTATTATTAGATTTTTTTTTTTTTTTAAATGGTAGCCATTCATTCTGGGTAAGATGGTATCTCAGTGTAATTTTAACTTGCATTTCTCTGCAGGCCTGTACTGATGAATATTTTCTTTTTCATGTATTTATTGGCATTTGAACTCTTCCTTCTGAGAACTGTCTGTTCATTCTGGTTTCCTGTTTTTTGATTGGGACTTTTATTTTCAGAAGTTGAAATTTTTAAACTCATTGTATATTCTTGATATTAGTGCTCTGTTCATGGAATAGGTGCAAAAATCCTTTTCCACTGAATTTCAAATTCTTTAAGAAGAAATACTTCACATATGTAAGAGGATGATGAATTTTTATTTAAATTTATTTATTTATTTATTTATTTTTTTATTTTTATTTATTTAAATTTAAAAAATGATGTTGGCACATTTGCCTATACCAGTACTACCTAAAAGAACTATAATATCATAACTTAAAATTTTCAAAGTCACATTAAAATAGTCAAAAGAAATAGGCAAAAATTAATTTTAACAGTGTGTTTTAACCCATTATATACAACATGTCAATTCAGTATAGCATCAATGGATAAACATTACTAATGAGATACTTATCATTCTCTTGTACTTTACACTTACAAGAATTTCAGTCAGACTCTATGTTTCCAGTGCTCAGTGTGACCACTACACTGGACAACCAAGGTTCATACACTCCTGTTAAAGTTCTCAGTTCCCAAAGTATGTATTAACAAAGCAGTTACATTGGTGATTTACCAGCTATCCTAGCTGTGTTTTAAGAAATTAAGGAATGGCTAATCAGGAGCATGGTTGTGGTTAAAACTTCTACCAAGAGGGACAGCAACTTCATCACCTGCCTTGACATCCATTCATCATCAAGGACATACAGGAGCCGAGTAACTATAACCTTTTTTAGTCTGGCCTCAGGCTGCAATAAATAACAAGCAGTAGAGTGAGCACCATAAACATATTCTTAAATTTGTATAATCTCTGAATTTTTCCATCTCAGAAGAATGAGAAAGAAAATTTACCATGTAACTTTTAAGGGAGAAATCAAAAGCAGACGAATCTCCTGGGTATGGCCAGAACACAGAAATTAAAAAATAAATAAAACAAAAACCCATAAAAAGATAACAAAAGAAAAATAAACTAAGACTTTTGAAAATACATGCACTGTTAATTTTGTTTTAAGTATAATGGAAACTATTTCATATCAGTGCTACCTTCCAAATTGTACTGAAAATCATAAAGGCATACTTAGTGCAACTTTGAAGGAAGTACTCCGACTACATTTTGAAAGAAAGAATTTTTCTTTGCATAAAATCAAAAGCCAGGGTAACAGGTAAGAAATCAGAGCATATTACTTGTATCTGAGGACTGGGAAGAGAAGTCTTACCTTCCCTAACTCCAGTCTCACCTAGTCCAAGATCCTCTCATTAGACCCACCTGAGAGAATTAACAGGCACGCATCTGCCAGAGCCTGCAGAGGATCTGCAGTGGCTGTAACAGGCAATCCTGCACAAAGAGGTGACAAGCTACCACACACTCAGTGTGTGAGTATTTTGTCCCTTCAAGGGACAACTGCACTAAAAGCATTTTGACAAAACCTCATGTGGTATAGGAATGTTATAATCTGTAATTTTAAAAATAAATGAGACAATTACCAGAAAAAAAAATTTGAAAAGCAAGAAGTTCTTAAACACTGAAAGACTCTAGCAAAGAACTTTAAGGTCAAGGACTCTCTCTCTCTCTCTCTCTCTCTCTCTCTCTCTCTCTCTCTCTCTCCCTCCCTCCCTCCCTCCCTCTCATCTTGCTATTTAACCCAAACTGGCACTCTTCCTGTCTTAGCCCCCCAAGTGCTAGGATTACAGGTGTGCACCACCACATCCAGCTTCTGTTTAAGATTTTATGTGAAACAAAAAGACAAGAAGAACATAATCTGAGAATATTACCACTGAACACCCTCTTAAATAAACTACAAATGCCTTTTTCCTCTCTACATTTCATAGGGGACATGTTTTCCTTTTAAAAGGATGCTTTTTAATTGTTGCTCAAAGGATTTATAGTGTAACAGTTTATCAGTCAAAGGGTGATATTTTGAAGAACAGCTACATTATTAATAACTGTGATGAGACAATAGGTATAAACATGGGTCAGCCTTAATAAACCAGAACATATGGCCATTCTAGGCATTATCTTACTGTTTATATTGTCGTTTTGAATGAAATTTTGAGAATCAATAAATATATATATATATATATATTTTTTTTTTCTAGTCTGAGTAAAATAGGTTTTTTTAAGTACCAAATCTTTCATATTTTCAAAAAGTGTTTACTCATAGAAATTAGATACAGCTGACTTTGTTTTTACAAAGAGAACAAATGTGACTAACAAAATCAAATTAAGTAATTTACATATTACACAGACGAGGTCAGCCAAATACAGAATTTGAAGATCAATTTTTTTTCTAAAGATCAATTTTTGAAAAACAAATATAATCAAGGAAGTAATTCCCTTGTGGAGCACAGCAACTCTACCACCAAGCACTAGAAAAGGCAGAATACTGGTACGTAGAGAAGGGTGATGTGGCAGTGTACAGTGTTTTCTTAGGTCTTCAACCAGTCACAATCTAGATTCCTGGATGGTTTTGTTGTATTTAAATAAAAGAAAGAAAAAAAGTAAATAATAAAGAGTTCTCCCCCCTTCATTTTTTTTATGTATTTGGTACAAGGTCTCACTCCATAGCTCAGACTCGTGGTGATCCTCCTGTTTTCAGCCTCCCTAGCACAGGGATTACAGGCCTGTGCCACCACGTCCAGATTACTTTTTTTGTTTTGGAGTAATTTAACACTGATTTACTTCTAAGTATTGCTTATTTCAGGCTTGTTTTGTGACTTATTCTTCCATTAATGCTTAAAAATGTTCAATAAAGTGAATTTCTAGACCGAAAAACACTTCAAGTCAGAGCAACTGTTATCCACAACAATGAGACCACATAAAGTCTTCTGTCTGACTCAAGACATGTTGTAATTTTACAGTCTACTCCAAATATATAAAAGTAATGAGAAATATAATTTGCAAAAATAAAGGTGCCCATTAGTTTCTCTTAGGTGGATCCCAGAGGAGGCATCCTTGGGTATGACTCAAAAATAATCTTTCATGCAGCCTTAGAACGGTTCTGGGGAATGCACTCTGGAAAAAAGGACTAGCTAACTAACACCCAGGATGACAAAGAATGAAAATAAGGTTTTGTCCCATTCCTTAATGGCAGAGAGGTCCAGGGCAATCCTGAGTTCTGTGCTTTGCTTTCAATACAGTTACTAATTTAATTAGTACCGTTTTCTATCTGTCTGCCTGTTAGCAGGCAAAGAAAGAGGGGTCAGTGAGGACACTGAACAGAGGGAAGGGTAGCAGCATATGCCTTTAAATTTCCCAAAGGGAAAAGGAAGGCGTGTGATATTATTTTAAGATGAAATTATGTGGGAGAAGGAACTGGATCAGGTAAATTTTTAGAAATTTTGGTAACAGGCAAATCTTTGAAGTCAGTGAAAGAAACCTAAAGAAAGATCAATTTCCTTTGCTTCACAGTAGTTTGATCAAATAGTAAGGAGTAAGTTCTCCATGCCTGATGAAACTATACTGGGCTTCTAGCTGTTAGAGTTAAGACTATTCATACATTTAAAACCAAAAATGTCTAAACAGTACTTTAGATAAACAGCGTGGTCAATAATCTTCACATACTTATTTTACATTTGTGTATTTCCCACCTCTAAACCATGGTCATTTTCCCACACTTCACAAAAATAATTGCAAATTACATAATGAAGAATTGAAAGCTACTGTGACAAAATAACAAGCATATATAGTTCTACTGGTTGCAGCTAATAGATTTTACTTTAAAAATACTTACCAGGTTAACTGCTGGGGAAAGCTCTGTATAGACATATTAATCTTTCGTTTTTTAATGAAAACTTGAAGCATAGAATATATAATGACCTCATTATTAAATAATTATTATAACCAGAATTAAATACATTTAGTGTTGACATAGTCTATAAAGGAAGGGAATAATAATCAGGAGCATCAGAAGAGTAATATACATTTGTATTAGTACAAATGGCAGCAGAAAGAAAAAAATTATATATCTATATATCTATATCTATATTTATAAATATAGATATAGATATATTCCCAAAGCAAGGTTATTTTGGAGTAGAAAACTGAAGAGAGGAAAATATTAACTTATTTACTGGCTTTATTTTACTCTTTCTTAGATCATATTTTTAAGAAATTAAATCATATCCAAAAGCCATTTTCAAAGTTTAATAGAAATGGCCAAATCATAATTATATTAAAATACTAATAGGAAAATCATTACAGTGAAAAAAATCTAAGCTTTATTTATTTATTTATTTTTGCGGAACTAGGGATTGAACTCAGGCCCTTGCGCTTGCCAGGAAAGCATTTATTCTACTGAGCAATCTCCCTGGCCCCCCACCTCAGTTCTTTAAATAGCTAATTCACTGCTCATGGAGAATTGCTATAGATAAACCTTCACAAAACATACTCCAAGAGAGAACAATAGATTCAATAACTGAATATTCAATTTGTTCTAAGTATGCTACTTCAAAGTTGGTTTCAGAAAACTGAATTGTCTTGATAGAACTCAGAGCACAGAATTTTACTTTTTTTAGGTTTCTCTCTTAAAGTTGAGAAAGCAAGGACTAGCGGTGGCAACCCATGGGACATGTGCTGCAGCAAGCTGTTAGTGTCACTGGAAATTCTAACAAGTTCACCCTCACTGACCTTGTGCAAATTTCAGACTAATCAAGGACTGCTATCTCCTATACCCTATACTCTGTCAAACTCTCTTCCAACCCCCTTCCCTTTGGATTTAAGTATTAGGATAAAGTTTGGCCATTGGATTGTTTTTAGAGTTACTTTAACTCAAGATGGATATCTGGGATACCTTAATACCAGGTTTGCAAAAACTGTTTATGCATTTTGAATAACTGCTGTTTAAAACAAAAAAACCCCACCAAACAATAAAAACCACACATACTTAGTACTAAAACAGAACTTACCTTAGAGCCACGCTCATTAAAGATTATTTCTACATCTAGGATTTTGCCAAACTGCTGCAGAGACAAAAATAAAAACATTTATTTATGGAAAGCTTCTTACGTATCTATTTTACTTTTTTCTAAAAAGGGAATTGCTACTAGTATTTATTTAATTTCATGTTTCCATTTCCTTCTGATTTATTCCCTACCACAGAACTGAGGGTGTCTGTTTTCATTCCTTTCTGAATTCACTAATCCCTATGCCACCCACTTCTGTGTACAAAAGCCATTGCCCAAAAGCCTTCACAGTGTGGCCTTATGTATTTTTTCACCTGAACAAGAACTGGATATAAAAAAAAAAAAGAACTGCATAAACTGAGTTGAAGGCATGCACAGGAAATCTCTGGGTAACTGGGCTCAAACTCCATTATTTATTTCAAACTAGACTTTGGGAATATGAGTGGAAAAAAAACCCACTGAAAAATGAAAACCGAAATCATGCTTTTCCACCGGACTGAACTATTACTTTACTCAGAAAACATATACTAAGAACCCAAGTTTTCTAGAATACCACATCCAGGGTTGACTCCAGTTTTACTTAATAAGAAAGCCAGAAAATGTTTTATTGTAGATAGGGGAGCATTCAGTTTTATTTCTATATCTAGTGTATAAAACTAAGATTTGTGTGGTGGTTTAGAGCTTGTTTTGTTTTATATTTCATATAGCATTCTTATATAATCTTTCTGAAGGAAAGTTTGTCTTTTATGGTTAAGGAAACTGAGGCCGATAGAAGCTATTTGTCACATTTACAGAGCTAATAAAATGGAGCCTGGAATCTCTGCTGTTTACCAGCCAAATAGATGACAACAGGAATAAGGTGTCCCTTGCTGGGGAAAATTATTTCTTTTTCCTTTTCTGCCTTATGGGAAAAGGCAGAAAAGAATATATTTCAAGAAATCACTAACTGGCTTAGGACACTGTTTTTCTGATTCAAGAGAAAACACATCTCTGACAAATGAGCCTGCATTCCATTCTCACAGACGCCAAAGACTGAGTCTTCATTGTCTCTGATCATTCAGAAGAAAACCTACAGCAAGTCCTATAGCTGTCCTTTCTATTTTTGGTTGTTCTCTTTTCTGTAAAGATGGAGAGCAGCTGGTTACCATTTTCTGTATAAAAGTTCTCCAAGTATTGCCGGTACATCATTCAATCTTAACTTGTGGGGAGGGAGAAGGGGGGCAGAGGAAAGGGAAGTAAAAATAATTAAGATGTGTTATGTACATATATCAACCCTCCATGGCAAATGTAAGTGTTCTCAACTGCAAATCTGCACTTAAAATTTTTTTTTTGGGGGGGTATACCTCAAGTCAGGCACTTTTCAGCAGGAAAAATGTGGCCAGGTAGTCAGCTCTAAGTGACAGTGCTTTGGTCCAGTGTCTTGATGCCATGAAATGGCCACAACAAACACTTAAAGCAGGGAATTAGGTTTTTAAGCAAGGCACTATCCTAATGAAACTTCTACGAAACCACTGATCGTGTTTAAAACAGGCAACAACATTGAGGATCAGAAAAAATTAAGTCTCTTAATAGCCATTCACTTACAACAACATAAAATTTTCCATTACTACACTGTTTGCATGATGATTTCAGGAGATAAAGAACTCAAGGAACACATCAGAGACAGGAAACTAACCCTCTACACTTGGCTTACACATTGTTTTTTAACATTCCTGAGTATGAGCAAAGAAGTGAAAATAAGACAGAGGTACTATTTGTTTTTAGTGACATTATTCCATTTAATTTGTAACTGAAAGATAGATTGCTATGAGATTCAAGTTGGAAGAGATTATGTGAGTTTCCCTGAGTCATGACCAAACAGAATTCAGTTCCAAGTTATTTGATGTCAAAATCCACACCCACCAGCCACTTCTAAACTCACATTCTCTACACTGCATGTTTTCTGAGATTGTAAAGATGGAATACAGAGCAGCAATAATGTATTCCTGAGGCGTACAATAGCCTTGTGGTAGACAATATATGGTAAGAGAAAGACAATAATGTGCTAGGCTCATCTAAAGGCAAAAAAAATGTTATGGGGTGAATACACAGTGGCCCCCTAAACTCATCCACACATTAGAACCACCTGGGAAGCTTATAAAATTGCCTAGGCCAATTAAATCACAACCTCTGGTATGGGACAAAGGCATTAGTACTTTTTAAGCTTCTCAAGGGATTTTCAAAGTGCAGACAAGTTTAGGAGTCACTACCTTAAAACAATGTCTTTTTCATTTAAGTAACTCCAAGCATACTATTGGTATATATACTAAGGCTCGTGTGTGAGTAGGGTGGCCATCTCATCCTGATCTTAACACTGAGTCACAGTCTCAGCAAAGCCACTTGCACAGTTAGCTATGTGACCTGCCAGGTGAATGTCTATAGAGTAGGTGAATGACAACACAGCTATTGGGTTAAATCCTGTTTTAATGGTACAAGCCATAGGACTAAGGAAACTTACCCCAAACATTTGCCGGAGGTCAGGGTCCCGGAAACGGAAAGGAATATTAGAGACATGCAGTCGTTTAGGGGTAGATTTACTCTCAGAATTCTCACTACTTTGTGTCTGTGATTGCTGGCCGTCTGTCTGTGCTCCACCTTCTGTCTGCTGAATAAAGAAGGTAACAACACTAAGTGAAAAATAAGCACAATTCATATGAATTACCTAAAGCCCCACAATCATTTCCAGTTTTATCTGTAGGTAAATATAAGAATTCCTCCCTTCAAAGAAAAGAAATACTTAAAGATATTATCTCTGTTCAAAATGCTATATTCTACAAATAAAAACTTGAGGTCTTCTAAATAAAAGCAAAATGCGGGGGGAACAGACAAGAAACACTAAGTGATTTGCCCAAGATGCCATAAAAATTCATTAGGATGAACAATGTAAAAACTGACTTTATACTTTCTATTTTGGAGACCTTTCTGCCTTGAAAAGCGAATCCACTGTACTTAGTTGTGTAGGTCACTGCATCTTTTGGTCTATCATCTCAGGCTCTCAAGGAAATGAAATGAGGCAAAATTTTTACACTCAATACCCTCTATTAGAGTCTTAGAGTTTAGACAATTTAGTTGTCACAGTATTGTAATACTATTTATGAAGAGAGGCAACAGTGCTAATACTCAATTTGCCTGAAAACTGAGGCAATTTCTCATCCTGAAATGAATCTGTACTTTCCTTCCTTTCTCATTTATACAATTCCAGCTAAGTTCAGTTCAAAGGACTCTCCCTTCTTGTGGCCCTGGGAAAAGTTGCATCTAGCGGGTTTAATTACCTGTTGGAAAAAGACTTTATGGAAGCCTGACTAATCTATTACACATCATACAAAGGCTAGCCTTTTACACATTTATAATGGAAGACTGAGTTTGGTATACGCTTTTAATCATGAATCTTCTTTGCAACATCCCAGGCCATGTGTCCCCCTGCCCTTTTCACTAAACTGTCAAAAAAGTTGTTATGTTGAGAAACATTTTTGACATATATCCAACAGGTGTGACACATTGTAGGCAAGCAAAAAGACATTTATTTTGAAGTATTCATTTGGTAATTTAAGAACTTTATGGTTTTGCTATTCCCTAGGGGGTACATGCTAAACTGGACAGCTGCTGAGCTGATTAAACCAACATACTTTTAAAACAGGAGAACTTGCTGTTCTTATTATCTTAATTGAGAGAGAATGGAGTCTTTAGCAGATTCTTCTGGGTGACACAGGATGAATCTCCTCCCTTTGGCCCAATATTCAGGCTAAAAGAGACTGAATCAGAGATACTTCTGGCTCAAAGATGTTAGCAACAATCTTGAAATGAAGCTTGAAACTTTAAAATATAAAGGATAATCAAGAATAAACTCCAAGTGAATAATAGCTTTTCAAGTGTCAGTCTAAGAGATGGCAGCTTTTTATCTCATTCCATTCAGGCCTTGCAGATGGCTCAAATGTGCAATGATTTATGTGATTTAAAAATAGCAGAAAAGGGAAGAGCTATGAAGCAATGTTCTGCCAAAGTGTGAAGTTTTCAATCATCAACTGGAGCACAATGCAGACTAAACAAAACAAATTCCATCCAAAGCTGAAATTCACTAAGTCACTACAACAGCATCACGGGCACCATCATGCAGTCAAAGCAGTAAGCATCAATTGCAACTAATGCTCATTCAAGCATCATCAAACTTGCCTCACAGCTGGATCACACAAAACTCTTTCTTCAATTAAACTTTAAAAGCACCAGATATGATCTGTGGGATGACAATGCATCACTTTAAGAAAAGTTTGAAAGATTGATTCCACAAAGCTTCAAATTACAGTTTTAAATGTAACTTGTGTATGTGGCTCATGTAACCTGGCATACTGTAAATGAAGTGACAGGATCAGTACAAACTAATCATTAAAGTATACTGCCTACTACTTAGTTGTTGCTATTGAGAATTCTCTGCTGTCACAAAGACATAATTTAATTGGCTTGGAAGTCAAACTGGTTAGTTTTCTGGTTTATAGTGAACAGTGTTGTATTTTTTAAAAAATAAAATCATTGATTCTAGGGAGATCTTGCAAGTAGAAAAACTGTATTATCATTTTCAAAATTCTCAAGCCTTTTGACATAATATACTTTAAAATACAAATTTAACAGATAGAAACACACACTCCGCACAAAGCAGAGTGAGTTTTTCACAAAGAAATATACCCACATAACCATCAAACTAGAACCAAGAAATAGGACATTAGGAACATACCAGAGGCAACTCCAGTTCTTGGTCATCACTATACTAACTTGACTCCAAAGGTTGGTTTTGCTGTCTAACTTTAACAGATGGAATCATACAGTACACACTCTTCTAGGTCAGGCTTCTTTCACCCTTTATATTTGAAACATATACATACATATTCATATAATTTATCTATTAGTACTTCTTGTATAAACATTCAGAATTTATGTGATCTGTTTCCTGGTTTTCACTCATAATAATAATCAGCAATGTGCCCTGTCACAAAACACATTTTTTTTTTCCTAGAGCAAGTAAATTCTTTACTCTGCATACTGTGGCTGGCATTATCATATGCTGTATGTAATTTCAGTTAATCTGTTCTTATGCCCTACTGCCAGCTTTGCAATTTCCGGTGGAACATTCTTATTCACACATCTTTTGGTACACATGACTTTGTATGGGAGATAAAATATACATATATACATAATATATGTATGTATGTATATAAATATATATGAGTGGATTTTCTGATTTACGTTAGTGCTCAGCTTTAACAACAATGCCCATTTTCCAATGTGGCTGTACTTTGTTCATCACCTTTATATAACAGTCTTAGTAACTTTTAGCACTGTCATTTTTCATCTTAACCATTTTGGTGGAAGGCAATGACATGATATTGTAGTTTTAATTTCCATTTTTCCAGAGAATTAAAATTCATGTTTATCGAACATTTTATGAAATACATGCGCTAATCTTTTACCCATTTTCTGTTACGTAACTGTGGTTTTTTTGCTTAGGATCTGTATGACTTCTTTATAAACTTTGTATATGAAAATTCTGATATATGTACTATAAACAATTACCTGTCTGTGCTCCATAACCTGCCTTTACATTTTTAACAGAAGTATTTTTACTTGCTGGTGTCACTACCTGAAACTTCTCTACCATTAAAGTGGCTAATCTAAGAACCTGATTCCTTAAACAAACTGTATTATCTTCTCACTTTGCTAGCTCAAATATCCCTATCGACAGACTCGCTGGAGTTTACTGGAACCTATAAATACTTACCTATCTCTGAATCTCACCTGTTTTTCTTTTCTATCCAGTTTATGTTCAAGAACCTATCATTTCAATCCCTTTGTTGAATATGCCTTGTGAAACTACAGCTTTGAATGAATTACAACCATCCATTCCATCTAAGTCTGAACTTAGGCACGTAACCACTGTTGGAGGAAGGCCACGCACCTGGGCTGCTCAATGGCATAGCAGGCCCACCAAACTGAAATTGGCACGCAGTGCTCCCAGTAACCTTACCCAATGACTTCAGTTAGCTAGTGTCTGTGCCTTCTACAAATATTACTTCAGACTAATTTTGTTGGAAAACAGGAACTTTCTACAGAATAGCAACTATTTTTTGATCACTCATTCTATATAAGATTTCATCTAAGACTTTTAATAAAAATTACTACTTAAATAATGTTCACTTGGTGCCAGACATTTGCCTAAGTATTTTACATATTTTAATTACTGTAATTCTTCTAAAAATCCCAATGGGTATTTTATTGGCAATAATTTGTAGGTTTTTTTTTTTTTTAATACAAAACTAAACAATAACCCTGCTTAACGGAAACAGAACTCAAACCCTGGCAATCTGACTCCAGAGTGTAGGCTCTTAGCCACTATACTGTACTTTTGGGCAATATTTTCTTTTCTTTCTTTCTTTCTTTTTTTTTTTTTGGCGGAACTGGGGATTGAACTCAGGCCCTTGAACTTTCCACGGAAGCACTTATTCTACTGAGCCATCTCCCTGGGACCCAATATTTTCCTAATTTTCACATCAACTTCGCAGTCAAGTGCTCTACCACTGAGCTATTCTCATGCCAACTTGGAAACAGGTATTATTATTACTTCCAACTGACAAAGGAAAAAACTAAGGCAGAGAAACACTAGCAGATGCCAAAAGTCAAACAGTAAGTGTCCAAACAGAATTGAAAGGCAGGCTCCCCGGCCTTGTCACATGCTGACCACCTCCAGGCTCTGCGCACACCCTTCCGCTCCTTTCTCTTCTCATCACAAGAGAGAAGACATCCACAGCCCACTCTGATTTCCTCAGGACCAGCATCTGAAGAAAAGAGGATTCTCCTAGTATGGAGATAAGCACAGGGCAAGAGATTGGGAAGGCTAAGTAAAAGCTTCTCAGCCTTATTTTGTGAAACATGGACTGTAAAACTGTTCTAAGGAAAGTCTCAGTCAGCAACAGCAGTTAGTTTGCTTTATTTTCTGCAGAACAACCTTACTGATATATAAACAGTCTCTCAGGGTCGTGTTTTTTCTTCCTCCCCCAGCTGTGCTGATAAAACTCATCACTGGAGGGGATGAATCAGAAGAGGCCACATCTGCTTATAGCAGCCTACAAGGAGTGTTGGCAACCCAACCGCTCTGATGCAGTCACATGGCCACAGCCTATGCATGCACTAGGCAAGAAGCTCAGCTTCCTACGTGAGGCACAGTGGTCTGTCAACACTGCAGAGCACAGAGGCTTCTCACAAGAGCACAGCAGACATTCTGAGGTTCTAGAGTAATGTATTAATGAGAATACTTAGGATATATTGAATATAAACCTAGTATCACTACCAATACATTTTTAAACACAGAATTAATTAATTTTATTTATTTATTTAAGACAGGGTCTTGCTATGCTGTTCAGCCCAGCCTTGAGCTCACTTTATAGCCCAGGGTAATCTCAAACTGGCAAAGGGGCTATATCTGCCAATGAAGAAACTGCTATCAAGTTTGTGAGTGGAAGAAATTGATTAAGAATAAAAGGATAACATCCCAAACATGTCTTCAACTGAGATGAAACTGAACGCTTTTGGAAGATATCCTTGAATGGTGTGTTAGCTGATACATTGTGTCAACTTGGCTGAATCATCTCCCGCAGCTCTCAGCGTGGGGGCCTAGCCCTGCAGGTGGGCAAGGCCCAGGAATTGAGAAAGGCAGGAAGCTGCCCTGCCTGGTTTCCTGCCACCCCACCCCGCTTCTGTGGAGAAGTCTCAGTCTTCAGAGGAGCTTGGTCTTTGCGGCCGCAAGCAACTTTGGAGGAGCTGCGTCACTGTGGAGCGCTGGTCTTCGCAGAAGGGAGAGGCTTGATGGACGCCGCAGCTGCTGCTCCTCCTCTGCTCTTCATTGTTTTCTGCCGCATGAACTGCTGTTGTTTGCCTTGGAGCCAGTGGAGTATGGACTGAACCCTCCAGTAACTGTGAGCTAAATAAACCGTTCCTTCCTTCATCTTGAGTGTAGTAAAAAGTAACTAAGACAAATGGGCATTTATGAAATCACTAATTTTTATTACAGTACAATTATTTTATTTAATTACCAAATAGCTGCTAATCTCTTACTTTATCTAATTCACAAACTTAATTTGTAAATTAGATAAAGTAAGAGATTAAAGTCAAAGCGATGTATGTAAGAAACCAGCCTACGTACTTCTATACTAAAGGTGGTTTCAGGCATCCACTTGAAGCATTGGGCCTTACTCTCCACTAACATGGAGGGCTACTGTATTTAACTGGTTATTATTTTGATGTACATTTCAGAATGAAAGAATTCTGTCATTATGTTTAGGCTGAAGCCCTCAGGTTTTGTTTTTGTAGAACTGGGGATTGAACCTAGGGGCACTTTACCACTAAGTTGTATCTCCAGCCCTTTAAAAATTGTTTTGTTTTGATACAGGGTCTCATCAAGTTATCTAGCTGGCTTCAAATTTACGATCTTCCTGCCTTAGTCTCCTGAGTAGCTGGGATTACAGGGTTTTATGTCTGGCAAGCTCTCAAGTTTAAAGTTGAAGAGTTCGTGGAAGTTGAGATGGTAAAGACATCTCTAAGGGTGTCTTTTATTTTCTGTTTTCATGGAGGGGACACATAAGTAGACAGTCTGAGGCCTACAGCTGTACCTAGCTAGCTGTACTCCTGCTGAAGGTTGTACTTAACAATTAACCATTTGACACCCCTGATCTCACCTGTAAAAGCATAATGATCTCTATGATCTGCTTAGCTTAAACGCCAGTGATTCTCACCAGTTTACTGACCTCAAAGAAAGTCTACAGATGTATCTATAGAAAATGTACAGTTCTATACATAGGTCAAACAAGTAAGCAGAGCAGTCAGGGCCAATAAGCCACAGTATAACCATTTCTAGCAATTTTTCAGTTTAGTATCTTTTGAGTGGAAGGGGAAAATTAAACGAATAAAAATAAATGAATAAATGAAGGTAGGGAAAGTAGAAGACTGAAACAGTTTTGCATCTTACATGATCCAAAGGGCAACTTTTTAAATTCAAAATTAGGACCTGATTCTAAATGTGATTTTCTGTGACAATTCTTGCATACACAAACCAGGCTATAAATTCTTTATGACTCCACTTGAAACTGCCAATCACCTCATGGGCATCAAAAATCCAGAGGTAAAAGACACAAATACTTAAGAATGTTCTAATAATGGGGCTGGGGAGATGGCTCAGTGGAATAAGCGCTTCCCTGGCAAGCAAAAGAGCCTGAGTTCAATCCCTGGTTCCGAAAAAAAAAAAAAAAAAAAAGAATATACCGGTAACGGCCAACCAGATAGCTCAGCGAATTAAAGCGCCTGCTTAGGCAGATGCAGGGACTGGGGTTCTATCCCCAGTGTGTTGTGCTGGCCCTACTCCCAGGGCATGCTAATATGGTGATTGAGACTGGGCCTGGTGCCACCCGCCTATAATCCCAGCACTTGGGAGGCTGAAAACAGGAGGATCACTACAAGTCTGATCTGTGTAGTGAAACCCTGTGGACCCTGTGCTAAATACATAAAAAAGAATATATTGATAGATATTTTATATAGAATAGATATTTTAGACAGGGTTAATGTAATCTGCCTCTTATTACTTTGAGGGGAAACAGCTACAACTATAGTTCAAAGTATCTTAATTTTAGCCTAAAAATATGCTAGCTGTATATATGCTACAGGATGAAGTTGCTTTGGCCCAAAAATATGCAACATTATAGGACTCTGGTTCCATTTCTTCCATTATGTTCCAGAAGTCCTCACTGGGCAAATGGATTCACTGGTAAGGACTATAACTTCTTGGCTACATTTTTATAGGTAACCACTCTGTAAAGCATCATCCAGTGTTATGAGATAAAGAAGTCAACAGGCAAGTATCAGAGAAATTGGCTTTAACCCCAGAAAAGAAGGGTGTAACAAAACAAACTCTAAGGATGGTAGGGAAAATGAGATCTGAGTTTTCTTTATTTGGAAGTATGATCAACAGATGGCAAATGAAGAAACTCTAATGTGAGTTGACCAACACATTAATCCAGCCCATTCAACCATTTCCTTAAGTTTCTGCTTTCAACTCACCAAAAACTGTTCAAATTACTCCTCACCATAAGGAGTATAAAACTACATTTTTGGCCTTGCTGCCTACAATTTAGCCTTTATCAACCTCTATTTTTAGCACTGTTTTAAAAGAGCCTCCTGTTACAATCAAATACACTACACTCAGAATACTAAGTGATACACCATAAATATATAAAATTTTTACTTGTCAACTAAAATATTAGAATCTTCTATGGACATTCCCACCTCTATATGGTAATTCTAATTCGAACACTACTGAAAATCCTAGAAGCATTCTGCATCTGTGAATTATATCCATTGTTATTTATCAGATAAGAATGTGGTAAGAACATTTAAAAAGTAATTTAAATGATGGCAAGAGATTTACTGTATTATTAAATTACTTTATAAAAATTAACTTTTCTAGTACATTAATGTAGTCAAAAGAGAAGCAATCTCTTTAATATGCACATCTACTCTGTATGTACTATGCTGTTCTAATGGAAGTATATGAAAAAAAGCTGGTCCACACAGGTAACTGAAAAGGGGAGAAGCATTTTAATAACCTTGGACAACTGTTCATTTTTTAAATATGCCAAAAATTGACAAGTGAATGAAACTCAAGACCTAAAGTCCAATAGACAAGCAATCTCTGAGCTACATTCCTCCTCCCAACAAATATAGGATGTTTCAAGGTTAATTACAACATTGATCCTGAAATATTTTTTTGCGGGGAGGCAGGGTCCCAGTATGTGGTCTGGGTTGGTCTTGAACTCAAACATGTAGTTCAGGCTGGCCTTGAACTCAGAACAATCCTCCTGCCTTAGCTTCCTGAGTGCTAGGATTAAATAGGTAAGCCACCACACCCAGCACTGAACCTGAAATCTTGTCAATAAACTTGCCATGCTTCATTACACTAAAGTCTACTGCACAACAATGGATTTGTATAGACTCTCTTATTCATGTATGATTTTGTAATATCATACATTAATCACTTATAAGTGTGGTGAGATACTGCCCTATTGGTGAATTTAGGAGTATTTGTGAATGTCAGCACACTTCATTATACCTGTATACATTATCTGCCTTCCCTTTCCATTACATATGTTAATATCACCACTGATCTCAGAAAAATCTTCAAGTATAACTACATACTGCTTAATGACAGGGGTATGTTCTCAGAAATGTGGTATGAGGCATTTTTGTTGCTACAACATAGAATTTACACAAAGCTAAACAGAGCCTACTATATACTTAGACAACAGAGAATAGCTCAGTGGTAGCGAACCTATGGCATGCATGCACAACAGGCTGTTTGTATCACTGAATGTTCTAAGACATTTGCCATCACTGTTATACAACTAGGCTACAAGCCTGTATAGCATGCTACTGCACTGACTATCACAGGTACCGGTAATACAATGGTAGATGTTTGTTATCTAGATATATCTGTACACAAAAACAGTACAGTAAGATTATGGTATAACATATATATATTAAAAAATGTACATCTGTATAGGGCAATTACCATGAATGCAGGTTTGCAGCAAACAAAGTTATGAGTAAGCACATGGGTGCTAAATGAATATAAACTATATACTGACACTTAGCTTATGCTAAATTTGTTAATTTTTTTCTTTAACAATAAATTAATCTTAGATGAATATAACCTTTTTTAGTTTATAAATTTAATTTTTAAAACCATTTTTACTATCATAATATTTACCTTAAAACGTGCTATACAAGTATATCAAATTTTTTATTTATATTTTATTTCTATATGCTCTTTTCTATATTTAAAATTTTTAATTTTTTTTCTATTTAAACTTTTTGGTTAAAAAACTAAGACATAGGCAACATATATTAGCCTAATCTCATAGAGCTAGAGTCATTAAACTGGGGCCGGGGAGACAGCACAATAGAATAAGCGCTTGCTTGGCAAACATATACCTGGAGTTCAATCCCTGGTTCTGCCAAAAAAAAAGAAATCTACTCCATCCTTTAGGGCCAGCCAAATACCTCAGCAGATTAAAGTGCCAGACAGGGGCCAGGTGTTCCTGCTGCACTGGCCCCACCCCCGGGGCTTGTTGAGATGGCAATTGAGACTGGGTATGGTGGCACACGCCTGTAATCCCAGATCTTGGGAGGCTGTAAATTGGTAGATCACTATGAGTCCGATCTAGTAGTGAGATCCTGAATGCCCTATAGACCCTTCCCTAAAAAAAAAAAAAAAAAAAAAATCAATATGCTGGGAAGATAGCGCAGTAGAATAAGCGCTTGCCTGGCAAGTGCAAGGTTCCCGAGTTCAATCCCCAGTTCTGCAAAAAAAAAAAAAAAAAAAAAAAAAAAAAAAAGAATCATTAAGTTCACTCTCCTTCACCTCTTGTCCTCCTAGAAGGTCTTCAGAGGCAAAACATGCATGGAGCTATCACCTCCTACAATAATAATGCCTTCCAAAACACCTCCAGAAATGCTGCCTCGGGTCTTTGTTTAAACCTTTCTTCAAACTTTTTCCGATATACCTAAGTAGAAGGGCACATCTCAAAGTAACAGTATGCAGTACAGGAAATATATAAACCTATAACATAGTTATTACATTATCAAGCTTTATGTCCTGTACCACAAACATTACTGTATGTGTTGTCCTTTTATATGACAGGAAGCCTAATAGTAGGCATGATTAAATCAGTATCACCACAAATGTGCTCCAACTTTATGATGTCACTATAGGATAGCAATTTTTCAGCACCCTTATAACCATATGGGGCTTTCATCCTATCTGTGGTCCACCATTTACCAAAATGTCACTATACAATACATGAGTGGAAAGCTCACAGATTTTTCAAAACTTTAATATTTACAGGAAAGTTTGGATTTTATCAGTAAAATTAAATACTGTCAATTTTTCTTCTTGCAATGATAAGACTCTTCATCCTTAGGAAAATTCCTGCCAGTTTGCCTAACAGTTCTGTGTGTGTGTGTTTGTGTGTGTGTGTGTGTGTGTGTACATACTAGAAATCGAATTCAGGACTTCGTGCTTGCCAGGCAGGTACCTGTGCCATTGAGAGGCACTTCATGTAAAAAGTAGCGAGTTCAACCTGCAGCTCAGTCACAGTGCTGTTGCTGAAGACAAAGAGGGCATTTGGTGCGCAGTACAACAGCCTTTATGAAAGCTTTTCATTCTCCATGAGAGTATTATAAAGATAGGCACTGGTGGAGAATCAATAAAGTTAATCATTTTTACTGCTTCATGAAGGATTTTGGGGGGAGACTGAGACAGGGTCTTATTATGTAACTCAGGCTGTTTTTGAACTCGAGTGTTCAGGCCCAGGCTGGCCTCGAACTTGAAGAGATCCTCCTGCCTCAGCATCCTGAGTACTAAGATTCTAGGCATGCATCAGGGCACCCAGATTCATGAAAGACATTCTTCAATGAATCTGTTTTTCTGTTGTTGTTCCTGCTCTGTGAGCTTGTGATTATAAACAATAAAACTAATGCCAGCAGAACAGTTTCATGTTACTGCTTTGATTCACACTAAGACATTCAGAGGTACTCACTACTACTTTTTGTGCATTCAGAGGTACCCACTACTACTTTTTGTGCTGGCAGTGAAAATTTCTTTATTTTTATTTTGAAATTTTCATGTAATATTTTAGTATTATCAAAGAGTTTGCTCTAGTGTTCTACCTGAAAAAGTCTAGGGACTTGCCAGGATCAGTGAACATGTTAAGAAAACTACTGCCCCAGCTCTGCTTCTGCTCTGTGATATATATTTGATATAATGACCATGACCACGACAATATAATACATGAGAAAGTATACAGGCTCTCGAGTCAGATAACCTATATTTAAATGCTCTTATTGTTACCCACTAAATTGTGTGAACTTGGATAAGTTATCAGATCTCTCCAAATATCAATTTCTTCATCTACTAAAGTATAATAGTAACAGTATCTAATTCAGAGTGGTTGTGATAATTCAGTGAATACACTGAAAGAACATCCAACAAAATTTAGTACAGAATAAGTATACAAATACATTAATATGCTGCTACTACTATTAATTACTGTCCCTAAAATGTGCATACTTTCCAAAAAAAAATGTAAGAACTGATACTGTGCTTTTTACAAAAAGCTGTAAAACAGATGAATGTCCATTTTGTATCTGTGTATTCAAAATGGTCAGGATAGATATATAGTTACATTCTCTTAATGAATAGAGGGATTTGTTCTAATGGTGCTTGTAAATAGGATATCAAGTCCACATCTTGTACAGCAATTAACCCCTAGGAAGAATGTATGCAATGTGTTAATTATTGAAACTGTCCTACCAAAAAAAAAAAAATGATAATTAAAAAAACACAAAAAAAACAAGGCAAAAAAAAAAAAAGCTGTAAAAATAATGTTTCAAACACTATTATGTAAGGGGAAGGGGAATATCTCCTAATTATCCAGTTAGAAAACCTTTGAATTAAGGAAAGACTGGATAACCTGTTGTATCTCCTACAAAGTATAATTATGTCAAACTAGGACTGAGAAAGAAATCACATTAGGTACAAGAATGGAAAAAATGCATCATTACCTAAGTTAACATGTTAGGTCTACATTGTTAAAAGTATATTTTCTAACACCTTTTAATCAATCAACTAACTACTTAGAGATGCTTAATTTTATCTTTATAAGCTCTTCCAACCCCAAGCTCCATTAAAAAGCACTTACTAAACATGTATTCTGTTCCAGTAAATGAGGTGCAGTGGCACAATCAGTTGCACACAATACTTATATGTCTACTAGTATAGATGATTAAAAAGAGGCTAAGAATTATTTCTTACCCTCCAGGAAAATATAAGCCAACAGATAGTTAAAATACACACACAAATATAAATCTATCTGAAGATGATTTCCTAAAGCTAGTCTACTTCAAATTCTTTAGTTATTTATGCCTTGCTGCCATTAGTGGAAAATAAAAATCAAACACACAGAAACCAGGTATCTCTATTCTCTGCAGTCTGCAGGCTGGAAGGCAGCCTTCCAACTGCTATCTGGTTGGCTAATGCACAGTCTGGAACCAACTGACTGTCAAACAAACTCATCTTAAGAGCAGAAGAAGCTTCTAGCCTAAGACTAAAATCTACTTCTAAATATAAAAATTCCAGACTTCAATGTTTAGTTCTCATCTTAGTATGAGAAGTCACTTCCTTGTTTTCCTTCATCAATAAGGTAAGACAATCCAATGTGAACATGATCTGCACTAAAATGGAGCAGGTGATGTTAAAAGATCTCAGAAGACAAAACAGTACTTACCTTGAACTATTTGAACAGATAATTTCTAAAGCATTTCTAATTTATTATCACAAAAACTCTATAATCAGTGCAACAAGCTTCATTTGACAGAAAAGGAAACTTAAAGAGATAAAATGCTTTACTCAAGATGTAATTATTACAGTCAGGATGACAGTCTGTTTTCCTTCCCACTATAAATCCTGTACTTTCTATCTTCATTATTCCTGTGAATTCATTTCCTCTTCTACACACTCACTGCAACCAGCAAGGGCAGAACCACACTAGACACTCAAGGTACAGGACCCTTTCCCCAAGCTCCCTGCCCTTCATCTCATCTTCTGGATGTGGCAACATAATCTTCGCAAAAAACATTTCGCTCATTTCATTTTCTTGCCCCTAACTTTTGCTAAGTCCCTGTTTCTCAGCCTGGTATTCAAGCACTCTTCCTAGTTTGCACTCAGCTAACCTTTCCCTCACTTTTTTTCCCACTAGTCTTTCCCAAGTAGCGAAAACTGCAACCAAATGGAAACCCCATGTTTTTATCCTTTTCTTTAGGTCATAATTTTGTCAGGGAGAGAAAAGTAAGTAAAAGCAGCACTTTTCTAAAAGTTCTACAAATGTGGCCAGCTCAGAATTCCACCAGAGCCCAAATTAAAAATTTATAAATTATCTAGCAGTGGCTGGAGTAGAGAAGACTTTCCAGCAGACAGAACACCTGAGCGAAGTGCGACAAGATGTTTAGGGGTCAGAGAGACAGCCAACACTCAAGCAAACAGTGCCATTTTCTCTGAGCTGGAAAGGGTCTCTTGAGTGGAAGACAGGGGCTTGGAACTCCCCACCAATAAAAACTGATACAATGGGAAGGACTATTCTATCAAACACAACAAAATACTGTTTTGTGGGAGCCATTTTTTTTGGGGGGGGGAATATATATAGCAAATCTTTATATTGTAAAAATAACACATTTTAATCAAGGGAAATTTGAAAAACTTAGATAAATTAGATAAAAGAAAACAAAACATCCATATGGCGTTGTCATTTAATCTCCTAGCATTTTGGTATATTGCTTTCAATCTTTTTTTCCTGGTTATAGTAAAGTGTTATAAATACTATGTTATTCTTGATCCTAATATATTTTCATGTAACATTAAATAGCCTTGTCATTTGTAATATAGAATCATTTGATATTTAAATATATTAACAGAATCTGAGCTTGTATTTTTATTTTTTCATAAATTTATTAACTTAGGGGCCGGGAGATGGCTCAGTGGAATAAGCGCTTCCCTGGCAAGTGCAAGGACCTGAGTTCAATCCCTGGTTCCGCAAAAAAAAAAATAATAATAATAATAATAAATTTATTAACTTATAAGGTGTAACTTTGCTTAGTAAACTACTCTATAAAGCAGAAAACTAGGTGAAATATAACATAAACATACACCTTTGAACCTGCTATCATAGGTAAGGTATTGAACATTTCCATTATCGTCAAGGTTTTACAATGTCTTGTAACAATCATCCTTCCCCAAGCAACCACTGATCTATTTTATACCAGTATGTAAATTTTCTGGAATTCCATATGAAAACAATCCTAAAATACATGCATGCTCTTCTGTCTTTCTTTTTTCATGCAGTGGAAGGCATTTGAGCCTCATCTATATTGGTGCATCTACCAGTAGATTTTCCCCCATTTATCATGGTGTGGTATGCTGTTGTATGACATGTAATTTTTTCCATAAAATGTGTAGGGAAGAATGAACCCACTCTGTGATTCAGATACAAAACACTTCTTATGTATTAGTGCCCATTAAATCTGATGCATCAGGTTCATAGTAACTCTGAATCAAGTTAAGGCTTGCACACAAAATTACATGTTTTTGTATGTCATACAATTGAAACAACTCGCAAATAATAGCAATCTCTAATGTTGCATTCATTTAAATATAAAAAAATTCCAAGGTCTCTTCTAGGTATTTGCAACACACCAGCAAACCAGAATATTTTCCTTATTGAGACTGTATTGTAACAGAAGATAAATTTTGTTTGTCATATATAATTTTTTATCTTTGATTGTAAATTTATTAATGATGATTAATACTTATAACTCCTTTAAAAAGCAGAATAGTTAATATCACTACCTACTATGTGAGTATTCTTCATAAATTAATTATTGACATTAAGCTTATTCCAAATATCTCAAGTATATTAATGCCACTGATTAATACAGTTTTGGCAATATATCTCTATTTCTTTTTTTTTTCCATAATTTTATTGAGAAACAAATAGCAATGAGACAGTTTCAAACCAAACTGATAGGACAGTTTCAATAATTAACACACTGCATACATTCTTCCCAGTGCTTATTTGCTGTACAAGACGCGGACATGATATCACATTTACAAACACTATTAGAACAAATCCCTCTATTCATTAAGAGGATGCAACTATATATCTATCCTAACCAAAATGGACATTCATCTGTATCCCCTTTTTTTGTTAAGTTCCGTTATTTGAATATTATAGGTATATTAACTCAGCAAAATAGTCAAAAAGAGTCCAGTAGTCCATAATAGTATCGGGTCTTCCGCTTGACTGGCAATGTCAGAAAATGTTGACCTGAGTCCCCTACAGCTCAACATAACAGCATGGCTTTTGTGGGAGCAATTTTTAAAGTGAAAGATATTTTTAATAGTTTTAAATAACAATGCTTCCTATCTACTGTGTGTGTGTGTGTGTGAGAGAGAGAGAGAGAGAGAGAGAGAGAGAGAGAGAGAGAGACACTGAGAGAGAGAGACAGAGAGACAGACAGAGAGACCGACCGACCGACCGACAAACACTAATTGAGCCCAGGGTTTTGACACTGAGCTATATCATCAGTCCATTTTTAGCTTTCATTTTGAGACAGGGTCTGCTAAGTCACTTGGTTGCCCAGACTGGGCTAAAAGTTGTGATCCTCCTGCCTCAGTTTTCTAGAGTTCTGGGGGTATAAAGGTATGTACCACTATATCCACTGTACCTACCTCTTGAATTTAATTTGCTATATAAATTGCTAGACCATTTTATGAGGAATATTAAGTTGATAGTAAAAATTTTATACAACAATGCGTTATCAAATCTAGATTTATGATGTACTGCTCTACTGCTCAGTTTCTACCTCTGTATAAAACATCCCCATAACTGCATGTGCACACACAATTTCTCTTTCAGAAGGAAAATGGCCTAACAGCAGTAAGAATTCTTCCTTACATTTAAAATGTATTCTTAAAAAAGTAACAGTATCTTCCAGCAGAACTTGCAAATACCTTGTTTTATTGTTAAAAACTTGCTAAATTTATTAACTTGAGCTATTTCTTTTCATACGTACAACTTAAAGTGAAAGGGAAAAGCTGTACAAGAGAAGTTGTTCTTTTTAAAAACTTTGTTCTTCTGAAACTGCCTAGCTCAGTAACTGTTTCACAGCTATGTAATTTCTTTCTCTTTCTTTCTTTCTTTCTTTCTTTTCTTTACTTTTTTTTTTCCGGTACCAGGGATTGAACTCAGGACTCTGTGCTTGCCAGGCAGGCGCTTATTCTACTGAGCTATCTCCCCAGCCTCTGTAATTACTTTTTTGACCCCTATAACCACAAAAGTAGAACCAAACACACAAAATGCCTGATTGTAATGTTGTACCAAGCTTCATAAACTGATACTCATTAATCTACCCTTTTAACCAATGATCTTACCCTGCTAGTGATCAGAAGAACTGCCAGGCTGTTCTGCCTTGCCTTTGTACCTCTTGCTTATACATCATATAAAAGCCCCAGATCACCAGAGATTGGGGCCTGGTATTTTGGGAGTGATCCCAATCAGTGTCCATTGACATAAATAAATCTGCTTCCAAATCCTGGATGTCATTTCAGTGTTTATCCTTGCTCATGCAAAAGGATTTTCCACATTGTTCTCAGCTATTTTTTATCATTAAAAGATTTACATAATCTATATATCTGAATTTTATTATTATTATAATATGTCTTTAGGAACTAAAATTAGTGTAGACAAAATTCTATAATAAACAGGTTCTGAAATGATGAGAGACCTAAGTTTTAGTTGTATATGTCTGTTTAACGAACATAGCCTGTCTTTCATTGCTGTCATTAGGATTATACAATCTCGGGATCTGAAACAACCACAAATGGTGGTAAGAACAGAAAAAGAAAAATGGGTAGCACTGAGGACAGCTCCTGTGAGAAATTGTAAAATGCCACAGAATGATTCAGGGAAAAGAATTCTGCCTATGATGGTGTGTTCAGATCAGTAAATCTTTCTCTGAAAACAAAAACATGGATAACAAAAAACTTGGACACAGTTGTCAAAAACTGCATTCATGTCTCTGCAAATCAGTTAAAAGTCAAAAGACAGGCATTTCTTGAAAAATTTGAGAACTCAGCGTAAAACCAGCAGGACTCTGCAAATGTAATGGTGGATCATGAAAACTAGCAGTTTTTGCTGTTAGGGTTAAGGGTTAAGGGTTAGGGTTAGGGGTTGGGGTTAGGGTTAGGGTTAGGGTTCAGATCTGACTTCAGATGGACGGAAGGGTGTAGAGTATCAAAAGGGCAAGAAAAACAAAGCTGTCAACTAATAGAGGCAAACTTGGTGAAAATCTAATAGGGAGAGCATAGTTCTCATTCAGGTTATGGTCTGATTGGGGTGAATGGTGGACCAACCAGAAATCTAGTTGAGAGATCTCAGGAAACAGAATCACAGCAGAGATAGGAATGCTCACCTCACATCCCTGGGTGGGGTGAGACTATACAGGTGAGAAGAGACATGAAACATCTCAACAAAGAGCAAGCCTCAGGCAGACTTGGGAAAGGCTGAACTTCTAATGTACTTCCCAATATAGCTTCTGGAATGACAGACAGAGAAAGCTCTACAAGCTCCAGATGCATGAGTACGACCTCCATTCTCTAGGCTGTAAGCTATGGAGACACAGGAGTGACTTTTAGCAGGATAAAAGGAAAAAATAGGCAACCCACTCAGGTCTCCTTCTATCCCTCTCTTGGAGAGAAGCTTGCTTTCTCCCAATAAATATATTCTGCTCTTAAGAAAAAAGAAAACAAAACACTATGCAGAAACATCAGTGGCTTTACACTATGCAGTTGTCAGACTCTATAATTCAAGCGGGCAAATTGCTTCAAACATACACCCTCTCAGAAAAATAAAAATCCACAGTCACTACGATTTTTTAACTGTTCAGTTTTCACTAAAAACATGGCAATGCGAATTGTAAGGACCATGTGATCCAGACTCAAGAAAAGCAGCAATAACCAGAAGTAACTGATCTGGGCTTAGAAAATGATGTCAGGTGCAGGGGAGATAGCTCAGTGGAATAAGTGCTCACTTGGCAAGCGCAAGGTTCAGAGTTCGATCCCTAGTACCATCAAAAAAGAAAAAAAAAGAAAAAGAAAATGATATTAAAGTAGCAAACAAATATTTCAAAGAATTGGGCTGAGTGTGGTGGTGTACACCTATAACCACATCACGTGATAGGCTGAGGGAGGGGATCATTGTGCGTTTAAGGCCAGCCTAGGTATAGTAAGTTCAAGGCCAGTATAAACTACACAGGGAAACCTTGACTCAAAAACCAAGAGTTAAAGGAAACAGCATGACAAAACAGAAAAATACAAATTACAAATAAAAATTACAGTTAAAAGTTCAATAATTGAAATAAATTCTATAGATGAATTTAACAGGAGGTTAAGAAGTAGAACAAAGAATGCATGAACTACAAAAAAAAGGAAAAGTATCCTAAAGAACAAAGAGAAAAAAATGACTAAAGTAAATGAAAAGAACTTTACATTCTGTTTAGATTCAGAAAACTTCTGACTAAAATGGAAAGTAAAAATGTCTATAGGACAACACCAAGTATATGAAATGGGAGGCCTAGGAACAGAGAAGAAAAAGAATAAGCACTTGAAGAAATCACGGTCAAAGTTCACTTATTTATGACAAAAATCAATCAACCAACCCAAAACTCTCAAAAGACTCCAGAAAATAAACACAAAGAAATCCATCAGGGCTGGCCAAATAGCTTAGCGGATTAGGGCCAGGGGTTCAATCCCCAGGCTTGCCATGCTGGTCCCACTCCTGGGATAAGCTGAGACAGCAATTGAAACTGGGTGTGATGGCATGTGTCTCTAATCCCAGCTCTTGGGAGGCTGTAAACAGGAGGATCACTAGGAGTCTGATCTAGTAGCGAGACCCTGAATACCCTGTAGGCCTTTCCCTAAAAAATACAAAAGAAGGAAGAAAGAAAGAAAGAAAAAAAAAAAAAAAGAAAGAAATCCATCACCTATTACATTTGGGAAGTGGAAGAGAAAGAGAACCAAGAACTCCACAGCTAACAAAACTAGCCTTAAAAAGTAAACACACACAGAAGAGACATTCCCAGATCAACACAAACACAATTTGTTTCAAGCAGACATTCCCAGATTAACACAAACACAATTTGTTTCAAGCAGACTTATCCAACAGAAAATACTAAAAAGGAATCCCAGAGGCTGAAAGGAAATGATACTGGATATTAATTTGGTTTACAGGATGATATGATGATCTCCAGAAATGGTAAATTATTTTCCAAATATCCAGAGAATTTGAAAACTCAATTATAAAACAACTTGATTAAAAAATGGCTGAAGACTAAACAAACCACTCTTACTGAGAAAGATCTACAGGTGGCACAGAAGCATATACAAGTTATTCCACCCTGTGTCTCAAGAAAATGAAAGTTTAAGCAACAACAAAGTTACAATACTATTGTCAAAATCCAATACATAGACATCCTGAACACTCTCAAGGATGTGGAATAACAGGAACTCTCATTAAACTGTGCACATGAATGCTTATAGCATCTTTATTTGTAACTGTCCAAACTTGGAAGCAACCAAGATACCCTCTCATAGGTGAATGGATAAATACAGACCACCCAATACTATTAGGCAACAGAAAGAAATTAACTGTTACACCTTAAAAAAATACAAATCTTAAATTCGTATTACTAAGTGAAAAAAGCCAATCCAAAAGGGCTACCTATTGTAGAATTCCAACTCAACTAACACTATGGAGAAGGCAAAGATAGGCTGAGAGTAAAATGATCAGTTCTAGCCAACAGTTGGGGAGGGAAGAGATGAAGAAACAAAATCTGGAATTTTTAGGACAGTGAAACTACTGTGTATGATGATAAATGATGACAAATTTTTTTTTCATAGAATAAATAACACAAAGAATGAACGCTAATAAAAAGTACAGATTTGGGTGATGCTTTGTGAATACGGTTTTGTTTGTTTGTTTTTTAAGTAAAGGGTCTACAGGTTCTCACTATGTAGACCAGACTTGGAGTGATTCTCCTGTTTACAGCCTCCCAAGAGCTGAGATTATAGGTGCGCACCACCACGCCCACTCTATTTGGCCAACCCAACACAAGTTCATCAATTTTAACACTGTACCACTGTAATGTGGAAGGCTGACGGGGAGGAGGTCACGCATGTATAGGAACATGTCCATAACTGTTCAATTGTGATGTGAGACTAAACTGCCCTTAAAAAAATAAAAGTCTTGGGCCAGGGAGATAGCTCAGTGGAAATAAGTGCTTCCCTGGCAAGCGCAAGGGCCGGAGTTCGATCCCCGATTCTGCAAAATGAATAAATAAATAAAAGTCTTTACATGAAATGTGTAAGATTGTTTAAAGTGATAATTAAATCAGTAAGTTTCTACTCTATCCAGGTACAGAGACACAGGTATCCAGGTACACACAACAGTACAAAGGAGTGTGGGGAGTGGAAGTATTCGGGAGCAAAGCTGTTGTATTTTACCTGAATAAATTCATCCATAAATTGTGGTAAGTCAAAGACATATGTAATCCTTTGATAAAGGACTAAGAAATATAGGGGTACTTTCATACTTGTCATTAATTAGTTCTAGAAGGTACAACTAGCATCAAAAACAACAACTTCCCAAAAAATTGTTTTGGCTTAAAAGGGGTAAGTCACAACACAATGAAAAGGGCACAGACAAGTTGTACCTTGCATGTAGTGTGACAAAAAATGATGAGTAGTGTGGCATGTACATGTTGAAAGGTGTCAAGTACCAAATTTGATGAGTTTCAAAGCACATCAGTCCTAAGGTATGACTGCACTAAAATAGTAAATTAAATAAATTTATCAGAAACCAGTAAAGGTGAACACAGGAACAACAACAACAACAACAAAAAAAAAAATCGTAAGACAGTAAAATGGCAGACATAAATCTATGCATAAAAGTAACACATTTCTGTTAACAGGTGTGGGGCTGGGGGTACATACTGCCATGAGGTACTTTTAAAAATATCTTGAAATGAAAGCAAAAACACTATGTATCACCTGTTAATAGAACCTGCTGTAGAAAAACTTAAAGCTTTTAACACAGAAAGGAAAAAAAATCACTGAAGCCAGGAAAAATCAAATCATACTCCAAGCAAGCAGAAGGCAGAAAAGTAACCTTAGTTAAAGTGACAGAGAAAAAAAAAGACATAAGCTATTAAAATTACGAGTGAAAGACAGGATGGTACCATAAACCCTTACTGATAACTTTACACAAACAAAACTGTAAATTTAGATGAAACAGATTCCTAGAAAGTTACAAATTACCAAGTGTATAGCTTATCTGCCTGACAAGTGCAAGATCCTGAGTTTAATTCTTGGTACACCGCCACCCCCAAAAGAAAGTTACAAATCACCAAAACTAATGAGAACAGAAATAAGAAAAAAATAAATAAATAAACAACTAACAGGCCAAGCAAGCATAGTGGCGCATACCTATAATCCCAGCATTAGGAAGGCCGAAGCAGGAGGGAGGATTGCTATAAATTCCAAGCCAACCTGAAACTTGAGTTCAAGGCCAGCCTGGACTACATAGCAAGACCGTGTCTTAAAAATAAAAAAAGAAGAAAAAAAGAAAGACCACTGACTAAAGCAGAAATAGATTTTAATCATTAATATACCTTGAAAAAAATATCTATTTCATCTTTTTCATTCCTCTGGCTGAAATAGCTATTTTTGTGGGTCTCTGAGTTAATGATCATTTGAAAGTTATTTGGCAATGCAGCCCAAAGATCAACTGGAAAATTCATGATTCTAGAACAAATGGTATGGAAAGGCTCACTTGTTACCTGTCATTGGCTTCTTCAAACTACCTATTACATTCCATTATTTATGAAGTATAAAAAAATCATGTGTGTGTATATAACTAATTGACATTGAAAAAATAAGTTATTTCAAGGAAAGGAGGCATTTCTTGGTTCAATCTAATAATACTGCCTGGTCTGGTGGTGCACACCAGACTGCAGACATAATGCAATCCCACCACTATGGGAAGCTGAGCAAGGAGGACTATAAGTTTGGGCCTCACCTGAGCAATTTAGCAACCTAACCAGACCCAATCTCAAATTTAAAAAGAGCTAGGGATATAGTTCAGTGTAAAGGCCCCAAATCTCTAGTATCCACCCCCCCATATTTGTACGTTTAATCTATCTTTATGTAACAGAAGCTTACACTATAAGGCTAAATCTTTATTTGGAAGTAAATCTTATTAAGTGGCTTAAAGTCTGAATAAAGTTCTTCTTCTGGTAAGCTGATACTAGAAAAAAAAATCTAAAAGCTATAGAGATAGTTTATTTGATAGTGCATTTTTACCTTAGAATGAAATCCCACAGAAAAACAATTTTCTGAGTGCTGATACATGCATGTGATACATACTTATGGCTAATTTGAGACGTTTCTTTTTATGTTAGCAAGTAGAAAGGGCTGAGGTCAGAGGTGGGCTGGGGCAAGGGATTACAAAATCCCACATAGAGCTCAAGTTTTATCCTACCTATGTTAGAATAATATTAGAATTAAGTAGGAAAACAGCACAATTTGGATTGAAAGGTAAAAATCATCTTGGCTGCCATGTGGAGAACAGCTACATTAGGCGGCAGTAACACAGGGGGTTAAAAGTTATGGGACTCTGACTACACTGGTGAGAACAAGGATAAACACCTTGCTTCCATCAAACTTAGATCTTCTAACAGCCTCTGGAGGTAGGTACTATTACTTTCTTTTCACAACAGTAGGTGTTACTACCTTCACATATCTTCTCAAGTCGGAGGGAGTTGAAATTACTGCCTATATTGGGACATAAGCCCTACTAATCAGGCAAAAGAACACTGGCTCTTTCATCTGTAGTAGTAAGAACAGATGAAGCTGACATAAAAAGTTATGCAGTTAAGAGGTGCCATGACTTGTTAATGGATCAGAGGTACAGAGAAAAGAAACAGAAGCATGACTCCTAGGTTTTCCTTGAGCAAGTAAGTGAATTCCATAGTCTAGTTATATAAAGACAAAATAGAAAGTAGGAAACAGGGTCCCAGGACACTGCCACATTGAAAAGCTGAACAGAGGAGGACAATGCACACCTTGCTGAGGACAATATAGGAGAGAGCACAAAAGTCAAGACACCAAGTTTTTGAGGGTTTTTTGTTGTTTTTTGTAATGTACTTAGTACAGAGTCTAAAGGGTCTCACTACATAGACTGGACTCGTAGTGATCCTCCTATTTTCAGCCTTCCATGCACTGGGATTTTCAGGCACATGCCACCACACCCAGTCTCAATCACTGTCTCAGCGTACCCCGGGGGTAAGGCTGGCATGGCATGTGGGGCATCAAACCCCCATCACTACACCTGTCTAAGCAGGCGCTTTGGTTCACTGCGCTATCTGGTCAGCCCCAGTAACTAAGTATTTTAAGGAAGAGAAAGCAACATGGAAAATGCTGTCAAGAGACTGTTTAAATGAGAACAGAAGTGTGACCATGGGATTTGGCAGAGTAGATACTTTGGTGAAGCTGGGAAGAGTGGCATCCCCTACATTAACTTTACCACTGTACTTACCTTGTCATTTTCTGCCTCATTTCTAGGCCAACAGTTCCTGGGCAGTAACTGTTTTACTTCAAACTCCCTACCTTCTAACCACAGTGTTTGCAGTAGAAATGAAATTACACACAGGCTAAGGAACAGGATGGAAATGCTAAAGTAGCTCATAGGATGTTCTGGTCTTATGACTGAGGTGGCGATCTCAGTGTGAATGACACGCACTCCTCTACCTTCCATCTCCTAACTCACGCACCGGGAGAGATCCATTCTGCGTGCTGGGCGAGTTGCTGCTCTGCTCCCCATGGGCTTGCGTACTTCCATAGAGTGTCAGGTTATGCTCACTGGTCTGGCCGGCATAGTCCTGAGTGTGTGGCACTCCATATTCCGCAGGAATTCCATTCTGTGGAGGTGGTGGGAATGGGATGGTAGTAAAAGGCTGAACCATTGCTTCAGGACTTGTTGTTGGCTCCTGGTTACCCTAGAATAAATGGGGGATACAAGAGAAGAACCGCTTTATTTAAATCAATTGTCATGTAATTTCTTTACGGGAAAAATCTTTTGAACAAGTGAACTACATACCTGATGAAAAAACAAAACCAACAACCAAACAAGACCTTCTCAACTTCTATTCCAAATGTATAAAATTTCACTAAAAAGAAAAAAACCTAAATGTAAGACTTAAATTATAAAACTTCTAAAAACAAATAGGAAAATCTTCTTGCAAATGGCAAAGAATTTTTAGGATATAAAAAAAGAGCCATTAAAAATCGAGATACTGAACTGATATAATTTAAAAACTTGCTTTTGAAACAAGAAGGATAAAAGATAAGACAAAGACTAGGAAATAAAATTCACAATATGTAACTCTTATAAAGGACATGTATTCAGAATTTATAAAATACTGTTATAGATCATAATAAAAAATAAATTTTAAAAAATGGTGCAAAAACAGGGAATAATGTCACAGGTTTATAATCCCAGCATTTGAGAGGCTGAGGCAGGAAGATTGCTCTAGGTTTCAGTCCAGTCTGGACTACAGCGTTCATTCAAGGCTGTCCCGATCTACATCGTAAGACTGTCTCAAAAGAAGGGGGAGGTTGGCTAAAGCGTTCTACAAGATATACAAATGGGCAGAATATACATGAATGGGTGGGCTCACCAGCAGTTATAAGGGACATGAAACTAAAATCAAAATGAGATATCATTTTACAACTACTAGAATATCTAAAATATAAAACTGAAACCACCAAAAGTTGAGATACACAGAACTTTCATATATTGCTTTGTGGCCATGTAAAATGCATTGTCTACCTTCCAGAAATTTTCTTCCACTTTATTTTTGTAAGTTTTTCTTTCAGAACTGGGGATTCAACTCAGGCCCTTGTGCTTGCCAGGCCAGCACTTATTCTACTGAGCCATCTCCCTGGCCCCCTACTTTTGTAAGTTAAAACATTCCTTGTATTTACCTTAAAGAAATAAAACCATGTCTCCACTAACATCTGTGTAGGAATGTTCATGGAAGCCTCATTCGTAATAGGCTCAATTGAAAATAATTATATATCAATAGGAGAATGAGTAGACAAACTGTGGTGTATTGGGAAAATAGAATGATACTCAGAACTTGAAAAATGTTGTGCTGAATGAAGAAGTTAGCTACAACATAATTCCATTCATAACTATCAGAATAGGAATAATCAATCTATGAAACAAAAGAAATGAGAACATACTTGCTTCTATTTAGGAGTGGAAAAACAATGACTGAATTTTGGTATATTGAAACATTCTAGGATGATGCAATTGTTACAAGTTTATTATGGGTGATGGTAACACAAATTTATCAAATTGTTAAAACTCATTAGAATATCTACAAATGTTATTAAGTAAACCAAACAAAATTGGGACAATAAACATCATAATAAACTATTTAGTATTAATGTCACTGTTAAAAGCCAAATGACACTACCCATCACTATTATTTTACATATAATACAAATGAATGAAAACAAAAATCACAGACCAATTATCCTTACAAATACAATGATAGGCGCTGAGGAGATACCTTGGAGTTCTAAGTGCCTGCCTGGTAAGTGCAAGGACTCAGGTTCAATCCCTGGTACCACATGGCATGCCAGCCCCGGAACCCCAGGCATGCTGTGCTGGCCCTGAAACCCGGCATGGTGGTGCGCGCCTGTAATGCCAGGGCTGGGGAGGCTGAGACAGGAGAATCACTACAAGTCCAAATTGTACACTAAGATTTTGTACCAAATTAATCAATAAAAGATCTTTAAAAAACATGATTATATACTCAGAAAATACAAATCAATAAATAACACAGCAGTCCTAATAATAAAAACAAGATTTACTATAACTATTTTTTAAATTAGCAATAACCAGTGATTCAAAAACAGTCACTGTTAATATATAAAATTGCACCAAGGATAGCAATGTGTAATCCTATGGCCATGCTTGGAATGCCTGTCATTCTGGTCTTCTAAATGTGTACTGCTTCTAATGTCATAGCAATTACTGCTATACTCTCTCTCAAGTAAATGTTTATTAAAAAAAAAAAGGTAACAAAAGAAAACAAGAGACAAGAAAAAATGTCATAGGACTGTCCTGCTACAATGTTGCATATGGTTAGATTTCCAAATTTCTGTGTAAAAATGTATAATTGTTTATTTTTCTTTCACATTTGACAGTGATTTAAAGTTTAGCATATCAATGATTGTTGTAAAATACTTGTTCCATGTTATGTCTAAGGCGTCTGATATTCAGACATATAGTGATGTTAAGCTCAACTGCCTATGTTATAGGGTAATAATATCATTAAGCTTTTCTTCTGGAGGGCTAACAATTTAAGTTTGCAGACTAAAAAACTAGAGAAAAAGAAGGGCTACAAGGATAGTCAACATTTTGGCCCTAGCCCTTCAAGGTCAGTGAAGACTCAGGACATAAGAAGACCTGTACTGTAACATCTTGTAAATCAGTGGTGTCCCAAATTTTCTGTTCAAGGAGATTATGGAGCCACAGAGGAAAGTGATTGACAATGTAGAGTGTGCCTAAGGACAGTCATCCAGTGAAAGGTGTATTAAATGTTTTAATAGGGAAATTATCAAAAAAGTCTAAAAAGTAAAGTTGGGAAAGGAGACATGCTTTGTCATACATTAAAACTTGTCATAGGCTGAGCATGGTGGCATATGCCTGTAATTGTAACACTCAGGAGGCTGAGGCAGGAGAATTGCTGTGAGTTCAAGGCCAGACTAAACTACATAGCATGACCCTGTCTCAAAACAAAACAGGCCATAAACTATTGCAACTAACAGCACATACAAAGAGATCAACAGAACAGCGTTCTAAGACAGATTCAGGTTTATATGAAAACATTTCATGCTATGTAAAAAAGTTGGGTGTTGCGGGACTGTCCTGCAGTGTTGCAGAACTGTCCTGCAGCAATGTTGTAATGGTTATATTTCTGGACTTATGTGTAAACATATATAATTATTTATTCCTATTTTTTAAATATATCTTAATTTTTAAAATTTTTTGTCATATTCTGTAGGGATTTGAAATTTAACATATCAGTACTTTATGAAAAATACCTGTTCCTTGTTATGCCTAAGATGTTTGATATTCAGACAGGTAGTGAGGTTAAGCTCAACAGCCTAGGTTATATGGTAATAACAATAAGCGTCTCTTCTGGAGGGCTAACAACCTAAGTTTGCAGACCAAAAATTAGAGTAAAAGGAGGGCCACAAGAAAGGCCAACATTTTGGCCCTAGCCTTCTAAGTTCAATCAAGACTCAGGACGTATGAGAACTTGTACTGTAACACCATGTAACTCAGTTGTGCTCCAAATTTTCTGATCAAGGAGATTATGGGGCCAAAGAGGAAAGTGATCCATGATGTACAGTGTGCCTAAGGAGAGTCACATGGAGAGAAAACATTCTCTCAGGCTTTCACAGAGAGCACATTGGCCAAGCAATGGCCGTGACTCATCCACATGACTGACACTGACAAAGGACCTACAATCTGAGGTACAGGATCTCAGGATAAATCCTGAGGGGATTTCATTGACCTTATCAGATCCAAAAGCTACAATTCTTGTTAGATAGATCTTGCTTTATGTTAGTCTTAACCATCCAGCAGAAAAGTATAAAAACGAAGTACAAGAAATAAAGCCATGTTGTTATGGTGAGCTGTAGGGGACTCAGGTCAACAACTTTTGGCATTGCCAGTGAAGTGGAAGACCCAATATTATTATGGACTACTGGACTATTTTGGAATATTTTGCTGAGTTCACACACCTATAATATTTAAATGATGGAACTAAACAAAAAAAGGGGAAACAGATGAATAACAATTTTGTATCTGTGTATTCAAAATAGTTAGGATAAATATATAACTACATTCTCTTAATTCAAGGAATAGAGGGATTTGGTCTAACAGTGTTTGTAAATAGGATATCATGTCTGCATCTTGTACAACAAATAACCACTAGGAAGGCAGTATGCAATGTGTTAATTATTGGAACTGTCCTACCAATTTGATTTGAAACTGTCTCATTGCTATTTATTTCTCAATAAAATTATGGGGAGAAAAAGTTGGGTTACCCATCACCAAAAAGAAATAACATTATCTCATCTGTCATTACCAGAAAAATTCTGAAGGAATAAAATCTAATAGAAGAACTAAAATTGTAAAATCTAAGAAAAATTAGGAACATAATAGAGGTACAGGGGACTTTCAAAACAGGACACTTTAAAATCAGACTGCAAGCAACCAAAATGATGGCTCTGTCTATGTGAGTTAAGAAGGAAAGACAAAAAAGAAAAAGAAATAGAGGAAGGGGAGAAATGAATCTAAAAATCAAAAGATAAATCAATGGTGATAAAATATTACCAACAAGATAAATGGGTTAATACCATTAATGCAAAACTGGATTATACAAATTGACAAGACACACATACACAAACCCCTCAACAGAAAAAGCAGCAAAATAACATCAAGCTTTTAGTAATAACATCATATCGGCAAAAAAATTTAAATCATTTTATTGATGTAGATATTATACTGATGGTTGTCATGCAATAAACTGTACCCATTTACAGTATAGAATTTGGTTAAATTTTGACCCATATACCCATATTCTCATCACAATTAAGATATTCAAAACATCCAAAAGTTTCCTCAGGCCCTAAAATGTATGTCCTTACTTTTAAAATAAAACTTACTTAACCATCCAGCAGAAAAGTATAAAATTAAAGTATAAAAAGTAAAGCCATATTAATATGCTAAGCTATAAAAGGCTCAAGTCAACAACTTCTGACACTGTCAGGCCTGCAGATAACCCACTACTATTATGTACTACTGGACTATATTGGATTATTTTGCTGAATTCATGCACCTACAATATTTAAATGACAATGGAATACCCATCTCTGAAAAAACTAGACAAAAAAGGGGATACAAATAAAGGACCATTTTGTCTCTGTATATTCAATAATCTTGTTTTGAAAATTTTTATTTCTCTTTAAAATAAGTTATACTGCTTCAAAATTGAACTGTTTTCAGTGTTCAACAGTCATTTTTACTTGAGTATGGTTTACATTTACTAAGAATTGGTATACATTTTTAAAAATCTTTTTTAGTTTTTACAAATTATGCTGTAAAAATATTGTTTTCTACCCATAAAATTTCTCAGGGAAAGAGTCTCTGTTTCCCATCACTATGTAACTTCTTTCCTTTTCATTATCTCTAGGTCAGGGTACTAAATATGTTTCTCTTTAGCTATTCTGGCAGTCCTAAGGAGGAGATAAAGTAATTCTTTTCTTTGCCCTCTATATTGTTAGGCATTCTCACCATACCTATCTAGCTATATAAAATAAACTGGCTCAGCGGCTCTCACAAGTTCACTGGCTAAAGACAAATAGGAAAGAAACAATTCTCATTCTGGTGGGATGACGAATGAGCAGAGTGAAGGTACCAAAGGTCACTACAGATCTGCTCGCTGGCTCCAGGCAGAGTCTACAGGAGGGTCTACTAGACAGCTGGTAAAGGCTAAAAGAGTTTTCAAGGATTAACAGGCCAGGGAGACTTGTCTGGGGCTTCGATGCTGCCTTCACATACTCCTGGCTTTGCCTTCAGCCTTGACCCTTTACCCCGGCTCCTGCTGGAGTGAGACCCTGGTACACAGTATGAATTCTCCCACAGGGAAGTCTTGACAGTGCTGGCTCATTCAACTGAATAAACACATCAACTAGCAGTGGAAAAGAGAAAGGTAAAAGCATATTCTATGGTTTACTGGTGGCCTAGGTATTGTGCATTTGGCAGAAATTCAAGCCACTCTGAGACTCTTTCCCCAGAACTAGGGAAATGCTTGCCTCTATTAGGATGTCGAGAATATTTTTTATTTACAGAAATATTTAAAACTTTGTTAAAACGTACAGCAGTAATTATATTTATAACACAAAGAAAATGAGTTTGACACAGGAATAATTTCATATTTTATCTCATTTACTCTGCAGTATCTGAATAGTTTCCCTAAGATACATCTGTTTTACTAAAATTGTGAAGTAATTTCAGATTTCTGCTCATTTCCAGGCTACATTCTGATGTTCTGAATTTAGGAGAGAGAAGTACAATGGCCTCCAAACAACCTACGAGATAAAAGTTCTTACGATTCTTTCTTTCTTTTTATTTTTATGGAAGGGTCTACAGGATGTTCACGGTCTCACTACTAGATCAGACTTGAAGTGATCTGCCTGTTTACAGCCTCTCAAGAGCTGGGATTACAGGCACGCGCCACCACGTCCAGTCTCAACTGCTGCTTCAGTGGGACCTGGGGGCGGGGCCGGCATGGCAGGCTCTGGGATTGAATCCCTGGCCCCTGCGCCTGCTTGCAGGCGCTTTAATCCACTTAGCTGTTTGGTTGGCCCTTCATATGATTAATTCTAAACATAAATTTACCTCCACGTTTACATGAAAATGTTCTGGTTTTAATGCAACAGGTGAAGCAACTAAAGTATACCTCACCTGAGAAAATGAATCATTAGTTTTCTCTTGTAGTTCTTACTTTGTGCCACCAATAAGTATAACACATTCAAATTTAAAGCCTAATACTCAACATATCCAAATGTGTATCTTATCTGCCCTATTAAAAGATTCATGATGATGGGTTGGACTGTCTTGTACAATGTAGAATCCTGCACAGTGCCTAATAATAATGTATTAAACATTTACTAAATATAAAAAGACAGAAAGTCACATGTGTGTACTCCTTAGCAAAGTGTTTTGTTTAGCTAGAGAGTCTAACAAGACATAGTACAGAATGAACAAAATGTTGCTCTTTTTTGGGTTTGTATCAGATCAAAGAATGTGGGGTTAGGAAGGCAGAGTTCTACTAAGAAAGAAATCACATACATGTTTGTACTTCAAGCACATGATTGCTTTTGCTTTTTATCCTACAAACAAAATATAAGAAGGCTGGTTGAGCTATTGTGAGTACAAACCAGACTTACCTATTAATTTCTGAATTAAGAGGTCTTTTTCCTTTAAATCAAGGTAGTAATAGGCAACCCACATCATGTGTGGTCTTCTGGTATATGATCTCAAAAATATACTAAATGTCTTAATTTTGAGTTCAAATACAAACTAAGCATGATTAATTTGAAAATTCAAAATACTTTGAAATACAAAACTGTCTGAGTGCCAACCTGATCTTCAAAAAGTCTGGGCTATGGAACATTTCTGATTTCAGACTTTTGGGTTAGGGATGTGTATCTAGTAAATAAAATCTTTGCAAATATTAAAAAACCCCAATTAAAAAAATCCCAATAAACTCTAATAAAATAGAAAAAACATCTGATCTCAAGCATTTGAGATAATGAACACTCTCTCTGTATACTATTATCATAATTAGTGTCCATCAGAGTAAAAATACAATAACCTGAGGATTGAGTCAGCACTTTTATTAGTCTACTCCCTCACCCACAGCAGCCTCAAAGCTTCAAATAACAGCTGAAGTCACCTATGGGTTTGTATCAGATCAAAGAAGAATGTGGGGTTAGGAAGGCAGAGTTCTACTAAGAAAATCATAGGTGACTTCCAACATACTGGAGGTGTGAAATGGATTATTTACTTTATAAGGTTGTTGTGTTAAATGAAAGAGCAAGTGAAACACTGTTTCTAAGGTCATTCTCTGAGTCTCCTGAATTATTCTGAAAAATTATTTCAATCATTTATATACTCACATTTATGCATCTAAAACATGCTACTCTAACTTGTGAAGAGGCACAAGGACAAAAATAAAGTTATGCCTAAGATTTGTAGGGCAAATCTAAAGAATAAGAAAAACATAAGCTAACTGATGGTATTTGTGCTAAAAATAAAGCCATGCATCAAATATTATGTGTGAATACAGAAAGGCCTCAAATGTAACTGTCTTCATTTTTCTAGGATAAACTATAATTTGTGGAGAGCTCTGAGGTATTTTTGTTTGCATCTCCAGCTTCATTATAATTTTTCACTTTGGCAATCCTTATTTCTTAGATACATAATCTAGCATTATGCTGCTTCTGATAATAGACATGCTGCAAATCCTGAAAGTTTTCCAATTTCTCTGTTATACACTCAGTTAAAATGGATTATGAATACAAACAAATAGGCATTAACTATATTAACATCATCCTAAGAAGTACTATTTCACAGGCCTGGTCTGTAGTTGGGGGTAGAACACTTGTTTAGTATGTATAATGCCCTGCATTCACTCCCTGGCATGACAAAACAAACACATGAACCACTTTTTTTATTTATAGAGAATATTTCACCCATTTATATCACTACTGGCAAGTCACTATAATTTTTTTCTGATGCTGTAATAGAAATTAAAATTATTTCTCTAGTACTATAATAGAAATAAAATATTTTTACATTTCAGGTGTTTTACAAGTTGTTATTTTTTTATTCTCTGGAATTTGCTTCAGTAGTTTCAGATTTCAAGTTTTACCTACAAAAAAACTCTTACAACTCATCATTCAGATCTGTGACCAAAAGTGACTTCTGCCCAGATGTCTGTGACAAAAGAAAGCTATATAACTATTTTCTCAGAAAGATAAGAGAAACTTTGGATTAGAATAAATTTTGAAAACTATATCTGTAGAATGATAACCTAAGCAAATCCTGAGAATATAATGGATAAACCTGTAAGACAAAGCAGTGCTCATTTACTAGCCCTAAAGACACTCAAGATACCTACTGTACTGTTTGTATTGTTAGTTTTCCTTTATACTATCAGAATGGGGAGGTTATAAAATAAGAGTGCTTTCCTTTATCGCACCTCTACAAAGACAGTGTGAATACGCAAAGCATAAAGCGTTTGCTGGGGGTGGTGGCACACTTCTATAATCCTAGCATTTGGGAGGCTGGGGAGACGGTTCACAGTGAGTTCAATGTCAGCTTGAACTACCTGACAAGAACCTGTCTCAAAAAACAAAATATCCCCTAACAACAACAACAACAACAACCAAGCAAAGACAGGCAGGCAGGCAGGCAGGCAGGCAAGTGGGTGGGTGGGCGGGCAGACAGACACAGAAAGGAGGTATGGGGTTAAGTGTCCACCAATCTTAAAAAAATTTCTGGTAAAAGTAATTCAGGTAAAACTAATCCAGTTTATCATTTACAATGTGTATGAATTAAAATCCAGACATGTTAGGTAACTTGAGGGTGAATTTGAAATTTAAAGGAAAAAGATCTATATGAACTCTCTCATTTCTAGATTCAAGTAGAATTCCATCTACCTGGTTGTTCGGAACTTAGTGTAAGACTGTAATGCCAAAAAGGCATACAAAAACAATGACTATATAATAATGCTCACAGGAAAAAAGAAAAAAATGTACCACTAGCCTAGCGACTAAGCTATGTCTCCCTCCAGGTTGCAAGAGTAAGGTGCTGGGTTCAATCAATGGGGGGGGGGGAAGGATAGATAGATTAAATTTAAATGAAATGTTATTTAAATAAGGAGTTCAAGGACAATCTATTCCTGCTACTCATTCAACAGTAAAATAGATTATAGATTCTATATAGTAAAAGAACCACTTCTACAATGTCTTGTGTTCTACACTCACAAACATTTCTTAACCTTGTTCCTGGAGAGCAGAAATGACATGTAGAGTGTGCCTAAGGAGAGTCACATGGAGAGAAAACATTCTCTCAGGCTTTCACAGAGAGCACATTGGCCAAGCAATGGCCATGACTCATCCACATGGCTGACACTGACAATCTGAGGTACAGGATCTCAGGATAAATCCTGAGGGGATTTCACTGACCTTATCAGACCCAAAAGCTACAACTCTTGTTGCATAGGTCCTGCTTTACCTTGGTCTTAACCATCCAGCAGAAAAGTATAAAAATGAAGTATAAGAAGTAAAGCCATGCTGTTATGTTGAGCTGTAGGGGACTCAGGTCAACAATTTCTGACATTGCCAGTGAAGCGGAAGACCCAATACTATTATGGACTACTGAACTTTTTTAGGTTATTTTGCTGAGTTAACACACCTATAATATTCAAATAACGGAACTTAACAAAAAAAGGGGATACAGATGAATGTCCATTTTGTATCTGTGTATTCAAAGTGGTTAGGATAGATATATAGTTACATTCTCTTAATAAATAGAATGATTTGTTCTAATGGTGTTTGTAGATAGGATATCATGTCCACATCTTGTATAGCAATTAACCACTGGGAGGAATATATGCAATGTGTTAATTATTGTAACTGTCCTACCAATTTGATTTGAAACTGTCTCATTGCTATTTGTTTATCAATAAAATTACTGGAAAAAAAGAAATGACTATGTTTTGTTATACTTAACAATAGTTCAGAGAAAATGTTTAAAAATGCAAGTATCATGCCGCCCCCAGGTGCACTGAGCCTGTCACCACGTCCAGGCATGGTGGGGCATGCCAGTAATCCCAGCATTGAGTAGGCTGAAAACAGAAGGATTACTGTGAGTCCAAACTGTGTAGTGAGACCCTGTGCAAAAATAGTAAAAATAAAAATAAAAAATCCCTTCCCCTCCGATTAGTATTCCATGTGTTGCAGTGGGACCCCCATACCTTTCGGCATAGTGGTTTGGATACCACACTCTGCCTGTTAAAGGCTGTGGTTGGCAAGGAGGAAGAGGATGATGGGGACGGGACAGCCTCCAGAAATGCCTAGAGTAGTTATGCAGAGATCAGAGAGGGTTCAGGTCAGAGAAGTAACAGCTGCTATAAACCTAAACTTCCTGAAAGTAATAGATTATTCCATTTTTTCCCAAAATATGCAAATCTTCTGAAATACACATGTTATAAGGAATCCAATCATGACCCCAACTATGAGTGTGTTGGATGCCATGTGAATGGAAGATGGAGAGGGTGATGTTAAGCTCTTCTAAACAAACAATATGTAAAAACTAAACAGGCAACACAACATACTTTACTTCTATACTTATATTAACAATAAATGATAGAAGCTTTTATGTAAGGGCAGGGTATAGGCTTGGTAGATACAAAATAATGCAAACCTGTCTTCAAATCATTTATCTTCAAAACACATGCACAAAGCCCTCTACAGCCAGACCAAATGGACATGTCATCTCTCATAGCAATAAACAGGAAAATAAACACTTCAGAATAAAGTCATTCAAACCAGGTCTGTTAGGTTTGAGCAACCCTGTAACAATCTAATGTCTTTAACCTCTTAAAAGTTCTTTCTTCTACTTCTACTTAAAGCAGACCTCAGAACCATGAGTCTTTCACCAGCAACAAGAGAATGCCAGAGCTGCTCTGATTAAGCTTCCTCCTTCCTTGGAAATGGAAGGTCTTTATACTCAACTGACAGTTGGCCATCTTGTTCAGTATCAACGTGACATGCAATCCATGGATGATGCTTCTGCCCAAACTTTTCATTGTAGTTTACTCTGTATTTTGTCTTCATGGATAATTAAGTTTATATCGTTCTATGTTAAAGCAGGACCTTTTTTAAAAGTTATAACTTAGGTTTAGAATAGAATTTAGAGGGAAAAAATATATACTTGAAGTCTACAGTTTCTAGGTTCAGGTGGAATTCCATCATACTCCACATTCCTTTAAAATGAGCAAATTCATTATATATATTTTCATATATATATATATATATATATATATTCCCCCCCTAAAATAAACCTGCATTTTTTTTTTCTATGACCACAGTTAAATGGTGACTCGTATGCTCTCTGTTTCACAAACAGCCCTTAATTCAACTGGGGATTGAACACAGACGTCTCACCTTTCTTACTAAGAGAATGGATGATAACAGGCACCTAGTAGCTCCTCTTTGGAGAATGCTTGCTAAACTGAACAACCACATCTAAAGTTTAAAGTCTGTAAAAAGATAGTACTTTTCTGTCAAAAGCTGCCATCAGCTCTTGAAGAAGTTATCATAATCATCCAAAAGGAATCATTAGAATTCTATTAAAATACACATAAAATGAATGGCCATTTTTCAGAGATTTCATGCCACGGACTGTGGCAAAGGAAAAGAAAAACGATTCTCTGTACTCAACAATGCTCACCCAGGTCTTGCCAACAATCTCATTTATTTATTTATTTATTTATTTATTTATTTGGTAGATACAGGGTCTCGCTACACAGCTTAGGATCATTGTAACCCTCCTATCTCAACCTCCCCAGCACTGGGATTACAGGTGTGCACCACCATGCCCAGTTTTGGTGGCCAGCACAGTGTGCCTGGAATTCTGGGGGCTGACACAGCACGTGGTACCAGGGATTGAACCCAGGTCCTTGCACTTGCCAGGCAGGTGCTTAGATCACCAAGCTACCTCTCCAGCCCCAACAATCTCTATTTTAATAGTTCTCCTTAATCTTAAACTTAACTTTCCAAGCAGCTGCTGGAATCTAAAACATAAAGCTAGTATTGTTAGTTAATGCTCTTAAAACCTGCAATGTCAAGTCCAAAGATTTTTTGTATGAAGTCATGCCTAGATATATTCCACCAAGCTTCAGTTCTTGCCATCTGATGTTCAATGAGCACTGTCATGTGTTAGATGCGCCATTTTTCTGCTTGGAAACCAATACAATTAATAAAACACATGTTTATGAAGTTTATTTTCCAGTAGAAAGAGAAAAATCATCAACAGATAATCAAAACAATGCACAGATGGTGTGCTACAGAGAAAAATAAAGAGCAGGGAGTATCAGGGTTGGAGGCTTAGGGGATTTCTATTTTCTACAGTTAACTGGATAGGTAACACCTGATCAGACTCCTTTAGGATAAGGCCTCCGATATATCTGGATGAGAAAGCTTTCCAGACAAAGGGAATATGCAAAGGCTAAAACACGCTCAACTCATTCGAAGGACAATGGAGACCTGTATGACCAGATTAAAATAAGCAAGGGACAAAGTGACAAGAGATGGAGTGATAAAGGTAGCAATAGGGAAAAAGTGACACCAGGGAAAAATCTCATAAAACTTACTGCCACTGCAAAGATTTTAGTTTTTACCAGCTTGTGTAAGTTTTGAGCAGAGAAATGCTGTGGTCCAACTTGAGGTTTTAAATGGATCACTTGGCAAAAGCAAATGCAAGTAGACACATTAGAAGACTATTACAATAATCCACTGAAAGAAAACAATGGATTGGCTCAGGTGGGAGGCTAATGTGTACAGCACCTGAAAAGACAACTGTATTGTGCTACCCTCCACTTTCTTTGGCACCTTACATTTTTCTGCTTAGAAAGCATTTTTTTTAACTCATCTGCTCACTTGTACACAATCTTTAATATGTAGTTCAAGTAACTCTAGAGATTTCTGATTCACCCAAATAGAGAAAAAAGTAATTTACCTTACCTCTTACCTCTATCAAACCTAATACCTTATCACAACACTTATATTGTATTATAACTAGCTATTGCTTTTACACAACACAGATTCTTTGAGGGTAGGTAGTAGTCCAAGTCTATTTATCTTGTATCCCCAGTGTCTGCTTAAAAGCTCTCAATAATGTTTTTGTTACAAATAACTCCAGACTTGTTACTTTTTTAAAGGAAATAACCAAACTGACATAGAAGAAACTAAAATCTGGTCTGGGTAAACACAGGGGACATGAGGAAGGAAAATCAAGGAGATTTGTTAGAAGGATACTACAGACTTTGAAGGGTCTTATAATAAGACCATGTATGATAACAAAGGCAGAAGACAAAGGGCAACATACCCTAAAGATAATGCAAAGAGAGAATCAACAGAACCTGCAATGAACACCGGAGACAACTAGATGACCCCAGCAGTTCAATTCTAGCATACCAATGGGGAAAGTCAGACAAGAGCGGATAGAAGCACAGAAAGTGGTCCAGTAAGATTTTTCTGATATAAACAGATTAAATTTTATCTTTCTCTCAAATACATCCTGAAATCTCCTGATAGTTATTTCTAAGGTATGTGTTCAGTAATTCATTGTTTAAAATTTTACACTTATCAAATTTATACATGCACTTGACAGCAAATTAAATAGTTACAGAAGAGCTTACGATAAAAAATACCAGCCTTCCATCAGTCCTCTGTACAATGACCCTCTTTTAATAGTTACTCAAATAGTCAGAGGTCCCAGGGCCCCTGGCTGTAAGTCAGGTTAGTGATGTACCTGGCAATTCCAGACTTAAGAGGTCTAACGAAGAACTCATTACAGATCTGTGCAGAGCATATAACTGACACTTTACCCTGAGGCCAAGGAAGGAATATGCTAACAAGTTAGCTGTGTAGCCAATATGTGCCAATTTTGACTAACAGGAGGAGAAATAGGAGACAGGAAGAAACTAGCCTATAAAATACCCCTCCATACCCTCTTCTGATGGGTGCTGGCCAGAGAAACCCTAGTTCCCCCTAGAGGTTTTTAGCAAAACCAGTGAGCAGTACCACCACAAACCCTGGACAGGCCTTCCTCCCCTCGTTTGCCCTCCTTTCCCTCCATCTTTCTCCCCAATAAAGTGTTAGCAGGTAAAGTGGCTCAGGCTCAGCTTCCTACAGAACATGGGCTAAGGAAATCGCTTTCGTCTTGTCTCTTCATCTTCAGCTTGGGGTCCTAAACATCTACACTTGGGAAGCTATTTCCAACTCTGCTGTGCTATCCTTCTGCTCTTTTCTTTTGAAATCACATTCTCAATCTCTAACATTCTTTCACATTCACTAAACACTCCTTTTTCCTTTATACACCTACTACTTTTACGATGTACCATCTCTTTTTTTTTTTTAAATTTAGAAATCTATTGTTTAATCCACAAGCTTAATATAGCTTTAGTTTGAAAAACAAAACAGTGAAATCAAGACACTATTTCAGGGGCTGGGGAGATGGCTCAGTAGAATAAGTGCTTGACCGGTAAACGCAAGGATCTGAGTTTAATCCCTGGTTCCGCAAAAAAAAGTCTGGGCCCTTCTTTCAGCTTCAAAATACAAGAGCTCTGAACATTAAATATCCCAATTGGAAGAATAAGACAAAAATATGAATGAAGCCAGGACATTTCAGAAAACAACAATTTCATATAACTAAAGGATCCATCCATCCTTCCTGGGACAACTTAACTGCCTTTACAAGCAGGGAGAAAGGGGGATGGTGGGGGATGGTGACGAGGGAGGGAGAAGAAAAAAGAAACCTAGAACAGAGTAGAGTCCAGTTCCAGTGTTCTGAACCAACATGCCACACACCCTTGTAAGCCTAGTGTCCTGGAAAACAAGTTTCATTTTTCTGTCTCAATCTGGGGCTTAAATCCTCATTCCTTTCAGAAGCAATTCCACAGGCAACAGGGAAGACTGTGGCACTGGAACACCCATTTATGCTTCTGTGGTACTCCAACAGTGGTCTGATTCTGGACAAGCATGCAAACCATACAAGGTTGGACACAGAACTCAAATGGGTGTGAAGACTCTAATAAGAAGTAAACAAAGAAAAAGGGGAAAGCCTCACTGGGAATAGCAAGGGGCATTTGAAGAAATAAGAATGTCAACAATACTTATCCCTTTTTCTAAAAAAAGAGATTTTTAAGGCTTAAAGTATTTTACTCTAAATGAATTTATGTCATCTGTCAATGAAAAAATGTCACTAATACACTGTGGACACCTTTTGCAATGTAAAACCATGCCCCCCCCCCTTTCTATATGGTGAACTTCAACCTAGCAATTATTACAACAACTGTTATAGTCTGAAGCTCAAACACATTTCAGTAATTTTGAAATTGAACTGAGTACAAACCAAATAAAATTTATATCCTAACTAACATCCCCCCCCCCCAGGACTGTGGGGATACTTGAGCCTTCCACATGGATCTGAGAGGCTTTTCCCACAGGTGCTTCTCTAAGTCGTCCAGATTGTCTTCAGCTTCACTCTCAGTCTCCTTCTTGGGCTTGGGTGCTGCCTCAGGTTCTTCCTGTGCTGATGTGGTTGTGGCAGCAACAATAGCTGCTGGGGCAGCAGGAGCCACAGGGTTGCAGCCACAGCTTCTTCCTTCTTGTGTTTTGTGCTTCTTGAGTTTCTAATCCCTTTTGTGTTTCTTGTCCTTCTTTTTCTTCTTTTCCTTCACACCTACTTCCTGATCACAATTCCAGGCTGGTGATGGGCTTGGCATGGGGCTCTCAGCCTTCCTGGCCAGCACTGTGGGGGACCAGTTTGTAGAGAGCAATTGAGGCTGGACAGGGGACGGGGGTACTGGGGGCTTCTTGGCTGCTGGCTCAGAAGACCCAGAGACAAATGTAGACAATGGAGCTCATCTTATGGACTGCAGGCTCAGTGAGGCAGCCTTTTTTGTCTTTTTAAGTTCTAGAGTTCTAGAGACTCTTCTAATGGGCCTGGTACTTTTGCAGATGGGGACTGCCTTCTTTGGGGTGAGGCCGATGTTCCTCTTCCAGTGGGTGGAGGACATGAGGTCTGAGCAGCTCCAGGCCATGGTAAAGGAGAATGCAGTTTGTTTGGTTGTGGTGACCGGGTCTCCCTGGGAGCATGGCTCGGGGAAGATCCTTTCCTAGGCTTTGATAAGACAGAAGGTGAGCCTCTTTTGGTGGTTGGGGAGCTTCTCTGTTTGGGAGGTGGAGACCCAGCTCTTTGGTGGTAGGGATGGTGATGCCCTCTTCTTGGGAGGGGTGGGGGTGAAGCCATCCTTCTCTTTGGAGGTGGAAGGAGAGCACCTCTTCTGTATGGGAGGAGAGCTTTTTCTGGGGAAAGTGAGCAAGGAGGGGAGGAGAGGGAGTCCTTTGTCTTGGCGGTGGTGCGGGGGAGCTGCGCTGCTGAGGTGGAGGAGCTGGTGAGCAGTATCTTCTGGTGGGTGGAGGGGAGGGAGGGAGCTTCTCCGTCTTCTACGATGACAGGAGGCCTCTTTCTGGCGCTTTTGTGATGAAGATGCACTTCACGAAAGGGAATGTCTCTGCCGCTGGCCCATCTTACCATTTTTCACATGGGATCACTTGGGTCGCTCATCTTCAAAGGATGAGGAGGAGCCAGAGTCAGATGAAGACAGCTAGTTCTGTGTTCTGTCATCTGTACTGGCGTCTCTGCTGCACAGAATCAGCTGCAGCCATTTTGCCACCTTTATCTTCTTCAGATGCAGATAACTACTTTTCTAGGCCTTGGTTCCGGTGATTCCGATTCTCTTTTCTCAGTATCTTTATGTTTTGTCAGTGAAATTCTCCCCAGAGACATAAAAACACAGCTTTTTCTTGTACTGTTTGACTGCTGGGGTATTGGGGAATGATGCATTTTTGGTGGTGGAGTAGCTGGCGGGGATGGCCTGTGCCTTTGCCTCAGAGGACTTGCTGAAGGAGATAAGCTATGAGTTTTTCGAGGGGGGCTAGATGTCCTCTTGGGAGGTTTCTTTGGTGGTGACCAGGAACAAGATGAGGATGACGAACTGTACCCAGACAGTGATGTTGATGAACACCTCCTTTGTCTTACTGGAGATCTCTTTCTATGCCTTGGAGGAGATGGCATTCATCATGGTGGGGTTCCTCTTCAAGGAGATAGTCTCCTTCTTGGGCTTGGTCACCTGGGTGAATATGATCGTGGTTTGTTTTTTTTTTTTAATATGATCTTGATTGGGACCTATGGAGCCTTCTTAGTCAAATATGAGAAGGAGAGTGAGAATGGGTCCGTGACCTTGATTTGGAACATGATCAAGATCTAGATCAGGTCTTTTCTTTTTCCTTTTTGGAATTTTTTTCCAGAGTAGGTTCTTTAGGTTCTGGCATGGGATCCGGCTTGGGAACTTTCAGGATGTCACTAGTAGATATGGCTTCTTGTACTGAAGGTTCTTTTACTTTCATTGAAGGTTCAGGGAGCTCTGGAGTTTTTTTCTTCTTTTCTGGAGCAGAGGAAGGACTCTGGCTCTTGGTTTTGTGTCAGGGAGATCAAGAATGACTGCACTCTCTCTCTCTCCTGACTGGGGAAGATTTTCTTCTAGGGGAAGGAGATCTGGATTTGCATCCTCTTGGGCTTGGAGACCGCTCCTTTTTTTCTCTCCTCCTTTCTTTTTTTCCTTATCTCTCTTATCTTTGTCTTCATCCTGCTTTTTCACTGATGCCAATTTTTCTTGTTCAATCTCTCTGTTTTGTTTCTTCTTCCTTTAGGAAAACAGAAAGGATTCCAGCAGTGCTTTCTTGGGCATTTAACAGCAGGGGCCAAAGTTCTCCAAAAATTCTCTAGCATTTTTCCCATTCAAAAACCCAGTCAGGTTGATTTGCATCATTTTGGAACCTGGATCCTTCACTTCCAGCTGGTTGAATATAAACTCAATCACATTATCTTCAAATCCAAGGACTTCTGTTACTCGTTTTGTTATCCAAGACTTTATAACCTCCAAATTTACTCTGCTCACATCTACCTTTTTTTTTAGGCATTCTGCAAATTTCAGCTGCTTCAGTAATTTCTTCCATTTGTTGCTGAGCTGATTATCCTGTTCCGCACTTGTTCCGCAGAAGAATCCCACGTTGATCTTGCTGTCTCACTCCGAGATCGCTCCCTATCCCCTGTACCATGTCTTAGGACCTTTGTATTACAGTTAAATTTCTTTGAAGTTCTCAGGATTATTGGTTTCCCCAACATTAGTGGGTTTTGTTTCTTCTAGTCTTTTTCATGCTGAAAGTTTCCCTACAACTTCTAATAAACATCACGTCCCAGTGCCTCTCACAGAAGAGCCTAGTTAGCTAGTGTGGGTTTCCTTGGATAATCTGTTTTCTGATTAGGTCTTTCCCTGTTACGAAAATCCCAACTGCGCTATCAATGTGTGGTGGAGAAAAGCATGGTACTAGCAGGTTTCCCTTTTGGGTAGACTTCTAGGGTAGTATGGAACATCCTCTATCTTCCACACATCTAAAATAAAATGAATTTAAGTTGTTGGGGATAGCAGCTGGAAAGGGATTGGGAAATCTATAGCAAGGCCAGGTGGTAGTTACGATATAAATACACAATCTCTTCCCTCTGCACTTATGTCCACTTTTGCTCCTTAGGGCTTGTGCCCATTGGGCACAGTGGCTCCCACACCTCTTAGCAGACTGTGCTAGGCTTTAGCTCAACCTGCTTCACCCATCCCTGTTTGCTTTAATTTTTCCAAAATTTGTTTAGCTTTCATTTACTAGCAATTCTGCAACCCTCTTTTCTATTTGCTATTACTGATTTATTTTTCTATGCTTTATATTGTTATATTATCAGTCATATAAAAGGTGGAAGGCATCTCAAAGTATCTACATCCTGACCCAGTACTCATGATTTATTTTCTGCAAAGATTTCAACCATAAGCTCTAAATATTCCAGGTTCCATTATAAATTTGAAGAAGGTTAATTGTCTATAAGACTTTTTTCCAAGACTTCTGTTTCTTTAAAATAACTCCTTTTAAACACTGAGACTTCTTAAAAGCAAATTTGAGAAGATTAAAAGTCAAATGAAAAGTTTATTATAATTCCTTAAATAATCGTTGTAGTTATACTTTAATAAATTTGACATGTTTAGATTACAGGGAGCAAAGCAACTCAAAGAAATACCAAAAGGAAATGTGTGCTTTAGTCATAGTATAGGCGCCATCTATAAGTACCCCAGCATTAAAGCATTAAATGCTATGCTACATCCTGAAACATATAAAATTTCCAAGGGCCTAACCACTCTCAGAAAACAAAATGAGAGAAAAACCAAGTATTTACCAGACAGGCCTAATTGTCCATCTCCCTCCTCCTTCATGAATGCAATAGCAGCCAAATCAGAATGCACTCTAAAGGGAGGAGAACAACTACTAATCCTTGTACAAACTCTTAACAAATGGATAGAGCATGCATGGACTCTAAACCTTCAAGCAGAAATGGTAATGAAATACAAACCAGCTATTGCAATATTTAATTCTTCTCACAAGGTCACAAACCTAGAGAAGAAATAAGAATCTGTTAGAAGAAGCCATTAAAAGACTATCACATACCATCTGTTATTAATGAGCAGGAAAGTCTGTCTCAGAGTAAGAAAAGATACTCAACTTACAGTAGCTAGTAGAAAAGTAGCAAATGGAAATCTGAATCCAGTAACAGCACAAAAAACACACACAACAAAACAAAAACAAAAGAGTAACAACTCCCTGAACATATACAAACACTTAAAAGGCTGCCAGCTAATGAAAATATTTGTAGATTTCACTTCACATTTGCTCAAAATGCTCCAATCTTTCAGCATAAAAAACATTAACAAAAGGCAGATCTGTTTCTTCTCCCTACTTAAAATTTTCCACATCTAGAAGTTCATTATCATCATCATATCAACTAGACTATCCAGCTTTATTCAAAAATAACATCAGCAAAGAATGGCACCCCAAGATAACTTGAGTGTAAGTTTTATTCAAATTATTATTTTTTTCTTAAAGAAATGAAGATCATAAGGATCTGATGCTTGAGTTTGTATAGATTAAACATCTCTGTTAAAGATCTGAACTTCCTAAAGGAGAGGAACAAGAGACAAACTGGAAAAAAAAAAAATCAATCCTAGCTCCAGTTCTGCCACTGCTTTATTATATGACCTTGAACAACTCAATTTCTTTCTGGATCTATATCCTAATATATAAAATAAATATCACTTCAAATCTCAGAATTTATGATTCTGTAATAAAAGGAGACTTACAAGACAGGATGTAGCTTTTAAAAAGAATGATAAAAAAATTAGTTATGTTACTATAAAAATATTTTCTTCTGTAATAGTGTCAATAAAATGCCATTCCCATTTCCTTGCTTAAAATAGCTAAGAATTACTCTACTTAGCCAATAAAGTCAGCCCTCTGAATCCACAGGTTCCACATCCATGGAGTCAACCAAGTATGGATTGAAAATATGTGTGAAAAAAGCTTTGTACTAAAGATGTACAGACATATGCATGGCATTTTAAGTATTCTGTTGAGTTTTTTTTTTTAATGTATTTAGTACAGGGTCTACAGGGTCTCACTACAGATCAGACTCGTAGTGGTCCTCCTGTTTTCAGCCTCTCAAGCACTGGAATTACAGGCGCGCGCCACCATGCAGTCTCAGTCTCCCTCTCAGCGCACCCCAGGGGAAGGGCCAGCACAGCACACCAGAGATCGAACCCTGGTCCCTGGGTCTGCCTGCTAAGCAGGCGCTTTAATCCACTGAGCTATCTGGCCTGCCTTCTGTCGAGTTTTTTAAGTAATCTAGAGATGACTGAAGGTATATAAAGAGGACTGGATAGGTTATATGCAAATACATCACTTAATACAAGGGACTTGAGCATCTGGATATTTGAGAAGTGGAGTATGTAATCAATCCTTCGAAAATATCAAGAGATGGCGGTGTTCTGAGTCTCTCTTTTGCCCTATACAAATGCTCCCCACATGACACATTATAAAAACTTTGTGCAAAGATAAAATTTTAGGAAACTATGAGTGTCAAATATGTCAAATTGATCTACTTCCTACTTAACAATTCTCAAAAAATTAACAGACATTTCTCAAAGTTTTGGGCAAAGATGCTCACAGAAATTTAGTGGGGGGAAAGCATAGCCATTGTGAAAAAAAAGAAAAGAAAGAAAGATAAACATCAAGGTCTGCATTCTTTCTAGTGTACTGGAGATAACCCTATTCTGTGGAGGTGAAATACCATAAACTTCAGATAGGTAAATATAGGTTAAAATCCAGACTCTATCATGTACTACCTGTGCAACTGTGAACAAGTCAATGTCTTAGTGTCTCAAATTTCTCAACTGTAAAATGGAAAGAGGAATCAATGCCGAATGGAGTAGCTATGAGAATCAACTGAGACAGTATATAAAAGTCTTTGCTTCTGAGTTTAAGGAATGAAAAGCAACAGAAATCAAAATTATTATTGTGAAGGAACAAACAATAAGCACACACAGTCTAAAATACTATACAAGTAGTAATAGCTGAGTTATAAACCTAAAGTTCTCCATGTGATTTTCCCCATAAACTAAAACATTAATACAAACGTATGGGAAGATCACATTCTTCTTACTGAAGGTTGACCTAAAACATAGGCCAGGTGAAATTAAACAAAATATATACATTCCCTATTTCTCAAAACTCTGGTTCCTCAAGAGAGAAAACTTCAAAGCATATACTTAGGAAGACTTCCAGTCACTGTTGCTAATATTAAACAGTATAGTCAGGAAACTTTGCAACTGAAAGTAAGAAAGCCAGGAGCAGGGCCATCCACATTCTTTAGCTCTGTGGTGCCTTCTCACTAAAATTTCTAGGTAACCTTAATACCTTTTAGGTAGGTGGTCATGACAGAGAATCTAAACAGTGCTTATTAAGGTTTTCTAAAGTTCTTTAAATATTTGGACCAGTGATTATCATTTTCATAGGTCAAATTGCCCCTATCTTTACGCTGTTTAAGCAAACAAATGGTACTGTGGGTTTCTTCCTCTATTCTGGTTCGATTGCAGCTACAGGTAAAATGCAGGCAAAAAGAATGTCTTTTGAGACCCAG